>NC_043703.1:49507888-49857546 GCF_006229205.1 Suricata suricatta | reverse complement strand
CCCAAGAGAGACAGAAATGCTGATGCATAGGAGCACATGTACCCCAATGTTCATAGCAGCAATGTCAACAATAGCCAAAACATGGAAGGAGCCTAAATGTCCATCACCTGACGAATGGATCAAGAAGATGTGGTATATACTTCCACATCCTCTTTATCCGACCTCTGCTCTCTGAAGCCGAGGCCAAGTGCTGACCTCCTACCACCGTTGATGGAGCAGAACTCCTGCCTTATATTTAATAAGCAGATTTCTCCTTTGAGATCAAAATGCCTTTAAAAATTTTCTCAGGTGGAAAAACTAAGGCCCAAGGACATCAAAGGTCGCCCTTTCTGTTGTTTTGTCTCTCTGAACTGGGTCTTCCCAGGGTGCCTCTTGCCTATTTATTTTGGAAAAAACATGAGTTCCGACTGTCATTAGGGACATTGGTATCATTTAAAGGTGAATTAAATATTCCCCTCTTCCAAACTGCTATGGGGAGAGAACAAAGGAAGTGTCACATAATGGCGGTTAACACAAAGGTGTTTTGTTTTTTTCTGAGTGTAAATGGTAACTGGGTAATAAGAAAGGCACTTTTGTTGAGACAGCGGGGCATAACCAGCGATAGTAATTTCAAGGACTTTGAGTGAGCTGTGTGGTTAGGCTCGGTTGTCCGTCCCCAAACATCAGGCTGGAGTCAGTTCCTGACATTGCTGAGCTTCAACTTCTACCTTTAGAGCAGGGCGATTCTGCATGTCAAATCTGGAATCTAAATGAATGTGAAGCTCTGTTGGAGAAACCTCAATTCCTCTTTGCAGCCACAGCTGGGCAGCCACCAGAGAGTTTTCAGGCTAGACATGTTTTTCCCCAACATCTGTCAGCTTAGCTAAATCAGAGCTCCAAATGAACAGTGTAATACCCAAGATCATTATCTGGATTTGTGACACTCCCTCCCTGTTCTCCCTGGAGGATTTAGGATTCAAAATGAAAAACAACATTTGTAAGGGATCAGGAAAGGGAGGATTTTCATCTTTATTATTATTACTACTAATAATACATTTTCATTAACATGGTTTTAATGGTATGAAACGAGAGAAATGAAACATGCCCCTTCCAAGTCAACACATTCCCCCGTGCCTTTTGCCTAAGGAACTGTATCTTTGACTCATTCAATCCAAGATAAGCCTATTAATTAAGCTTCCATCTACAGGTGCCATCTACACAGATGTAATTTGCCGCTCTGAGCTAACTGAAAACTTGCAGATGGGCTCTGGGTTTTGTGCTTTTTTTTTACAACATGGAAAAGATGTGGTCTATGCTCCAGGTAGAAGGAGAGAGTTAATCTACTAATCAAGTCAACAAATATTTATTGAGTGCCTACTTGATACTCGGCTAGGTGCTGGTGCTGTAAGGGATGCATGAGGAGAAAACTTACACCTTTAATGAGGAAACATGACTCACATTATAAGCAGTGTGGCACTGTGGACAGAGCATAGTGTCTGGAATCAGGCAGACCTGGTTTAGAAATCCAGTTCCACAGCTTAAAAATGGCATGACCTTGAAAATTTTATTTCACATTGTAGGCACCTGGTTTCTTTTTATTAAAACAGGATATTAATACCTTGAAGATTGTTGTAAGCATTAGCAATAACTTTGTAATGCACCTGTTTCATCAGAGACACTCCAAAAATATTATGATAAGGTGGAAATATTTTACATATATATTATGATTTGGTTATGGTTATGCAAAGATAGTTATGCAAATACTCAGAGTCAGGAGAAAATTGTGCCACCAGAATAGATGGGTAAATGTTGAGCGTAACTAAGATAGCCCTTAGAAATGACAGAATCCAATTGTTGGAAAGAATCTTACAGGTCAACTGGTCCAACTGACTCATTCTCCCAATGCAGAAACAGAGGCTCAGATAAATTGACTTGCCCAGACTAATAAATAAATTGGGAGCAGAGGCCAAATAGGACTTACATGTGACCCTGCTGTTGCAGCTGGTGCAATGTGATGTGGTGGTTCCCAAACCTGGCAGAGTGCTAGGATATTTTGTGGGCTTTTTTTTTTTTAAAAAAAAAAAGGTTTTTAAGATAGTCTGATTCATGAGGTTGAAGTGAGGCCCAGGAAAGTGTTTTTGTGGTGGATTCCTGGCTTGTGGACCAGCTCCCCGGTGAGCTTCAGGAGCACCGAGCTGGGAGCTACAGACCCAGTACTTCCTCTCTCCAGCTGTGGGAAAGTCCATCTAGGCCATTCTTGACCTTCTCTGTCTCTTGCAGGGGTTGCCCTGTTTGAGATTCTAGACACCTCCATTGCTCATCAGTCTGTTATACCGCTTCAGCTCAGCCTGGGCCTGAAGTTTGGATAGGGTCTGGTGTGGCGGGGAGTGAAGCTAACAGGGGTGGTGGTGGGAAGGTAGGGCTGTGAGATGAACCTGGCAGGGGAGCTGACTCCTGAGGGAAGGAGAAAGAGGCCTGGTCACATAGCTAGGTCAGGGCTCCAGGACGGAGAGCTCTGGCGATGTAGGGGAGGACCTCATTTTACAGTGGAGCACTTGTTAGGTTGTGTTCTATGGTGGAACATGAGGCCTTTGAGATGCTCTAAAAGAGATCTCTTTGCACATGAATTTGGGGAGATGCTACATATTGCATCCCCATGTAGGAGATTCATAATGCCCAGGGAGAGCTCTGACGAATCTTATTAACTTCACTTAGATTGAAATGTCCCAAATGTATCGGATCACAGGGCACTTCAGAAAAAACTCCCATTAACTAATATTCCACGGAACACGTTTTGGGAAACACTGTTATAGCAAAGGGAGGCATTATGAGTTCTGTCCTCAGTTTTAGAGAACTTTTAGAGGAACTCAGGGAGGTGATCATTAGAAAGAGCACTTAAGAAGAGCAGGAAATGAACTGGAATTTCTCAGCCTAAAGGAGAGAAGCCTTATGCGACACATTTTTAGTTATATGAATTGGTATAATGAGGGATATGATTGATTGTTCTTCATATTCAGTGAGCATCAAGCCAGAAGGAATGGGCTTAAGAGTTAGGCCTAGAGATTTAGAAGGAAGAAAATGGAAATCTTCCTGATAAGGGATATAAACTAGAATAGTTTGTCTAGGGAAATAACACAATTTCCAGAGTCTCATTCATTTCATGGAATAAAATCAGAAAGGAAGCTTAGATAATGACTGGCTCAAGTCCCCTGCATTTTCTTCCCTGTCTCTTGATCTTCAGGGATCTAGGCACTTACACAGGTGACACAGAGCACCCTAGCAATCTGAACAAGATCCAGAAGGGTACAGAACCATAGCTTTAGAAAGTACCCAACCTCTTCTCCAACTTCCTACCAAAGTGGGCATATTTTTGGCCCCTGGCCTTCAGGAATATGCTGGGAACACCTGCAATGCCAGAAAAATCGTTACTTTACTAAGCAGCTCATTTCATTTATAAATGGCTTAAATTGTTAGGCAGTGCTGCCTTACCATGAACCAAAATATGTTTCATCTCATCTTACACATTTTAGAGCTGGCTATTTATTTCAGAACTCCACAGAACATGCTTGTTACTTTTTCCCTATGAGATGACCATTCAGATGTCCAAAGACAAATATTGTATCTTCACTAATACTTCCCCAAGACAAATTGGCCAAGTCATTCAGCTGTTTCTCCTACCACAATTTTTAGGAACTTCACCATGCCTCTAGTGACTTTGGGTTGATCATCAGACACTACAGCTGAGTAACATCCCCTCTGGCACTGGACAGAATCCTGCTGCAGAGAGAGTCATGTGTGCAGGGCCCTAAGATGGAGCACTCAGACCAGTCTAGCATGTCTGGAGGGCTGGGCCGGCAGATCTATTTGGGTCAGGGGTCACTGAAAGAAATGAAACACACACTAATATAAAAAAAAGGTTGATGAGCACTAGCTTGGCAAGGTCATGGACTCTCAGGAAAGGGCATTGTGCCAGGGCTTTAGGGGTTAGAAAGGACTGGACCTATAGTTTCTTCAAGTCACTGAGTGCACTAGCTGAAGCTGCTTTGTGAACCTATTAATGGGGTGAAATATGGAAATGCAGGAGGTGTCCCCGCAGCCTCCCGTGTTGCATCTTCCCAGCAGTTACGCCATTGCTAGTGGGAGCAAGAGAGGAGGCTTGGAGGGGCTCTGTACCTGGGGGTGTATGGGAGGTGTTCCTGTGGGGTGGGCAGGAATCACTCACAGAAGTCCTCGTCGTCGTGACCCTCACTGGGACCACGCCTGCCCCAGACCACACAGTTAACGAAAATACTTCCCTCCCCAACACAAACCACTATCAAGTTCTTCCCCATAATATAGTTCTTTGAGTCTAAATGCAGGATTTTACATTTGTCCTGGCTACATTTAATTTATTTATATGACTTTGCTGATGTTATTTAAAATTGTTTCTTTTGAAGGGCTGGGTATTTCTGCTGTCTTGAAGACATCTTCACTTTTGATAAGCAAGCCATGCATTTCTTCCTGAAAGCCTTGATACATGCCCTCTAGAAAAGGATCAAGGTTGAGAGTTTTGTGGCTTGTTGCTAGAGACTTCTCTTGAGTGGGGCACCAGCCCTTTCATCAACTCTTTGGGTTAAAATGTCCAGAATGAATATACAATACATTCATAGAGTAGGATGATTGTCCAGTCAGTGTTTCTCCATCTCATTCACGGAGAAAGGAAAGCTACTGAAGTCAAGATACCTTATGCAATAGTCTGATTTCCCCCCTTTTGTCTGATATTCATGGGGAGTTGGACTTGATGGGGGAGACTGATGGTATATTTTAGCAGACCTACTAACTCTGCTAACTCTGGGTGAAAGAAGTCTTCCCCTCCCACTCAGAGGCATGTCCATTGTGTAACAAGCAATAACTGCCTTTCACAGTGTGGAGTTCCAACTTTTGGAGCAGCTGACATGGCCTTAACCAGTTGGCTTCCTTTTCCAGCCTGGTCTTTCTTTGCTTCCCCTTCCTGGTCCAATTCTTTTCATAGGGCCACACTCCCTAAACTTGCAGCTCTTAGCACCTTTCTCCCAGTTCCTGAACACTGGACACTCTTCTCCCTCCACTTCGCTTTGCTACCTCCTGCACAGCCATCAGCTGACATCTATCTTCCTCAAAGACACTAACCTCCATGTCTCCAGGCTGGATCAGTGTCTTCCCATGCACTCCCTCCGATCCCAGGCTTCCCCTGCAAGAACACCTGTCACTCAGGTGTCCTGACATGTGGACTTCTTCCACTTGGCTGTTAACTCCTTGAGTGGAGACTGTGTCTGGTGCAAGGCAGGCTCTCAATGAGTCCATTAGAAACCACCAGGCTAGGAGTTCACAGGGTCCAAAGACATATTAGAGTATTCTGAAAGAGTTCAAGGTCCTTTGTTGATATTTAGAGACTGGTCATGAGCAAGTCATTGCCTTTTGGGGCTTCAGTTTCTTTATCTGTGAAATGAAGATGATCTCTAAGACTCTAAGCTTATGCAACAAAGAGGCTTCAATTGGAAACCTGAAGTCCTGACTTTGACCTGCAGAGAGATTGGGAAAGACATTTAACCCATTTCTCTGAGTCTCAGTTTCCTTACTGATAAAAATGCTGAACTCTGCACAGTTGGATGGTGTTGGCAACAGACAGTTGAGCAAGTCACTTCATGCCTCAGTTTCCTCATTTACAAATCCTCATTATTTGGCGGCATCCTGGTGGGCACTAAATGAGCTAACTCCAGTAACTAGGGAAGGGGATAAATGTATCGAATACCAGCTCTGTGTTGCATGCATTTGTTTTAGAACCTGATCCTGCCAAAACCTATATGATAGGTTTTACAGATCTCATTTTAAGGAAGTGGTTCAAGGTCACACAGTTTGTAATTGGCAGGCTGGCTTCCCAAGGCAATGCATGCATGCGTGTCCCATTTCACCCCGTGGCTCGGTTCCTCCTTTGTTCAGTGCTCAGCACTGGGCTCTTTCCACTTTTCCAGGTCCAAGTCTGGCTGTAGGACCTGCTCCAGCCCCAGGAAGGAGCCCATGCTAACATGAGCATCTCTGGCCTGCAGATGGAGCGAGGTCTGTCCGGAGCTGATGGCGCGGCTGGCTGGAAGCCCGGCTCACGCTCCCTCTCCGGAGTGGAGGCGGGGGAGCAGGCACAGAGGCGTCCAGGCAGCGTGCATGGTTTATAAAAAGCCATCAGGAGCACTGTCCTGGGACTGCAGTCATTTATCCGCACTTTTTCCTTGTAAAATGTTACTGACTGTTTTACACCAAGGGCAGTTTATCCTGAATGGGATGTACAGGCATTCAATTCACCTCTACTTTTTGCCAACTCTGCTTTTTTCCCCTTTGCTTCTGAAGTTATATATGATTCTGAGAAGGAAGCCATTTTCTATCTGAGGGGAAAAAAAAGAGCTGACAGCTTTAAAGAGAAACCTTCCATCATAGGAGAGAACATTTGGTTGGAGAGATAATGCCTTTGTTTTTAAAAATGGAATCCTGCTTCAGTGGTATTACATTCTTCTGAAATTGACCCTATTTCCGGTCAGATGCTAAGAACATTACAGAGGTGATCTATATCAGTGTTCCTCGTGAGGGGAAAATGGAGGAGAGATATGATCAGCCCCATTTTTCAAATGGGAAAATTGAAGCTCAGAGCAGTTAAATCACTTGTTTAAGACCCGAGTGGAAGGCTGCTGGGGCAAATTGGGGTTAATAATGGAGAATAGAAAGAGAGAGCACACCTCTGAACCAGATGCTCCCCCTCTCCTGCACCCACCTGTACTTCTCCCCAGTTTGTGAGACAGGTATTGCTGTGTGCTCGATTTGCAGATGAAGAGACTGAGTTTCTGTGACATTAGCGATTGGCTGAAAGTCACACACTTTGTTATCGCAAAGCGGGTCTCAAGCCCAAGCCTCCTGAATCCGGGCCTCCAGCTGCCGCCATTAGTACCCGCCACTTGCCTGCCCCAGCTTTCGCAGAGGATCTAAATATAATGGATTGCTGCTGCAGAATAACAGGGTATTTTAATTTATAGAAAAGAATAATGGGGTTCAGGTGAATGCCCTCTTCTGTATATTCTCTTTGGAATGAGGCTTAGCTTTATTGTCCCTTTCACTTCCCGTTAGTTCTAGCTAAAGTGATTCCATAATGACATATAAACCCAAACATGAGTAATTGATGGCAGCCTCAGGAGCTTGAGCAGAATAAAACCAGAGTGACTAGAATCTCCAGGGTGAAGAATTAACATTTATTGGTTTAGTGAAATGAATTTATGTCCCAATAAAGCCGGTAACGGACTAGACAGTGATTTAATGAGGTGCCTTCTGTAAAAGGAGCATATATGAACTTCTAGGCTTAGGTTAGGGTGTAACTGAAATGTCACCTACTAAACCAGTTTTTCAGATGGGTTCAAGAAAACCTACAAAATTTCCTCAATCCATGAAATTTGTGTGTAACCCATTTTGCTTCTATAGCGTTGAAAGTTAAAGGGAAATTGAATCAGCGTCTCTAAAACCATGAACGGTACACTTGTTCATGGCTCCCATCAGATCAGGACTCTGAGCACGCCTGGAAGCTTGAGGAATGAAGAAGATTAGGACAAATGACATCAGAAAAGGAAAGAGAAAAAAAACTTAATCTAGATATGCATGACACTACTTAGGTCTATTAGTTCTTATTCTGGGTCTGTAGGAAGATAGAGAGGGAAAGGGTGGAGAGAATAAAAATCCCTGGTGCCTTGTCAAGGGTGGGGCAGAGAGCAGAGAATGATGTCCTTGGTAATTGTCCCTTGGCCATTGCACAGTCTGTATCTGCTGTTATAAGTGGAGACCATCCCTGCCCTCCCCCGTCCCCCCACTGCTCTCTTTGCCTCTTCATTTGACAGAACTGAGGAATTTGTTTTCTTTGATAATAAAATTCTCAGGCCCAAACCATCAGAGTCATCTTGACCCTTTATCTTGCAGCCCATATCTACCATCAGGAAATCCCAAAGGCTCTACTTTCAAAACACCTCTAGAATCTTGCTACTTTTCACCATCTCTGCTGCTACCTTCCCAGTTCAGGCACCTACCCTCTCTTTGCCTGGGTAACTGCAATGACATCCTAATTCGTCTTCCTCCTTTTATTCGTGAGTCCCCCTCCCAACCTCCACACATACATTTACAATCTGGACTTACTAGAGCAGTTGGGGGCGGGGGGAGATGCTTTTAGAATTTGTTCAGATGCTGACTCCTCTCTGCTCCAACCTCTCAGTGTCTCCCCGTATAACACACAGTGAAGCAAAAGTCATTGTCATGACTCACAGAACCTTCCAGAGACGGGTCCTCTCTAGGCACCCCTGCTCTCTGACCTCTGCCCCTATCACTGTGTTCCTGCAGCTTCCTGATGCAGCCTTGTTGACCTCCTTGTTTTTCCTCTTCTTCAGCCTCTGCCTGTCTGCTTGCACTGCTCTTCTCCCAGACATCTGGGTGGCTGGCTTCTTGGCTGACTTCATGGTTTTGCTCACTCTTGCCTTCACAACTGAAGTCCACTCTGACCCATTTAATTCTGCAACCTCTTCAAGCCCCTCAAGTGCTCCTGATCCTCCTTATCCATTTCTGCTTTGCCCAGAGCACTTGTTCCTTTCTTAAATGTTTTCTAACTCGCTTATTTATTCTGCTTTTGTTTATTTATGACTCCTTCATTTGAATGTAAGTTCTGCAAGGGCTAGAATCTTTCTGTTCTGCTTCCTGATGCAGCCCCAAAGTCTAGGACAGTGCCTGGCACATTGGAAGTACTTGGTAAAGGCCTGTTCAATGAATGAATAAATGAATGAATGGGAAGTCTGCTGAAAGTCATCCTAAAGTAGATTTAATACTGACAAGAGAAGCAGGAGTAGCTCAATTTTGTTCCCACAGTTGGATATTTTTGCAGCCTGATTTTTCTTATGTGTTTGTTTTTAACTCTGGAAAATAAGATATATTGAATTGGATTCAAGTGGTATTTTCTATGTCTATAAAGTCTTGAGATTGTGGGTAAAAGAATTTCAGTTAGATGTAGAGGATTTTTATTTGAATAATTCCTGTTAAAGTCTATCTTTTTGGGGCATATTAGAAATTTTGAAATTTGAAACTAAATGAAACAACATTAGGAAAAGTATACCCTCCTGTAATGTCACCATCGACACTGACAAAATATTTGAGTGCCCACTGGGTGCAGAGCAGTGGGAAAAAAACCCATTGAATGTGTGGCACACACATCTGTGCCGCTGTGAAGCCAGATGTTCTAGTTGTGGGAGTTTTATGTTTCCAGTACTTCTAAACAGGAATGTCAGATTTTGTGCATTTAAATTAACTTTGTGAGGAGTAGCTGTTAAGTGTAAAATGTGGTCAACAGTGGAGAAAGCAGAAAGCCAATTGGCTCAAGCAGAAATATCCTGCAGCACTTGGCAAGATTTTTTTCTTATTGTACTTTATCAGACAAAACGTAGACCATAGTTGTCATCCTAATTCACATTTGTATAGCACCGTGCAGCTTACAAAGCACTAGCTTATAATAGATCATCTCAAGTGTATAGTCTCTGGGAAAAGATTTGCCAAAGCCATTGTCTCTCCTGTTGTAGTTGGTATGTAGAGTTTGGTTTTGTAGCCCTGGAGTCAAACTGTTCAGTGTTTCGTGGGTGAAGAGGAACCCAAGACTGGGGATGGGCCACTGGGCACCCACACATGTGCATCTGGAGCACAGACCTCACCACCATGCCTCCTGGCTTCAAATCCAGGTTTGCCTTTACTTGCTGTGAGTCTTGTGCCTCATTTTCATTATCTGTAGAATGGGGCTAGTAATAATGGCTCCTTATAAGACACCTATGAGAATGAAATGAATTTCTTTGTTTTTTTAATGAGAGAGAGTGAGAGTAGGAGTGAGAGAGAGAGAGAGAGAGAGAGAGAGAGAGAGAGAGAGAATCCCAAGTAGCCTCCATCCTTAGTGTGGAGCCTGATATGGGACTTGATTCCACAACCCTGGGATCATGATCTGAGCTGAAATCAAGGCTCTCATGTTCAACCGACTGAGCCACTCAGGTGCCCCAAATTTCTGAGTGCAGAGTACTTAGAGTAGTTCCTGGTATCTATGAAATCTCCCATGCATGCCAGCCATTAGTATTAGTGAACAGATTCCCTTGTCCCTCATCTCTCTTTCAATTTGTTGGTCAGACTATTGGAAAATTTCTCTTGAGGTCACTCTTTTTCATATATAATTTTAACACTGTTAAGAGGTAGAACCTTAGGAGAATCAGATGAAAATTCTGGATTTTTTTCTCCAGAACAACAGGCATATTCACATAGGTAGACATTTTTCTAATAATTTCAGGAAGTTTGTAAATTTCTGAAATCCAGATGAAGATCTCCAGGTGAGAGGATTGTGTCTCCAGGGGCTCAAATTAGATTGTCCCTGGTTGAACTATCACATCATGCCACCGAGGCCTGTGACCACAGAGCAAAAGTCATTTGACCTGTCACATTTAGAACCTGGATCACTGGAAGGGCAGACCCAGGGGATTCTGGTATGTCCCATGAGGGAATAAACAGAGGGCACACAGACAGTAGAACTGTCTTTAGAAACTGGTCTTTAGAGATCAGCTTCCTTCACAAAATCACTCTCCTGGGGCACCTCTTCTCAATGACTCCCAGCTGCCTGGCTCTGCTCCGAAACCCGAGTAAGCCTGACATTCTCTCCTTGGGCTTCCTCCTCTGCTCAGTCACTTCTTCTCCCTGGGGCAGCCAGCTGCTGAGAAGCCCTGATAGGGAGGGAGTCATCCAGGTGAAAGTGAAGAGGGTCTGAGCAGATCATAACAGCAAGAGTGATCTGATAAAGGGAGTTACACCATGGAGGCAGAGCTGTATAATTGGATGTCAATATATGTATTTCAAAACTCGGTCTCCAGGTATCCCAACTTCCCAGGGAGATGAAAAAGAATCTTTCAGTATGAAAGCTTGTTACATCTCAAAGCACGCTGGTGCTTCCCAAGGACAGAGTGGGAAAGTAGAGTCACAAGTGCTGCTACGACATGGCATGTCATTGACGCCTTCTCCCATCACAGCTGGAGGCGCCGTTAGATTTTTCTCTTGTGTCCCTTCTTCTTCTTCAGCTCCCAAGAACAGGGCAGGGTGGTGTGATGGCCAGCATTTGGCTTGTGGAGGTAGCAGCCTCATAGTTTGGATCCAGATCCACTTCATGGAGGAAAATGCTGATTTTCCATGTTTTCTCTGCTGCTGGAAGAAGATAATAAAAGCTTTTTTTTTTCTTCCCTCTTGAGGACTTGGTGAAGATTAATTAGATGCTGCCTATGAAGTGTTTTAAGCTCTGGCAGAAGAAGGTGCTAAGCATTATTTCTAAAGTTAGCTTTCTTAATCCATTCTGTGTAATAGGGATCTTCATCCATTAATCTGGGTCTGGGTGGATGCAACCCATTCTCAAAGGTAAAATGGCTGGTAGGGGGATGGTGGTAGTGGGGGTCTGATGATGGAAACAGAGGTCAGTTTCCTCCACTCACTTCAAATGGAAGACCTTATTATGAACTGAGGGTGCTGGTTGAACACACCCAAAGGAGACAGCAGATGCAGCCAGGGCCAGAGTAGGCAGGGGCCCCTTTGAGACTTCTTGTCTTAGGGGTTGGTGATAAAGGGAGGGGGCCTCATGACTGAGAATGGGGTAGCCAGAGGCTTCCTGCAAGGCAGAGGGACAGACTGGAGCACCTTGGCTAGGAAAAGTCAAGTCTTATTCACTGCCCAAGCTTAAAAGTAGGCACAGGGTAGATTAACTGTACCAGTGAGTGGTGAGGCCCAGTATGAGAAGAATCTTCTCAGATGGTCTTCCACACTTTCAGAGGAAAGCATAATCAGACACCTGTTCTAAAATAGAGGATAAGGCCTTGAATCAAGAAAATTTCTTTCATTTATTCATTTAATACATACTTATTAAGCATCTATGATTTTTTAAAAAGTGTTTATTTAGCAAGAGAGTGTGTGAGGAGGGGAGGGACAGGGAAAGAGGGAGAGAGAGACTCATAAGCAGGGTCTATACTGTGAACACCGAACCCAATGCAGCCTAACCGATCTCACGGCCCCTGAGCTGAAAATCAAGAGTCAGATGCTTGACCGACTGAGCCACTCAGGTGCCCTTAGGCATTTACGATTGATCATACTTTTACATAGTGGATATACAGTGGATCAACATGGTCAAAGTGTGCCCAAGGAGCTTGCATTCTAGCAGAAGAAATGGCCAATAAATAAGTAAACAAACTCCCTATTTGTTGATATCTGAATGTAAGCTCTACAAGGGCACACTGTTTAAAATCTGTTTTGTTCATTGCTGTGTTGCCAGCACCTAGAGTAGGCCCTGATAGATAGATTTTGGGTGCTCAATAAGTATTTGGTGAATAAATGAGTGAGAAAGATCATTTCACACTGGTAAGTACATGAAGGAAATGAATCTGGGTATAGGTGGGAGATAAAGATGGAGAAGCAAGAGTTGGATGGTATTAAGGTTTTGTATTCTTTGGTGATGTTTGGGTGAGAACAATGGGTTTTAAGCATAGGAAGTATGAAATTTACTTTCCATTTTTAAAAAGACCAATCAAGTGCCTTATAAAAATGGGTGAATGAAAGGTGGCTGGGTCATGAAGATTATGAGTGTGAGGCATGGGGCAAGGTCGAGGGAGAAGCTCCAGCAAGGTCTTGTGTGGCGGTCTTGCAGAGGCCTCTTGAATTTGTGTTTCATGGCCAATTTTGCCTTTTAGATCTCCACCCTCTGCCCCCCACTATCTTAAAAAAAGTTTTTTTTAATGTTTTTTATTTATTTTTGAGAGAGAGAGACAGCACAAGCAGGGCAGGGTCAGAGAGAGAGGGAGACACAGAATCTAAAGCAGGCTCCAGGCTCTGAGCTAGCTGTCAGCACAGAGCCCGACGCGGGGCTTGAACCCATGAATCAGTGAGATCATGACCTGAGCCGAAGCCTGAAGCTGACGCTTAAGCAACTGAGCCACCCAGGCAATCCTCCCCCCACTATCTTTAGGAAACTTTCAGTACTTTCATTTTCTATTGGTTTTGATAAATTTTGCTGAGACACTGTGTCCTGTGTCCTCCTTCATCTGTTGCTGGGCAATATTTTACATTGCTGCTAGTGCCAGATAATTCTGAAAACCTTGGGTCTTCTTTGAGGTAAGATGCTCACAAGGGCTCGCTAGACCCTCCCCGCTGCTACCCTCTTGCTCACCAGTTACAGAGATAATGCATGGGACTACTAGCAAAAGCAGATAATGGTTCTTTCACTTGGTTAGCTGTAAACCCCCAGGGACCTTCCCAGGCCAAAGCAGGTGGCTTTATATATAGTGGGTAGGAGGGAGATATTCTCCAGGAAATGATTTCCAACCAGGTAGTCACCTCACACTGCTGTTATACACTGATGAGAGCTAATGAAGGCTGTAGACATTTCCCCCAGAACAGGTACATCTCCCAGCAGAGGCACATCCATCAAAATTGTGCTAATTAATTAAAATTGTGTGCTAATTAATTAATTAAAATTGTGTGCTATTTTAAAGGTCAGATGGAACCCTTGATGTTCCAGCTCTGGAACCTCTAGTGGTACATGGAGACCAGGTTAAAAGTCTCTGAAGGAAGCCTGACCCTACATGCCATCACCACCACCAGTGATCACTGCCACCAAGATAACCTATCAAAACCCTACAAGCTGGGCTGGCACAGACCACAAAAACCAATGATGGAAAATGGAATCACTCACATTGTTCCTGAGCTTCAGGGTCTTCAACCACAAAATAGGGGTAATTTTACCTCCCTACTTAACTCATCAGGTTATTGTGGGCATCAAAGTAGTTTTAAATGGTTACATATTACTCGAGAATCAAAAATCCAACTGCCTCTTGGGGTGGGAGTGGGATACAGGCAAGTGACATGTATCTGTTAATTGGGGCCAGATGTAAGATATTAGGGAATGGTGAGGCCCACGGCATACTTAAGACATGCATTTTGTAAAACTCAAGTTTTATGAAACAATGTGGAACCAATTGCGGATGTTACAAAACACTTCTGGGCTGAATTTGGCTTTGGGCCATGAGTTTTAAATTCCAAAAATATGTTAAGTAGGGTACTCGATTAGCTGTCGTGTGGGGAGTCCAGATGGGACAACCTAGGCCTATTTTTCATGTGCATAGAGTAGACGGCTGATAATTCAGTGTGGTTTGGAGGTGCTTCTCCTTCAAATATCTCCCTCTTAGGACTTCCAGGAACTGAAATCTTAACCACTGTTGTATGGGGTTGGGTGGGGGTGGGGGTGGGAACAGTGATGATTAATTAAGGAATTAATGGTTCTCATTAAGATGTAAATATGTTATCTATAATGGAAAACCTATTGATTCTGTTTGGCCATTTACACTCAAGCATTTTAAGACAGTAATCAAAAGTCCCTGTAAAGTGTAATTATGCTCTTTAGATTTAATATTGCAATTTGACTACCTACTATGTATAAGGTGCCTTAATACAGACTGGGATTTCATACATGAATACAACTTGACCCTGCCTTCAAAGGCATTTGACTTTAAGGGCCAATATGTTGCCTTTAAAAAAAAATAACGTTTATTATTTATGTTTGAAAGAGAGAGCATGAGAGAGCACAATCGGGAGGGGCAGAGAGAGAGGGGCACAGAATCCAAAGCAGGCTCCAGGCTCTGAGCTGTCAGCTCAGAGCCCAATGCAGGGCTTGGACCCATGAACTGTAAGATCATGACCTGAGCTGAAGTCAGATGCTTAACTAACTGAGCCACCAAGGTGCCCCCAACATGTTGCCTTTTTGTCACCACTGGATACCTGGACCCCAACATGGCCCTGAACATAGTGGGAGCTTAACAAATGGATGGAAGCTAGGCATCACCACAACCCTCTGCAATTCATGATGAATGCAGGGGGTGAACTGTAGGGGGGATTGTGGGTGAGTTTATCAGATTAACTCGAGAAGGGAGAGAAGACTGGGGAGAGGGACACAGGTGGGGGGCCAGGGACTGAGGGTTGATGAGGGAAGAGAGGATACTGCAGGGAACCCCTTTCCCCAGCAGGTCTGGGGAGCTTGGGTGGTGGAGTCCCTGGGGGAGGAAGACATGAGTGAGCAGGGGGAGCCAGGGAAGAGCAGGACCTGGGGGAACCAGCTGGAGCAGAGTGGATAGAAGGAAGGTTCTGGGGACCCAGAGGGGCTGGTGGTGGCCAGCTGAGAAGGCTGTGTCTGGTGGGCACTCAGGTCGGGCTGCTAGCAGTCTTCCAGCCTGGGACGGCTTCCCAAGGGACCCTACCAGGCAAGCAGAGAGCCACAGAGGCTGGACGTGCAGGTGCCTCTGGACTCTGTTGCCATAGTTGGCCTCATGAGAAGGTTCCTTGGATACAAGTGACAGGCCTTTCTGTGAGCCCAGTGTTCTCAGAATTTCCCTGCACCTGTTGAAAAGGGTTATCTCACAATCCTCCCAGAATTAAGTGATAATTTAAATAACCGCAAGCTTTTATGTTGGTAATGCGCCCCTGATAACAGAACTCTTAACTGTAGCTCTTATCAATGGCCGTTAGGGCAAGATGGTTTGAAATGAAAGCAATGCTTTCAGGTGTAACTTGGACTCTCTCCCAGGTTTGGCCACTTGTGTTAGTTCAAGGTCAGAACATCCTGTTAGAGCCCAGAGGTGAGGATTTGAGCTTGACTCATAGATTTGAGGGTTGGCATTAGCGGTTTTTCCTGGTCCCCATAGCCTCACTTTAAACATTTCAGCCTTGCTTTCTGCTGGCCCAATGTTCAGTACAAGGATCCAGAGTATTTGCTGATGTTTGCAAATCTGGAACTATCCAGTAATCCTACTTCTCTAGCTTCTAGAAGCTTTGATTTGCTCATTTAAAAAATGGGGGCAATCATTTCTCACTCATAAGTTGCTGCGAGGATGTGTAGTGGGGTTGAAAGAACATGGCTTTTGGAGACAGATGGACTGAGGTTTTTATTTGTCTTCTGTATGCCACATTACTATGTGGTCTCAGTTGTTAATAACTTTTTAAGAGTCTCAGTTTCCTAAGTTGGTATGTTGAGTATAATCCTGGTGACCTTCATTTGCAGAAGGCAAAGGCCATCCTAGGTGATAGTGCCTTCCCTTTCTTCCTCATCTGTGTGGCTTATCCTTAAAGTCTTCATTCCCTTGTAGAAGTGATGAGGGACCATAAGGCAAGCTGAGGGCAAAGCAAAAGCTAGCACTCCCCCTCACCCCCAGGTGGGATATGTGTCATATTCCTCAGGCACCTCTGGCTGCCCAGGAACAAAGGAAAGGACAGAAAACAAATGGTTAAACTGATAGAGTCTCCACCCGTTTATGAATATCTTAGTGCAATTACAATAGAAGGACAATCTTATCAATAGCCTAGTGTCCAGGAACTCTACTGTCTTAATGCTTTGCTAGAGGGAAAAACAACCCTAGCGTGACAATAGGCAGACCTCCAATAATCTCTAAGTCTTCTGTAGCATATAGAAATCCCTTTAAGGAACTTCCTCTTGACTTTACCTCCCCCAACTCCCTAGTATATAACCAGTCACTCTCTGCAACCCCAGTGCAGCTCCTTCTGCCCACGGGTCCTGTCCCGGGACTGTAATAAAATCACCGTTTTGCACCAAAGACATCTTCAAGAATTCTTTCTTGGCTGTCAGCTCTGAACCCCACTAACACCCCAAAATCTCATCAGAAGTTTCATGAAGGCTCCTTATGGACTGACTCTCTCACCTTCCCTGGGCCCAGGATGCCCCTGCATCAGGCATTTCCACCTTTCTCAGCCTACAATTACTCTTTGCTGCAAAATGACCATTCCTTTGTCCTTCACTCTACTCCCCGAAGAAGTTGGCCTCAATTAGGTGTTGGGAGGAAAGCAATCTAATTAAATTGATTCATATCAATGTGCTAATGAATGGTCCACCTTTAAGCTTTACAGGAATATTTGCATTTTGTAATGGAATTCCTAATCAATGGCAGAATCACCCTGGTAGAATTTCTGGCTGGAGGACAAAGCGAAGTGTAGACTTTCAGGCATTATAGAGAAGACAGTGGTGTTAAGGTTTGGAGAGGGAGAGTGGTGTTCGGGTTGGTCAATTATGTAGCCTCCTTGCCTACAGGGCCTCCACCTAAAGCTTTTGCTGGCCATGTGTGTGCAAAAAACACAGCCATTTGACAGCTAAATCTAGAGAGAGATGCTATCTATCTGCACCCAAGTACAATTCCTTCAAAGATCTGAAGGATTAAGATCTGGCCTGCTGTTAAAATTATTGTTTAGAATTTGCATGGCCCATTTTATTTTCAGAGTTCTTTTTATTCATTAATTAGTTATTCATTTATTTAATGCAGTTTTTAATTGTGTGCTTATTCCATCTTGCAAGGTGGAATTATTCAGAGGAACATTTAAAAGAAATTAACAGTATGACAGGGCTTATAATTGTGCTTTAATCTTAAATTAATATCCCTCCTGTTTTCACGTTACCAGGACAATTATCCCGAATGGTACCAGAAGCAGGAAATTATGTATTGCCCTATATATGGCATTCCCTCCCGGAGAGCACACCATTTATCATGGCTTTTTAATCTCCTCCGTGTGCAATAGAAGATAAAACATCTCAACAATATTTCAGTGTTTGGAGAAGATTAAAACCCTGCAAACACTCCTGTTTGTTTCACCCAGTTCCTCTGCTGCATCTAACTGGGTCAGAGTTGAGGGGGTTTAGATATCCCTCTAGGAATGTGGCTGTGTGTCTGGAGTTTTGGGGGACTCCCAGAACAAGTCTTAAAAGTAACCTTAGCTGGAAAAACTGGAAATGACGCTGGTTTCTCGATATTTCCTTCTTGCACTTCCTTTTCCCCCCTCAGTGCTAGCTAGAATGTGCCTGGTGACATTCACTGAGTGGAGAGTTAGATGCCTAGCCTGGCTGTGGCTTCCTTTTCCTTTAGGAAGAGCCTCTGACGTTGGGCTGTAGCCCCAGAGTGAAAGTGCTGTCTCCACCTTGTCTGTTCTCTTGGGAGGCATAAGAAAGATGCGCTGAGATTCTGGAAAACAGCCTATTGGAAACTGCCTCAGTCAGGATTCTCCAGAGAAACAGAACCAGCAGGGTAAACCAATATGAATAGGAACTCATATAAACCAATATTGAGGTAAATTGGCTCATGTGATTGTGGGGGGCTTTCTGATCCAAAATCTGTGGGGCAGGCTGAAAGTCAAGGAAGAGGTGATGTTGCAGTCTTGAGTCTGAAGGTTGGTAACTCAGGTAAAATTTCTGTGTTGCATTCTACAGGCAGAATTCCTTCTATTGGGGGAAACTGTTTTTAAGCTCTTCAATCGATTGGATGAGGCCCCTTGCATTATGGAGGGTAATCTACTTTCCTGATAGTCAGCTGATTGCAAGTGTTAATCATATTTAAAAAATAGCTTCCCAACAACACCCAGGTTAGTGTTTGACCAAACAACTGGGCACCATGGCCCTGCCGAGTTGACATATAAATTTGATCAACACAGAGACCAGTGTCCTGCTGACTGCGGGGCCCACAGTGCCTTCTTCATGTGACAAGCAGTGAACTCCAAAGCTGCCTCTCACCCTGACCTTGCCTGCAGAACTTGCACAGTTGGGAGTTTCCTCCATCATCCAACCAGATTCCCTCTAGAGAAAAGCTAAGTGTGGCTTTTATAGGATGGCCAAAGTTTCGTTCTGTGTTCCTGTCTGCCTTTGGCATCTCCTCCTCTTCCTGTTCTAGGGCTCCTGACTTCCCATTCAGAGCACAGGGCTCTCTTCCATGATTTAAGCATGTTTAATTTTTTTTTAAAATTGTTTTTATTGTTTATTTTTGAGAGTGAGAGAGACAGAGTACGAGTGCAGAGGGGCAGAGAGAGAGAGGGAGACACAGAATCTGAAGCAGGCTCAGGGCCTGATGCGTGGCTCAAACCCACAAACCATGAGATCATGACCTGAGCTGAAGTCAGATGTTCAACCTACTGAGCCACCCAGGCATCCCCACCATAGCATGTTTAAAAAACAAGCTCTTTCCGATACATATAACATACATAGAAAAATGCACAAGTCCTAGACTACACCTCAGATGAATTTTCACCAATTCTGCCTCCTTGTGTAAGCAGCTATGGACCTTGAGATGACATTCCTACCCCTCAGAAGCCTCCCTTGCTCCACAACTCTGTCACCATGTGTTGCCCCCAAGGGTTACCCCTGTACTGACCTCTAGCCCCACACGTTAGCTTTGCATTTATTGTGAGTTTTATATAATGGGACAATACAGTGTGTCTTCTTTTACCATAGTATAGTTTTGTGTAAAGAAATGCCACGACGGGAAGTACTTTGAGTGGCTCTATCCCCTCTTTCCATCTGTCTCTGTAATCAGCAAACACAGCTGGTATCTTATACACGGGGCATTGTGCCAGCGGCTGTGGACACACACAGGTTGCCCAAGAGACATTACAGAACAGCAACCTGAAGGCTCTGTGGAGAAACGGGGAAGGGGCCCTGCCACAGCAGTCTCTGAGCTGGCCCCAGCCCCTAGGTGTCCTCTCAGAAGCCCTCTGTGAGTGAAGACGGCACTCCCAACTCATCCTGTGGCATCACGCTTCAGGAGCATCCTCTTGGCAAAGCCCCAGGCTGGGACATTCTGTCACTCTTAACCCACCTGTTCCAAACTCTTAGCACCCTCCTGGTTCTCTGTGGTTTTTCAGTAGACTAGTTGCTGATAAGCACCCTGGCTGATAATGGTTGACCATATTTCCTCTCTGATAAAGTGTTCATATCTTAATAGTGCCATAAGCCACAGAGCTACTATGCTCCCTCTGGGTGGCCTGTAGGGTTTGTTTGCTTCTGTTTCCCTCAGTGGCCGCTTTGTTCCTCCAGACCCCTAAACAGGATGTCATCCAAGGTCATGTCTTTGCCCTCCCCCCACCCCCATTACATTGCTCTTGATCACAGACATTAGCTACTTCCTGACACTTCCCCCCACCATAGCCAGTGTTTCCGCTGCCAACAAGAACACTTACTCCTGGGGATCTGCCCACATCTCCGACTCCTGCTCCTAAGATGTCCTCTCTCCCTCTGCCCCATGTCCCTGCCACTTCCTACAACCCGTGGATCCTCTCATTTTGCCTGCAAGAAGCCCATGTGCCTGGCCTTCTTTCTCAGCTCCCTCCCCACCCCATTCAGCCTGCTCCCTTTTCCATCCGTCTCGATTGTTGAAACTGTTTCCCTTCTTGCCCCCATATCCCCCGCATCACCATCAGATGCATTCTTTAGTCAGCCTTCAATTACTGCTCAGTGATTTTGGGGATGAGCTTTTGGCCGGGCATCCACATCCTCTGTGGCTGGCCATGGAAGCTTATCTCCCTAGAGCACCCTCACCACCATGTGGCCTTTCCCACTGCTGCTATTTTTCCTGTTGCTGCTTCTGTAGAACAGAATGCCCTAGCACTGGACAGACTCCAGGGGTCACAGAGATCAAGCCTTTCACCCCACGGCATGTCCCCGTGTCTCGTGCACATCAAGTGGCTGTTGGCCTGGACAGCCTCTCTGGGTCCCCCTGCAGGGAGGAGTCTTTCCCCTCCTGAACTCTGCTGCACTTATGATTTATGTGGCTCTTATTTCATGTCAGAAATAATTTTGTATTTGAATGTTTAACCTTCCTGTGGTTGACAGAGTAATGCTCCCCACTGCCCACCAAGGATGTCCATGTCATAATCCCTGCAACCTGTGAATGTATTATGTTACATGCAAAGGGAAGTAGGTGGCAGATGCAAATAAGGTTGCTACTCTGCTGACCTTGACCTAGAGATCATCAGGAGATGACCTTCCTTATCCACATGGCCCCTATGTAATCACAAGGGTTCTTAAAATTGGAAGAGGGAGGCAAAGAAAAGAGTCTGTGTCAGGGAGTTGTAACATGGGAAACACTTGACCAGACACAGCTGGCTTTGAAGATGGAGGAAGTGGCCACAAGCCAAGGAATGCCCAGCAGCCTCTATAAGCCAGAAAAGATAGGGATGTGGAGTCTCCCTCAGGAAATCCAGAAGGGAACACAGTCCTGACAATGCCTTTGATTTTAGCCCAGTGAGATGTGCTCTAGAACTGTAAGACAATGAATCTGTGTTGTTTTAACCACCCATTGTGTGGCATTTTTTTTTATAGCAGCAATAGAAACATTATATGCCCCCCAACTAGATTTTGAGAATGTAGAGGGCAGACATATTCCTTGTGCTTCTTTATGTATCCCACAAGGCATAGAGCTTAATGTCTTGTTCACATCAGGTGCTCAGTAAATGGCCCCGGGGTTGTTTTCAGGACCCCTCAAGAGGGTGATGCCAGCCTTGGTATATTCCCACAGCCCTGCAGAGCCCCCTGTGTCCTCGTGGGCTCACAGCTGGGCCCCTGATCATCAGCACTTTCTGTATCCCGTTCCCGATCTTACATAATCTTTAAGATGACATTTCAGATGGACACAGGGTAGTGGAGCTAAGCACATAGACTATGATTGTCTTACTCTCAATGTGCCAGCAATCTGGAAAGCCACAGGATGGCTGTGCTGTGTCTTCTAGCTGTATCTGTTTTATTATTTTTTTCAGTTTCTTTATTTATTTTGAGAGAGAGAGAGGTAGGGACAGAGAGAGAGAGGGAGAGAGAGAATCCCAAGCAGCCTTTGCACTGTCAGCATAGAGCTGAACATGGGGCTCAAACCCACAAATTACAATATCATGATCCTAGCTGAAATCAAGAACCAGATGCTCAGCTGACTGAGCCACCCAGGAGCCCTAGGGTATATCCATTTTAAATGCATTTTTATTTTAAAATAAGCATGGGCACATTCCAGACTCACTGTCTCACTTGATGAATTTCTGGACAGGGTTGGGCCTCACTCCTGTCCCTGGAGGAGGCTTCCAGTTACAGCCTGTGAAATGCCGAGAGCATATTAATCTGTATCTCAGGCTCAGGGAGGTTAAGTGGCTCTTTTAAGGACACCCAGGAAGTTGGTGGAGAAGCAGAGTTTAGTACCCACATCTCCTTAAATCTTCTTAAAGACAAGACATGATTTATTCACAATGGAATCCCCAGTGTCTAGAGCTGTACTAGCCAATATGGTAGCTACTAGCCACAAGTGGCTCCTGAGTACTTGAAATGCAGCTACTTCAACTGAGATGTGCTAGAAGTATCGAATACACACTGGGTGTAAAGACTCAGTAAAAAAAAGAAGAAGAAGAAGAAGAAGACGAAGAAGAATGTGAGATAATTTTATATTCTCATTCATAATTTTTATATAGATTGCTTGTTGGACTGATAAGACTGTTGGGTGAATCTAGAGAGAAGCACAGATGCCCCCTCAGCCTCAGCTCATGTTGCTCTAAATGCTGGCTTTGCCCCAACTGTGACCCCACTCTCCTCTCAAGCTCAGTGCTCTGAGCTGGGCAGTCTGGCTCTAAGTGACCTGTGGGCCTGTGTCCCCCAGGGATGGAGCAAACTGGGGTGAAAACCCTGCCTTAACTGGTGACTCCCACAGGCACACTGTAAACCTTCCACATATCTCTGGAATAAAATATTAACTTGACATACTGAATTGGGAACAGGACAGATGCTCATTTTGAACAATTGCAACACCCTTTGATAGTATCAGAGGTGTTCATTCTCAGCGGCAGAGGGTGAGGACACTTCTCTTACTGGAAATTTCTTGTTGTATAATATCTTGACGCTGTAATGATGTAGGATGTATTGGTTATTTTGGGAACGTTCCAAGGCTCTGCAACCTTGAAGAACAAAGAACCTTTTATTAAAGTGCAACTGTAGCTTTTCTTTGGGTCTATATTCTGACTTTTTTCCTCATTCTGTACTTTGTGAGCTGATTGTAAAACTAGGTTGGAAAGGTGAGTTTAGTAGCCCATGCTACTAAAGCATGGAGCTTCAAACTTTGATTTTTTGAGGATTTAGTTGTTGCTTGGAACAGCAATAGGCATAATGAAGCATAGTCTTTCGAGGTGCCAAAGCTAAAACTGGCCACAGAAATTCTTGAGTCTGGCTGAAATTTTGAAAGTCATATTCTAAGAACACAATGCATTTGGGTATTTCTATTCACAGTCAGCATTTACATGGGGCTTTTTATAATTTTCAAAATATGCTGTCCACACATTCTCTCCTTCAGTCTTATATTTGTTTGGTGCCCTTGTAAACAAATGTCTTTGTAGAATTGTCTATACTTCACTGTCTTCCATTTCTTTCCCTTCACTCTCCATAAGCATCTTCAGTCATGCTTTCGGGCTCACCCCTTTGTTGAAACTGCGCTCCCAAAGGGTCACCCTAACCCACATGTTGCTAAATCCAGTCATCAATCTTCAGTCTACTCATTTTACTTGACTCATTTGAGTCATTTGACATAGTTGATCGCTCTTTCCCCCTTGAAATTCTTTCTTCGTTTGGCTTTAAGATGTCACACTTGCCTGGCTTTCTTCTGACCTTGCGGGCAGCTCCTTCTCCATCTCCTGGGCTGTTACCTTCACAGCTTCCTGACTTTTCACTTTGAAACCTTTCAGATCTCAGATCTCCAATGTCTTTTCTTTTTTAAAAAAATCTATAATCACTCTATTGGTGATTCACCAAGTCTCATGATTTTAAGTATCATCACTATGCTAACAATTTCTAAATATGTATCATGGACCTGAGCCTCTTAATTCCAGACTCATAGATCCAGTTACTTACACAATATCACAACTTGGATGTCTAAAAATACCTCCACCTTGACATTCCCAAACAGCCCAGAACTTCCCCTCTATATGTGCTCCTTCCAGTTAAAAACCAACTTCATCCTTCCATTTGCTGAGACCGGAGACCTGAGGGTTAGCCTTGACTCCTCTCTTTCTTTTACAGCCCACAGGAAATACTCTCAGCTCTCACACCATTTGCCCTGCTGCCCTTCTGGACAGACCCATGTCATCTCTTGCCCAGATCCTCTTGGAAACCTCCATAACTTTCTCAGCACAGTCTGCTGAGTGATCCTGTTAAAGCATACATTAGACTATGTCACTCCTCTACTCAAATGGCTCCCACTTACCCAGAGTAAAAACCAACATCCTTCTAATGCTCTTGAGGCCCAGTGCAGTGTGGCATTCCTTCTGACACCACCAACCCTCTTTCACTTGATTCTGTGCCAGCCACATGGCCTCCTTGCTGTGTTGTTCAATTCCAGGTGACATGCCTGCCCTAGGGTTTTGCATTTGCTTTTCCCTGGAATGCTCTTTCCTCAGATAACCTCATGTCTTTCTCCCTTACCCCCTACACACCTTTATGTAAATGTCTTCTCCCCACAAAGGCCTTCCCTGACCAGCCTATTTAAACAAGCAACCCCTGCCCAAACTTCTCCTATCTCCCTTTCCTATGTTATTTTCCCCCATAGTACTTAATACCATTGGACATACTATATACTGTATTTATTTATACTGTTCATTCTCTTTCTGGTATGAAACTGTTAGATCCCCAAAGGTAGGGATTTTTATTTTTATTACTATGTCACCTGACGCCTAGAACAGTGCCTCACACATAGGACATGCCCATTAAAGATTTGTAAATAAATGAATCATCCTATTAAGTAAACATTGTGATTATTCTTTCCTCCATTCTATGAATAAAGGAATTGAGAATTCAATAACACCAAACATTCACATGCACATATAGATACCTACTCATATAAAACAAAACAAAACTTAACAAGAACAGGTAGAACATCATCAATGTGCTATACCCAGGGAATGGTCTGGTTCAAGATATACATAGACTACTTATATTTGGTAATAATTGGTCTAGTCACTAGAGAATTGTAATGAAGCAATATACCTAAAAAATCAGTTAATGTTTTATAAATGTTACTTATTTAAAAAATAATCTCAAAGAGGTGCCTAGGTGGCTCAGTTGGTCGAGTGTCTGTCTTTGGCTCAGGTCATGATCCCATGGTTCATGGGTTTGAGCCCTATGTCAGGCTCTGTGCTGACAGCTCCGAGCCTGGAGCTTGTTTTAGATTCTGTGTCTCCCTCTCTCTCTGCCCCTCCCACACCTGTGCTCTCACTCTCTCTCTCTCTCTCTCTCTCTCTCAAAAATAAACATTAAAAATTTAAAAAATTTTAAAATAATCTTGAAAATTTTCATTAAATATTAATTTTCCCAATGACATCAAAGTCACCATCATTCATTCTAAATATAGCAGCAAGTTGTCCTGTAAGGAAAGTCAAAACTGTGAAATGTCATCATGTAGCAATTGAAATGCAAAATTCTCTTAAAAGTGAGATGACATCAGAGGAGGCTCTGTCCCCCTCATCACAATATTACTTGATCTCTCAGGTTCTAGCAGTTAGTTGCCAGTTCCTACTTGATAGACACAGGTAATACCTCGAGACTAACTTTTCCAACTGGTTGCTGCCACCTACGTGATTAGATGATAGAGATGAGGAAAGTATGTTTCAGGTATTGTCTTGGACGTCCCTCCTGTAGAAAGACTTAACCCCTGACCATAACTGATTGGGGCCCTTTTCATAGTCGCAGTCAGCCTAATGGACATGCAACTTGTGAGGTCCCACAGGGCCCCACACTTAGGGGGGGATGTGCTTGCTTTGATGCTTTGCTATGACTTAGAATTCTTAGTCATTTTGGAACAAGAGTCTCCCACATTTTCATTTTTGCCTATGCCCTCATGGGCCAACTCCCTGATAAGTCAAAGCTGGGCTAGATAGTTAAGTGAGGCCCAGGATGGACAAGCCAACAGCCAACTTCAATTATATTTAAGTGATCATAGATGAGGTTGAGTTATTTGATAGTTCTGTGATCATATTTGCATAAATTTCCTGCACATGTTTGGCTATTGCTTCATTTTATGATTCATTAAATTTTGTTCTATTTAAATAGCAGTTTCAAAATTTGTCTCATTGTGTTCTGTTTTCCAAAACTCATAAATCTATGTTTAGTAATATGGCATGTAATCTGTGGCAATACCTTTTAACATTATGCTATTCTTCTGAAGAAATTGAGGAAATGCAATATCCAAATTGCCACATTCTTGTTGTGTGGTTTTTTTTTTTTGAGGAAATTTTCTTTGCTTCAGAAAAGCTAGTTTTTCAAATGTGAAATCTTTGGAATAGTAATTGCATATCCAAAAGGCCTATAAAAGCTAGATAGGTCATACACATAAAGGAAAGGGATCTGATGAATGATATAGACCATGGCCAGCTGGGAAATAGGTGTGTGGTTTAAAGGGACCATTGCTTCCCAACCCCTGCTCATCAAGATGGGGAATGGAGGTCTGCCATTACTGTATCTTTCTTTTACCCACAAAGGAACTCTAAAAAGAAATTTATGTGAAATACCTTAGTTTTTAATCTCTTGAGTTCAAATAAAAGCCACGTGACTTCTGTCTTAGAGGTAATTCTTAATATGATTCCTCCCTTTGTCCCAAATAGCTCTGAAATATCTTTCCTTTCTCTCATAGATAAACTTTTTAAGATAAAGAAAAAATTACCTATAAATTCACTTTGAGCCTCTTTAGAGAGAATTTTTGTAACATTTAACACTCATGAAGAAATGTTAAATTTGAAATCCAATGACAGTAACCCACCTGGTTAGCTAACCTCCTGTCAGTGGAAAGAGCCATTTGGTACAACTTCCGATGTTTCCGTAACCTCCAAAAGCTTCTCCATCACAATTAATAATGCTGTATGCTCCATCATAACACTGTGCAAAAGAAATATAATACAGGCCACATATGTAGTTAGAATTTTTCTAGAAGTCACATTAAAAAATAAAAAGAGACAGGTGAAATTAATTCTAATAAATATTTTATTAAACTCAATATATCTAAAATATTATCCTTTCAACATGTGATCAATATAAAAATTACTAATGAGATATTTTATGTTCTTTTCTTTCATACCAAGCCATTGAAATCCAGTATGCATTTTTTACTTATAACATACCTCGGTTCAGACAAGCCACATCTCAATGGCTTGACAGACCCATGTGGCCAGTGGTTACCATGTTGGACAGCTCAGGTTTGACATGTTCTGCTGGGCTTAAGTGTCCAAGTCACTCAGCAAGGAAGTTGGCAGATCAGCAGTTTCTCTCGGTATTTTGGACTCTTTGTCCTTCTCACTACATTGACTTGCCCCTAAGTACAGAATTCCTAACTTGGATTTGGCACTTGTAGGGTTTGTGAAGATTCAGTCCAGAGAAGTAATGGAAACAACAATAAGTAAAAGACATGACTAAATCTGAAAATACTGCTGTGGTTGTGGTGGTCACATACAGAATTTCCAGGTGACAACTTTTCTTGGATGCAGAAAGAGTTTGACTCTTTCTCACAGTGAGAGATGTATGAAGTTAGACACATACCACTAACTATAAACTAGTGGAGAAGCCTGACTTTATAACTCAGGTGGTTTGGATATGAGGCAAGCTTCTGTGAAGGGGGAGAGAAGTGAGAGGAGAAAGCACCTTCACTTCTGGTTGGGAAAACTGACTCACCTGGCCTTTGAGGGCTAGCGGGTGACTTACAATATCCAATAGCAAACTCAGGTGTTGCTGAGGATACAGTGAGCGGTGCCTCAATGCTGTGGTCAGGAGATGGCAAGAGGAATTTAGGGGGCAGTCCATGGTCCTAGGTCTCTGGGCAGAAACTCTCTTGGGGGCTCCAGAGATAACCCTGGTAGTAGTGGGTGTTCCTGACTCCACACCAGGGTCCCTGAGGGAAATACTCTGAGCACGCTTATATGGCTCATTAGTCCAAACTTTCTCTGTAAAAAGTGTAAAGCTTTTCTCCTTACTAAAAAATTAGTACATTATATGTTACCTTCCAACGCATTTTTGTTGGTGCTGCTTTTTGGCACCTGCACAGAACTTTGCACTGCTTGCATTAGTTTCACACTTAAAACACTTTTTTTAATGCTTATTTATTTTGAGAGAAAGAATCTCAAGCAGGCTCCGTGCTTGTCAGCTCAAAGCTAGACGCAAGATTCCATCTCATGAACTATGAGATTATGACCTGAGCCAAAACCAAGAGTTGGTCGCTCAGCCAACTGAGCTGCCCGGGAGCCCCAAGTTACACTTAAAAAAAAAAACAAACTAGTTTGGTTCTGCATTTTGTCAATGTTGATGATTTTCCTGCAGACTGAATACATAAGTTTTTGGTTGAAAATTCTGTAATTTGGGTTTGAATCTTTTAAACCATTATGGGATAGCAAAAATGAGGTAGTTCCTGATATATGATATGCTTATGGAATTGGAATGTTGATTTGGGGCTTTGGGTGAGGCTAAGGAACAACTTTAGGAATTCTGATCTGAGGATGAGTTGCTAGGATTGGCAATATGAGATTGCAGAGGCATGGGCATAATCAGGGCCCTGGAGAGAATTCAGGTTGCATGAGTCCTTTCACTCATGTAATTTCCCTTTTTCCTGTCAGTAATTGAAAAAAATTCATATTTTTCTCTATTAGTAATTTAAGAATTTCCTTCACAATTCTTATTAAATCACCTCTTACTAAATCACCTTATTAAATCATTCATTCCTTCATTTGTTAAATATATTTTTCCAGTGAGCAAATATTTATTGAACATTGAACAGTACCAAGCCCTGGGCTAGGTTTTCAGGCTCAAAACCAACAAGGCCTTCTTCTCCATCCTAAGAAGCTCTACCATATGGTGAGATTTTCCCCATCAACCCTGGATTGGGTTACCATAGTCTATCCAGTCATTCCTCAGTATTGATATAATTGGTTTTGTGTTCAGTTTGTTGTTATTATTTCTAGAATATTCTTTGAAGTGGCCCTGCCTCCCCAGAAGGATTAGACATTGTCATTAGCAAAGATTATGCTTTTCTCTTACTTGCTAACTCTTCATAGGGCCTGATACTTTGCACTGAGTGGGACCTAATACACATTGTTAATGAGGGCCTAATGCACATTGCTAACCTTCTCTCCAGGGTGCATGAGTAGTGTCAGTTGATTATTATTTTTACACACGATTACGGGCATTGCTAATAGAGGTTTGAGGGTTGTTGGGGACAGAGTCAACAAACATGAGAATGATCACCCCCAACACAATTTCTGTAGTTAGTTTGTAGACTAAACATGACTTCTCTTGTCTTTTCATAGACAGACACCCTAAGGACACTCTCTTCTGAAAGAACCACCATTATGTTTGGCATTGGTTTTTAATGACAAGGGAATTAAATTACGGCTATGTTTATATGGATATCTTTCCTGTGTGTTGCAACTGTCCAAGAAGTACAGATTTAGGGATTTCCCCGATAAAGTGCATACAGTAACTTTCCCTCAAGCTGTCAGTGAGGAATGCTGTATGACTCAAGTGAATTTCAGTGACCTCTTACTCCAGAGAGAACCCAGTGTCGGAACACATTTTTATAAATAATACACTGTTTGCTTTGCAGTGCTGATAATTTTCTCCTATCTTTGAGGCCGTCATAGAACCAGGAGGCTTGTTGTTTCTTAGGACAAGGATATTTGCAGAGGGCCTGATCAAACTATTATTATTAATAATCTCATTATTGAGGCATGGCCAATTCTTTTGTGACTTTGAGGCTACCAAATAGATTAAAGTTTTATTCTGAAAACTGGAGGTACACAGGAACAAAGCAGCTCGTGAGCACAGTGTGGGGGGATGGAGGGTTCTGTTCTGGCTGGGACACAATTGTGTTTGGGAGAATTACTGCCTCATTCTGTAAGAACATAACCCCTCTGGAAAGGGTCTCCTAAAGGATTGGTCATAGAAGCCCCTGAAGGTAGTCATGACTACGGACTACTATTGTTAATGAGTTTTGTTTTTTCCTGTTCCCTGACAAGGGCACCGACATGCTCCTTGATAAAAGGGACAAAGAAAACTCATTATAGCCACAGACCGAGGCTGGCAAATGAGGAGAGATTTTGCCCTTTGCTTTGGTGGGAATCTGGAGGAAGAGGGGAAATGTGAACGAAAAGAGAGGCACGCTGTCCTTCTACCCGTATGCATAGCATTCAGTCTTGGGATGATGCATTCGGTGTACCAGTTTTCATTCTCACAGATGCCCTGTGCTTCTCCTGTTCTGGTTTGGGCATCTAATAGCTAGAACATTCAGCCAAAGAGGCCAAGGCTGAATTGCTTCCTGTAGGGAGCAGTGAACTTTGCAGCTCACAGCCTGCCTGCCCCAGGGGGCTCTGTCCAGGTGGTGCAAGCAGCCTTCAATGGTAGGATTCCAGATAAAATACAGGGCATCCAGTTCCACTTGACTGTTAAATAAACAACATACAATTATTTTAGTATAAGTATGTCTCAAATATTGTGTGGGACGTACTTGAATTAAACAATGATTCATTATTTGAAATTCACATTGGACTGGGTGTCCTGTACCTTTGTTAAATCTGACAACTCCACAGACGGCAGAATATGAGGGGGAGGGGGCTTCAAAATACTCCTCTTACCCTGGCCATGGATTACCTTTCCCTCAGTCTCCACCACAGATTAGATAATGTAGGTGGAAGTTGTTTCCAGAAAGCTCCTGGGAAAATGCTCCTGTGCTTCCTGGGTCTGCTCTAACTGCCTCTGATCACCACATCTACACGAATATGGGTATAAGCTTCTTTTGCGAAGTTCTCCCATGTGGCTTAAGGGGTATATTTCAATGGGGAGGCAGCAATGACAGCCTGGCTGGCTGGATTCTAAAGTTGGGGAGGTTGATCTAGGTGGGGCATCCACTCAGCCCCCACATCAAGGGGCAATGTGGGGCACTGAACCAGGGATGCAGCTCCACGGGCCTTGGGTGTACCACAAAGAGGGAGTCGTCTTTTCCCCCTCCCTCCCAATCCTCCTTCCCTCATTCATTCATTCATTCATTCACTCATAGTTTTTTTTTCTTTTTTTCTTTTTCTTTCTTTTTTTTTTTTTTTTGCTTGTCCCCTCCCATCAGACTCTGAATAGTGTGCCAAGGGTTTAAGGCTCTGTTTTTCACATTAACATCTGAGACCTTATGTAGCCCATGAGGTAAAAGAACCCTTTAGATCAGGTTTTCCAAAGCATTCCTAGGGTAGGGTGGGAGATGGAGTGGGCCAGCGGCCTTCCTTCCCTGCTGTGAACCCAACAGTCTCACATATTGGGCCAGGCTTTAGGAAATGAAAAATAAAACCAAAAAGCATAAAATCTGACATTTGTATAGTGCTTCAAAGCTTATAAGCAACTTCTCATATAATATTTCATTTAATTCTAACAATTTAGGAATTGTTACAGCACTAGAGGGGCTAAGTGATTTGCCTAAGGCCACTAACTAATGAGTGAGAAAGCTGGTTTTTAATATTCAGGACAACACATTTTTACTCTACAAAGAGGAAGGCAGATTTTCCAAATGGAGCCTGAAGATACATCCCTATTTCTCAGTTTCATGACAAATATGCCTTGACTAGCTCACGAGAGGGTCTGGAACAATGGAGAGTGGACAGAACCTTCTAGAGAGAGAAACTGTTCAACATGGGCCTCCCTGATTGGGTCTGGAGCAGCCTTCTGTTTGGCTTCTTTCTCCATCAGGCTCATAGTGGCAAGTGCTGTCTAATGCAGAGTCCTGAGTATCCTTGGCGAAAACGCTGCTGGTGTCCCTCTGTCTGAGGTTGTCGGGAGAACATTGTCCAGAAGCAGATTCTAAGAGGGAGGTCAGAGACAACCTGGACAGTAGCAACTGAAGAGGGACGCCCCCTGGGGAGATTCACCGTCCTTAAACCAAGTTCCCTAACTTCTTCTGAAAAGCATCATTTGGTAAAATGGGAGGTGGGGGCAGGGGTGGGGAGAAACAACTAGAAGTGGCTTCTGGGCAAAGGTCAGAGGCATGTTTTTCACTCCAGGGACCTCCACGTTCTGTTGTATCCATAAAGATTACTTTGAACACATCTGCTTCAAGGAAGTATCAAGTTGGAAACCAGATATTGGGCTTGAAAAAGTACATTTGAGTTAATATTTGGCAGGAGATATCTAGATCTAAGGGCGGCTTGCAGAGTGGGACTCAACGACAAGGTGTAAAGGTGACTCAGGTTCCTGGGTGTCCTGACCCTCCTGGGGTGGTCACATGCTCCCTGGCGGCTTCCTCTTTTCCTACAAACTGGACGTGGGGAAATCCCCACTGGGCACTATAAGAAGCCCCTGGGCTCTGTGTAGAAGCCAGTAGCTCCAGCTAAGAGCACAAGATGAGGCCAGACCTCCTCTGCCTCCTGGCCCTTCTGTTCCTCCTTGGCCAGACCACAGGGCAATTGGAGACCCTGGTCCCCGATGCCAGTGCCAGCTCTTTTCCTGACTCTGGGTTCAGCTCCAACTTCATCTCCGGCTTCAGCTCCAATGACAGCTTCCGTCCCAGCCTTGACTCCGAGTCTCAGGTGAGGAGGCCCCACAGTCTGAGAGCTGTGCTAATTCCCTTCCTCTCACTTTTTGGGGACCTGAATATAATTTCATGGATGGCTAGACCTGAGCACTCTAAAAGATTTACGACTCCCTTGGTTAACTGTAGGCACCCTGGAAATGAATTAAAACCTGGGTAAAATAATTAAATTGTTAGCAAGAGAGATGACATCTTGGTTCTTCTGCTGGGGGCTTTAGGAAAAGCATCTAAGGTTTAAAGAGATTCTCAAATATGGCTGCCCTTTGGAATCAGGGGTGGGCAGGGGGGGAAAGGGCACACTAAAAATAGAGATGTCCAGGTCCTGTTCCAAATGAGAAATCCTAGGGCCCTGCGAACGGTTGGTCTGGTTGCTGCCCATTGGGAACCCTGGGGACGATGAAGAATCACCTGGAGGGAGGGAGAACCTCTCTGCTCCAGCTGGAGCCCGAGGGTGTCTGTGAGCCTAGTTTGTAAAAGAGATGGAGGGCAGAAGCAGGGGAGGTCTTCAGGAAAGTGCTCTTGCACACAGATATGTCCCCAGAAGAGTATTAACTCTCTTCCATTTTCCTTATAGGGAATCACAAGAGCCATTTCTGAAAACAACAACAGTGGTAGCAATAAACAGACAAAACAAAATCAGCAACAACACCACCAAAGACTGTGCTAAGAAGGGACGGTCCCAGCTAGGCTATGCCACTAGACTGCGCCGTGAGCCTAGCTTGTAGGGAGATGAGTCCTCTTTGTATCTCCTTTGAGGAGAGGGGAAGAGGCACCAAGGGGTAAGATGTTAGGGGCCAGGAAGCATTTCATTTTTCCAACTTTGCCTGTGTCAGCTCTGGGCCTTTCTGTAGGAGCCCTGCTCTGGAGAACCCAGGCTTTCCTTGGGGTGGAGGGGTCTTCCCCCCCCCAAAGCCTGTCCTTCTGCCCTTCTATGATCTTTGTTCACAGGTCAGGTCGCCGCTTACATGATCCTGTGAATGGAAAGGCCATTGGGAAAAGGAGAGGAAAAGGCTTTTTTGTCATTTCCATTTTGCCTTCCGAACCATGTAGACAAAAATTTGTTGATTAACAAATGGTTTGGACAAGGCTCAAATACAAACTGCTGCAACAGTGTTCATTGAGTGCCTAATAAATGCTAGGACTCGGTTAGGGACATAATGTGTATTATCTTATTTAACCCTCAGAGGCAGGTAAAATTAATGGTCCCATTTTAGAGATGTGGAAACTGAGGCTTAGAGAGGTGCCGTCATTGGCTTAAAGTCACTAAGCCAGCAAATTATAGAACTCAAATTTAGTCTGCCCATCCTTTTCAGCATCTCTCTGTAGGAAGCTTTTTTGTTTTGGGGGAGTATAGATGAAAGTTGCTAATTTTTAGGAGGAACATGAGTTGGGAATCGGGAATATGCATAAATATTCTTTGTAGCCAGAAATCAGATGCATCGTTTTATTCCACAGTATTAAATAATTTCTGGAGACAATTAGAACTGGATAACAGTAAAAAAAAGAGGGTAGCAGTAATAATTTATTTTGATACCTCATCACCAATCAGAAAGTAGCATTTGGGTAAGACAATCAGCTAAAATAACAGAAAATAAAATATAGGTCAGGAAACAGAGAACTCCAATATGCCTGTTGTTTGGCAAAAAGACAAATATTTAAAAGTAGATAAGGAAAGGTAGTTAAATTGTACTTAGAGGTTTTAATTTCCTTCCCAGTTCACTTATCTCCCTCTGGTGAGTCAGTATCTCTACCCCAAGTTCTTTTTTTATGGCAGACTAGGTGTCACTTCTACTATAAACCCAATTTTCTAGGGCTGGCTGTCAGCTTGATGAGCTCTTTGGAAAGTGGTGGAAAACCTCTTTATAACTGTCATTGAGCAAGTTCCAAACGTATCATTTTCTGTACTTTGAAAATGTTGAGTACCATTATTTTATGCCTTGAATCTTTACAGGCACTTAGGCTTGGCTGCTAATTAGAGCCAATTGCAACCTTAAATCACAAATGTGAGTCACACCTTCAGCTCTCATGCTCAGAGCACTTCACATGCCTCAGATGTCCCCCTCCAGGCAAGGGGCCACTTGCAAGTCCTCATCTCACAGACAAGAAAAGGCGCCATGCTTTGTTCCACACGGTAACTGGCAGAGTTGGAAGCGGGAGTCACGTTCTTCTGTCATCAGGCTAAGGGGCTTGGGCTTGTGGGAAAATAGGACACTCTCTAATGACAATGGGATCGATTCACTGGACAGGAATTAGGTCTTATTCGTCTCCCTAACACCAAAGCCTGGCAAGTTGTAGACACCAGTTGAACACATGCTGAGTGAGAACCCTTTAGTGTGAGGTGTCTTGTAAAGTACAGGGGGTCCTATTTGCCCCCCACAGGGGGACTGCATACTTTCTCAGAGACCAGGGGACAAGCATACATCTGTGTCTCCCATTTCTCATGTTACACTCACACAGAGTTTAAGCATTTACTGCAGAGAGAGACCCATCACCATTAGCTTCATTGTCTTTGAATGTGAGGAGCAGAAATATCTCTAATGGGAGACACTGATCAAACTTATGGACCATTTTGATGTCAGCTGAGCATGCCGGGCTGATGATAAGCAGGATGAGAGCTGGGGAGTCTACAGTGCTGGGACAGAGACGTTCAATAGCAGACAGTGGAATGACTGTCAGCAGGGCTCATAATTATTCGCCTGCCTTTCAGGTGAACTTCAGGACTAAAAGTTGTTAGCTAGTTGATTGTCTAGAGACTGCTTGATGATCTCCACTATTTTCTAATTTGACAGAGCTTTCCAGAGAAGTCTACGCATGGTTCAACTCTGTCCTGTGCAGCTAATTAACCTCCCCTTGTCAAAATGCAATGCAAGACATTTTGGGGGGTAGACAGTTGTTATAATAAGCTATTTTTTTTCAAAAGTCCATGATATATTGGTCCTCCTGTAAGAGCCTTGGCATGCTTGGGCCGGACTCTGTCTTCAGTGGGAGTGATAAAGCTGGCTCCAAGGGAGGTTGGTCTCTCTGCCAGGCTTCTGGTGTAGCCTGTCCAGCCCTTCTTCATCCCTGGCAAAGACCCTTACCTTAACCTCCTCCCAGTCCCGATGTTTAGCATAAATCTGCTGGTCTCTCCTCCTTACTCCCCAATTCCTGCAGGTGTAGATGTGATTGGCAAAGAAAACTGAGGCCAGTGTCAAGAAGTTACCTGATATACATACATATATATGGGCATTGCATGTGTGTGCATGTTTGCTGATCTTAGAGAAGATTAGGTTAAATTGATGAGCAATTTAGTTGCAAAAACCTGAATTAATTGGTCCAGGGGACACTGACAGAATACATATGATTATAGAGGCATCTAGGTCCAGCTTGTTCAGGAATCATGGAGGCTGGTAGACATGAAAGGCACAGAGCACACAACTTTGAGAGGTGTGGCCGCATCTCTTCCAATTCTGCAAGCCACTGCTGTCCTTGTGGTACAAGGTGGTGACGCTGCTGTCTCATGTTCCACAGGTGAGCTTTGGGCTAGCCATCAGATGAGATCACTGTAAAGCACAGCCAGTCTGCTGCCAAGAGTTACTCTGGAAGGCAATGGTAGTAATAAAAAAATGTTAATTTTGCTGGGATCCCCTTGGGGAAGTTCAAGGGGGACAAAAGAAAAACAGGATCTTTCAAACCTGTCATTTTAAAATATGCAGCGGCACCAAAGTGTGAGCCTGAATATTTTAAAGAAACATCAAATATTTTAAAATGACTTTTCTGCAAGCGGTAAGCTGGAAAACTTAAAAATTTTTTTGCATAAACCCTTCAGACTCTTGCATTGTTTGGTCTTTTAAAAATGTCTGTCCCCCCCCCCCATTTTAAAGAATGTTAATTATACAATTTTGCATGTGAAGAGGATGTGAATTTGCATTGTGTATTTTCCCTGTAACCCATAACTGTGACATTTTTCTCTTTGCTTTGGAAGGCATTCTTACCTTTGGGTTTGGGGGTAAAGGAAGAGAAAGTGAGTACGTGGACAGAAAGAAAAAGTGACGTTTAGTGATCACCTACAATGTGCCAGGGACTTGGTTTACGTTACTTGATGACTTGGGGATGACCCTGTGAAGTGGGCTATCTCTGTTTTGCAGATGAGGACACTGATCCTCACAGAGGGTTCACATCCAGTAAGTGGTAGAACTGGAATTCAAGTTCCGATGCTCATCACCTCCTTATTTCCCTTACCTTACTTAGGAACAGTAATAATTTCCTTGAGACTTCCTCAAGAAAAGAGAATCTTCCCTTAGGTATGGGCGTCTGACACTGGTGTAGCCTGACTGGTGGAGATGTGGCTAAACACGGAGTGCGATCACTGCCTAGGAAACCTGGAGCTCTTAGCTTGTGTCTCCGATGCCATTCGTGTATGTACCGGACTCCGCTGGCTTGCCTCCGAGCCCTCTTTTGACAGGCCAATTTCTGTCACTCCAGTTATCGAAAAGCTCATTTCCCAGCTTCTTCCTGATGTTGAACTTCTTTTTATTTACAGTCGCTTTCCAATTTCACTGGCTTCGAGGATGACCACGGGACCTGCCACTGCTCCGTGACCCTCCCAGACACAACCTTTCCTGTGCAGAGGGTGGAACGCTTGGAAGTCACAGCTCACGTTCTCTCCCAGAAGTTCGAGAAAGAGCTTTCTAAAGTAAGCATTGCTTTCCTTCCTCTTCCAACAACTTCTTGATAAGAACAAACCAACCAAGGAAAACAGACTTTATGCTCAGGCTTCTTCAGATGTGCCAAAGCCAGCACGCTTGCATCCTGTTGAGGTGTGAGCGTTTATTTCACAGTACACCTATGGAGTTCTTTATAGCTGGAAAAATGAGGGCACAGGAAGAAAATGGGATGGAGATTATGCACGCTATGGATAAACTCACTTCAGTATTGTGCGCATGCAGTTGGAAAGAAGCCTTGAGCTCTCCCTGCAAAACCCAACCTTGCAGTTTTTATTTGATTTTGGTTTTATTGTTTCTTCTTCCTATCGATCTTCTCCCTCATCTTTCCTCCAGCTTCACCTTCTCTGTCCTCTCCTCTACCCTCTGTTCTCTCTTCCTCCTCTTTCACTTCGTCTTCTTATTCCTGTTCATTCCCCCTTCCCTTGTCCACCCTTCTGATCCTTCTCTCCCTTTCCTTCCTAATTGGTGTTTCTGTTTTTTGTTTTGTCTTCTCTTACTTTAGGAAAGCCCCGCCTCCTTCTCTTCCTACCCCTTCACCCCCTCCACTCCTCTACTCTTGGAAGCGTCTCCTTTTCCTCACCTTCCTCTCTCCCTCTTTTCCTTTCTCTTCCTCTTGTTTTTTCTTTCCAATTTACATACTTCCTTCTCTCCGTCTCTCTGTCTCTCCCTCTAACTCTCTATCTGCCTCTCTCATTCTCTCTCTCTCTCTCTCTCTGTTACTCTCTGTTGTCTCAGCAGGAACATTACATTAGACATGTCCCACATTAGATCAAAACTGAAGAATTTGAATCGATTCTAATAAATCACGCAGCCTTGGTAAAAACCCTGACTCCAACCCTTTTTTTCTAGCCAGAGGATGTTATCCCACAGGGTTTACCTTTCTCTGAGCCGGCTGGAGCAATGTGACCTGGCATTCCAGTTTTGACCCATTCTACATTTTTAGCCACGTTAAGAATCAATTAGAAAGGCTTCCATTTTCTGCACAGGTGAAGCCCGAGCTAGGCTATAATCACATTATGCATTATTTAATACAACACCATTAATTTACAAGGATCTCTGGCTTTACTGCAGGATTCAAAATAAGTTTTCCTGAGAAATTTAAACTTAGCTACCTCACCATCCAGCACAGTTATCCTTTAAGACAAAAACGATGATGAGGCTGAGACCCAACTTTCCACCTGAATTGGTAGATAAATATTCTACGTCTCGATGAATGTCCAGGAAAATGTGTTTGACTACTCTAGGAACCTAGCTTCTTAAGAAATAAAATGTCCTTGAATTAATCAGCAGAAAAGGCACAGCACTAAATTATAAATTCCAATCATTAATATTCATAGCCTTATTCCAGCATAATCAAGTACAGATAAGAAGTTATGCATAAAAACATAACAAGTGGAGGAAAATCCTAAGTAAAGATCTTTTCAGTTAGAGTCATTTGCTTTGAAATAGCAGAAGCTACTGATTTGCATGTCTTCTTTGCTGGCAAGTGTGTGAAGGGCAGTTTGAAGCCCCAAGCTGCTCCAGGGAAGCGGGTGGCTCCTCAGGGCAGAGAGGAGGGGACGTTGAATACCAGTCCTGTGAGGGGGCAGGTGGCATCTGCCTTGCTAATAATTGGCGGGGAGGAAGCTCAGAGTAGGTGAGAGAACTTTTAGTTCCAAAAACGTCACTAGCGGGTCCTCAAGAAATTTGTGATTGAGGCCTAAGAAAGGTATTGACCTGCCAGCTAAGATTTGCATCAGAAATTCTGTGTGACATTGATAAGAACAACAATAACAACAGCTTCTTTTTCTGCCTTTTTAAGAATTGTATTTATTTATTTATTTATTTATTTATTTATTTATTTATTTTGAGAGAGTGCAAGTGAGTGAGGGGGAGAGAGAGAGAAGTGGGGTCAACCCCAGGGCTCCTGTTGCACCTGAAGCAGGGCCCAAACTCACGACTGTGAGATCATGACCTGAGCCAAAGTCAGATGCTTCATGACTAAGCCACACAGGGACCCTCTTTGCTGCGTGTTTAAATGCTTTCAGTCCTGCTCCACTCTCGGGCAGCTATTTAAGGCAGAGAGGCCAGCGTTCTTCCCATGCTAGGGAGGGAAACATGGCGGTTCATGAAGGTCAAGAGACCTCAATGTGGAGGTCATTCCTCTCTTGGCTGGGTGAGCCAGGTCAGGAATTTGGGTCTGCGACATCATCCCAGGCCCTTTTCTCTCTGCCATGCTGGTATCAACCTCCAAGGAGAGATGCAGAAGGACAGTAATGCCTTCAATCCAAAGCTATCTCTTCAGCTGAGGGCTTTTGAAATTTCAGGTGAATTATTAGAGCCGTCCCTCTGTTGCCTTGGAAATCACCATTCATCTGGAGGCCTGGGGGGAGGGCCCGATTGGACAGGCCCGCAGAAGAGGGTTTTGACGGCCTTCCATTGATTCATTATCTGTCAGTACACGGGGAAGACAGGGAGCCGCCTCTGCATGAGAGGCTGAAAGCGTTTTATACTTTTCTGTTGTTTATGGTATGTCTTCCTGTGACTATACTCAGGAGGAGACGACAACAAGACAACTCAGGGTTTTCTTTGTCTGGAGGGTTGTGGCATTTGGGGCAAGTTATTTAATATGACACGGTGGCTAATGGATCCTCATGCATGAGAAGGCTGAGGCAGTCTGAGAGACATTTAGGCAACTTATACACAAAGGACATTGATTGAACAATGTGTTGTGTGGTGAAATATAATAAATTAAAAGGTGAGATTGAAAAAAACCTGAAATCATGGTTTCTCTAAGAACTGCTGTAACTTGTAGACATCCAGTAAGTGAGGCACTTAGTCTGTATTATCCCTAGTCTTTACAATAATCTCGTAAGCTTGATACCATTACCCCCAGTTTATAGGAGGAACTAAAGCTTAGACAAATGATCTGCCTACTTAGTACCGAAGTCAGCTTTGAGTTTAGGTGGATCTAGCTCCAAAGTATTTCCTATGTCTTCATGGTCAGGTCAAGCTCAACTCATCTTGTTGTTAAAGATATAGTAAAGTACCAGCATGTTGCAGAGTACATTGATCTGTTTCTGATAATCTGGCCATAATTATGATCAGAGGTTTTGAGGCAGGAACTTGAGCCAGACTGATTCTTCAGATTAAAAGCCAGCTGCGCCGCATCCTTATCTATTAGGAGACCATGTTTACCATGCATAACAACACACATCCCAAAACAACGTGCCCAGACAACTGTTGATTCTTAGACCCCATCCGTGACATAATATGTGCCTAACAAACAAAATGGGGGCTCTGCTAGGTTGGTGGTTTGGAGGCAAGGATAGATGAGTCTTTTAAAGCTTAAACTCTTAGTGATGAGGAGCTTGTAGTAAAGATGTTGACACAGGGTGGTGTCCTCTTAGGGCTAGACCCTTATTATTTTATTTTTATTTTTATTAGAGAGAGAGAGAGAGCTGGGGAGAGGGGTGGAGGGAGAGGAGAGACACAGAGAGAGAGAAAATTCCAAGCAGGCCCTGCACTTAGCATGGAGCCCAACATGGGGCTCACACTCACAAACTGATAGATCATGAGCTGAGCTGAAATCAAGAGTTGGATGCTCAACCGACTAGCCCTTTGGCCAGACCTGTGTTCTTGCTCTACATCTCTGTGCAAGTTGCAATGTGGCTTCTGACCTTGCACTTCCAGGAAGAGATGGATGTTCTGGGAATTGGCCATACCAGCTCAACACTAGAGATCAGTACATGTAAAGGGTTTACATGAACAGTCTACTTAAGTCAGTAGAGTCCGCAAATTTCCTCCTGTCTTCTAATAACTCTATGGATAATTCTAGTTCTCCTGAACTTCACTGAGCTTTCTTTTAAATGTCAGCTGAAAAGAACCTTGAGTTTTATTCCCGAAACAGATCTTTAAAGACTTCATTTTGTGGCTGAACGAGGGCAGGCATGCCACACATTCTCACAGGTGGCAAATTCCAGGTTATGCCTTGGTTTTCAGTGAGAATCTGGGAGAGCCACATTTTATTTAGCAGAGATGACAGTTGGATCACTCATTTTTGTAGAACAACAGCTGTGATGTGCCACCAACATGTTCCAGGAAACAGAGGGTGTTTCATTTGTTCCAAGAGCTGGCAAGGCCAAATGCCAACAAGAATATTCATTTTGCAAACTTCCATTCCTACAATGGATTGGTATCTTTATCATTATTATTACTATTATTATTATTATTATTATTACAGGCAAGGTTTTATGCTTGATTTTTGTAGAAATTAAAACCTGGCTACCTTATATTTGTGTTTATACTTTTGAGGGGGAACTCATTAGTTTTATATATTTTTTTCTAACCTCCTTATCCACCAAAATGTCACCAGCCTTATCAGCCTTGGATGATGGCACATCTGATGGCAGTGAGCATCAGTTGCCTAAGGAGATACTCTAGCAGTGCCAAGGGCTGCATTTTCAACTTTCATTAAAATCCTCTTTGCCTGGAGCCCTAGCCCTTTAGGTCTCTGGCCTATGAGTCTGCTCTAATTTGCACAGTGGGGTTAAGTGGAAGGGCTAAAATGACAGAAGTTAGGGCTGCCTTTGGTAGTGGGAGGATTACAGGCCAACATCTGGCTCTGAATTCATCCAGGCGCCGCGGATTCACTCCTTGACATTAGCACAGTTTGGGGGAAAGTATCACTTATGTTCGAATTTTTAAAAAACTGTAAAACCAGCAACTTTTAATGAGCAGGTCCTTAAAAAAGCCATGGCATTTCTTTTAGAGATCAGATACAAAAAGAACCACCAAATGTGTTTATTGAAATATCCATTTGGAGCTTCCAATTATACACTAAACCACCAAGGGAATTTTTGGAAGTATTTTAACTTAATGATCAGACATTCAAATATATGCAACAAATGCGTAAAGGTCTGATTGCAATAATCAGTTCTTGGAATAAATGTGGGTGCACACTTAATGAAATGTGCACTTTACAGTCACGTAGACACTCACATATTGTGTAGTAAAGTTGAGTCTTCATGCCACTTTGTAAAAGGTAGAGAGGCTCAAAACTCAATGCATATGACCACCAGAGAAGGAATTCTACCTAATGCATTTCTCTCCCTTCTACAAAATACTCCGATTTAGAGCAGTGTTTCTACATGGAGGGAGGGTGGTGGTGGTGGTGATTTTGCCCCCAGGGAACCATTAGAATGTCTGGGACATTTTTGGTTGTCACAGCTGAAAATCTGTGGGTGTTATTGGTATCTAGAAGCCAAGAATACTGGAAAATATCCTATAATACACAAGAACCCGCCCCCCCCCCCCCAACAAGAATGATCTAGCCTAAAGTATCAATAGTGCTGAGGTTGGGAAACCCTGATTTAGATACAACGCGTGCATTGAGAGGAGGAGGGGGGAGGAGGGCAAGGGAGTCTGCTTCAAACCAGTTTAGTTTGGAGACCTAATATCTTCAAACATTAAAATGGAAATTAAAATATACTTGTGAATGATGACTCTGAAGCAGAATTATTTTTAGTCTATGTAAGTGCAAATTCCACACCACCAATTGTAATAATGTGTTTTTTTTGTTTGCATTTAGATAGATAAAAAACTAGTTAAATATATTTTTGATCCCTTTCTTTTCTTTTCTTTTCTTTTCTTTTTTTTTTAAATGTTGGCTTCACATGCAGTGTGGAGCCCAGCATGAGGCTTGAACTCATGACAGTGAGATCAAGACCTGAACTGAACTCAAGAGTCAGACGCTTCACCAACTGAGTCACCCAGGCACCTTGATGTTTTTTTATCTATTAATTTACCAAAAAAAAAAAAAAAAGAAAAAAAAGATTGACAGCAAACAAGTAGTTCCCAAGGGCTTGGTAGTGGAGGAAGACTGTATAGTATTACTTTGGGAATTGACTTATGCTCTTTTATTCCCTTTCAGGTAAAGGAGTATGTCCAGTTAATCAGCATATATGAAAAGAAGCTTGTAAACCTAACTGTCCGAGTAGAGATCATGGAAAAGGATACCATTTCTTATACTGAACTGGACTTTGAGCTGATCAAGTTAGAAGTGAAGGAGATGGAGAAACTGATCATACAGCTTAAGGACAGTTTTGTTGGAAGTACGACAATTGTTGACCAGCTGGAAGTGGAGGTAAATCATGAGCTCACTTCCAAGAGTGTTAATACTAAGTTCTCCTCAGTGGGCAGATGCTGGGACCAGGCTATGGATCTCTCTTTTGACTTCCAATTCTGCCCTCTCTCATGACCATGTGGCATGTTTCGTGTCCTGCTTTTGGTGGACGTCTTTGAATAGTGAGTTAAATACAGTGGGAACATGTTCATTGAGAAGCAGGTGTCATCCAGGGGTCCTGCCCCAGAAACAAATGGCCTTTCAATGTCTCTAGAAAGGAGATGATATAAATCTGAACAACTCTGTGGCCAAATTAGATCGGTGGCTTCTCTGTTCTGGATTTATCCTTGTGGGACTAGAAAGCCACAATTTACCTGATTTTGGAATTGCCAGGTCTATTTCTCCTTTTGAATGGTCATGTGATCCTTGATCCCTCTTGGAACACTTCTACCCATACTGGCAACCCTCTTAAAAGGAATTTTGTGTGATTATGTCTTAGTGAAACCTTTTAAGCTTTATGGATAAAGACCATCACATTAATGTTATGGTTGGGTAATTTATCTCAACAAGAATTTACTAGCATGGTCATGATGTGGGCTGTAATAGAGAATTCTAGTTACATATTTCAGAATTTAAGTTCTCTCTGGCCCTCACCATTCGTTAGAAACTTAATTATAATACAACATGAGTAAACACGAGTTTATAGGGGAAGGTTATTAGAAATGAACTTTAATGGACCTTTGTGGATGCTTAGACTGAGCCTGTGCTCTATTATTAAATCTGTTAAAATCTTTGCCATTTTCTTCTTGTCACACACATCTGCCTGAGATCTGACAGGCGTTCATGCTAAACCATAAAATGTATTCTTCCAAATGAAACCATTCAGAAGAATCTCGGGTGTATTCTCTAGCAATGTTTCACTAAGTGACAAATTCAGCTCTGGAATGTTTATGAAAGAAATTGCACAATAACATAAAGACGCTCTGCATTTTTATTTCCTTAGATAAGGAATATGAGTCTCCTGGTAGAGCAGCTTGAGACGCTAGACAAAAACAACGTCCTCGCCATTCGCCGGGAAATCCTGGCTCTGAAGAACAGGCTTAAGGAATGTGAAGCCTCTAAAGGTGAAAATGTTCCTGCCTCCCCGCCTCCTCCTGCCCCTGGTAAGCATGTTTTCACCAGCTGAGCCAGGCCCGGTTAGGAGCTGAGAGTGGGGCGGAGAAGGGATCTGGGATTGCCGTGTGGAAGCAGGGATGGGATTTTGGCAGCGCGAGTTTACTCTTCGCACTCCGAGAGCTCTCTCCTAGTAGCTCCACATGCCGGCACGTTCTGGGGCTCACAGAGGAGAAAAACCAACAACGAGTTGATTTAAAACAAAACCCACACATTACACGTGTCCCCTTTGCATTTGCTAACAAGGAAGACATCTCTGTGGTGATGGAGTTGTTGTTGGGGCCGGAGTTGGAGGAGCGGGTGAAAGCCTCTGGAATCTGTGGATTGCAAGTGCTGACTGGCTCATGTGTCTGATGAGCTGGGTTATGCCTTGAACCTTCCTTTCCTCTTTCTTTCTTTCCGTCCCTGCTTCCACCTGTGTATTTTTCCTTTAGGCTTTTCTTAAATGCACCTGCTGTTTTTTAGCGCATTGAGGATTCAGGGAGGACTTCATGGTCCACATGTACATTACTTGTGGGCGTGGCCTGCCATCCAGACTGCACTGTGAGTTCATGAAGGGCAGGGAAGGCCTCCTACTCTCTAATGATAATCGCTGGGGCCAGGTATAGCAGAGAGGTGGGGGCCCCCTAATACTTCTGTGAATGGAGGCACGGGAGTGTAGAGGTCAGGAGTATAGCTTTGGGACCCCAAAGACCTGAATTTCCAGCTATGTGGCCACAGCAAAAGATCCTTAATCTCCCTCTTGATGAAATGGGAGAATACTGCCTACCTTGCAGGGTTGCTGTGAGGGTTAAACAAGTCTCGGGAAGCACAGCGTTCTATGACTGGCACTTACATGCTGGAATTTGTTATTATTAATGATGATAATAGAAGTGAATACCTTGCTGTGAACAAAAGCAGTCCTTGTGTGTTTCAGTGCGTCCCTCCAGGGAACTAACGTCTGCCTCTGTCTCCATGTGCAGCCCTGTCACAGGGAAGCTCTCGATGCAGGTTGTGAGCACCTGAGCCTGAAAAGGGCCTGTACCTTCTCATCAAATCATACAGCTCTTGTTACTTTCATTAATGTCTATTTCTACAAACTGTGTCCTCTTAGACTGTGTTCCTGGATCCTTATCAATGTAACTGGCTTCTTTAAGGCTTTAATGAGATACTGCCGTAGTTAGAAGCCTCTCCGTGGTGTTCAGGAGACGCTCTTCTCCCCCTCTGCTGTTGGCAACCTGTCACAGTATGACATACAGAGGAAGTTCAGGACAAAGGCCGTGCCTCGTCCTCTGGAACAAACTAAGGTTAAATTTAGTCTGGGATCAGCAGTGTCAATGTGCATTGAAAATGTGAGCTCTTTCTTCTGGGCCACGCACGGCTCCTTGAGGACAGGGGTCAAAGCAATGACAAACCCTGATGACACCTGAGCAAGGCTTCCTTTCTTCCTCCCTCCCTTCCTCCCTTCTTTCCTCCCTTCCTCCCTCCCTTCCTTCTTCTTTCCTTTGGGTGAAAACATTTTAGAACTGGAAGGGACACTTAGGGCCATCTAGCTCAGGTCCATCATGTCTCAGAGGAGGGAACTTAGGTGGTGAGGGTGAGGCCACACAGATGGTTAGCGGCAGGGCTGAGGCTGAAATACAAGGCCCCTCACTCCCTGGGTAGCTCAGGACCTAGAGCGTCAGATGGCAGTAACCCAAGACTGGCAGTGGGAGATAAAGTCCATTTCTTAGTATACCTAAGGAGGAAAACAAGTGAGCCTGTTGGATTATTTTTGTTAGAAATTTTTTTCAAGAACTTTCCCCTAGGTCCTCACACTTAGACTTTTGTGAGTCATCCCAGCCCAGCTGTGTTGTTTAAGCAAATTGGACCCAGATTTCCTCTCACTTTCCCACAACCTTGGCTGTACCTGGATCCCGGCCAAGCCACTTGGCCCTCCTCCAGCTTTGTTCATATTATATTTATGATGTTTATATTAAACTGACTTTTTGTCATGTTTTTAAATCAATTTCTTTTACTTGCTCTCTTTCTGTTTGGATTGGCTGATAATGCAGAATTGGGAACTCCCCAGGCACCACAAAGTTGCGAGCCTGTGGAGACTTTAATTAAAGTTACTCACTATTATGGGACTTTAAAATCTGGCCTGTCTGCTGTTTCTCACTGCAGAGCTGCACAGAACAAAAGCCTGCATGCAGGCCTCAGCTATACAGGAAGTCCATGTTCTCAGGGCCCCTCCCTTGCAGTGGCAGGCTGCTGTGTGTGGTTGGCTTGATCTTAGAGCCAGCACGTGTAGTGAGGGTTCAATAACACATGCTTCGTATTTGGTTTATGCTGCAAATGACATCCTTTTCTGCTTCATTTCATAGAACCTTCTAATCTAAAGTAATTGCCCTTCTGCTCACTAACTTTTTTTCCTGAAAACAACTCTCTCTCTCTCTCTCTCTGATCTCTCCCTGAATCTAGATGACTGGAGATAGGCAAAATATACGTACACGCCCAGAGGTCGATCACCATTGTACTTGGAGATGGTGTCAGGTTCTGTGCTGACACACAGTAGGTGCTCAGTAAATGGCTAATGAAAGATATGGGTGACCTGTCAAAATCCCAAGCCTTAGGAAAAGCAGAGTGTTGAGGGGTATAGATTCAATAATTCAGAATCAACGTAGTCTTCATCATTTTGTGTTTATGATCAGGTTAATTGTCTAATTCTTACAAGTGAATGGTATTTTCCTCTTTGCTCAAAGTGCAGTTGTCCAGGTGGGAGACTGCACTGATAGATCCAAGACTAAGTTTCCTCTTCATATAGTCTCTGACTCAAGAAAAATGTTACTAACCATGTGACTTTAAAAAAGACAACTTATGGGGCACCTGGGTGGCTCAGTCGGTTAAACGTCTGACTCTTGATTTTGGCTCAGATCATGGTCTCATGGTTTATAAGATAGAGCACAGGGTCAGGCTCTGAGCTGACACAGCCTGCTTGGGATTCTCTCTCTCTCTCTCTGTCCGTGCCTCACTCATTCTCTCTCTCTCTCAAAATAAATAAAAGCATTTAAAAAATCTTTAAAAAATAAAAATAAAAAAGCCAAGTTAGGGTATGCTAAAGTCTTATTTCAGAATACGATGGCAAGATCTAATGAACTGCATGATGAGATTGTGGACCAAGGCAACACTTGTGTGGAAGGTTCCTTGCTTTGTGTTCTGCTGAGTGAATCCCAGGCTTTTTGTAAAACTCAATTATATAGCAGAGTAGAGTGCTAGTTTTATAAACAAGGTAAGCTGGGTTTGGGGGATTTGATCAGTTGTTCATTCTTTTATTCCATAAACATAATTTGGTGCCCCTGGCTGGCTGGTCCTGTCCTGGGAGCTGGGGTTTTCCGGATGGATACAGGAACCTCCAGAACCCACTTTGTAGGAAGGGAGACATCATGTGAGCTTTCAGCTATAACATGATGCGATTATAATGCTGATAGGTACCATTTGGTGAGTTACATGTACATGCCTTCTCTCTCTTCTTCTTAGTTCTACAGAGTAGGTATTATAACTATTACTTTTTAACACAAAGAAACTGAAGCTCAGAAGGTTACACAGCCAGTAAGTACTGGAGTCAGAATTTGAATTGGAATCTGTCTGCCAGTATCTTCCCTGTACAAGGCTGCCTTCCGTAGATGCTCTGATAGAGAGGTGCACGTGTGATTCCCACGGTAAGGAGAATGTTCCGACAACTCACCAACCTGACTAAGACCAATTTATCTCTACCTCCTTGCTTGTGGAATTGCTAAAAGTGTACCTTTACTCATAGTTCTGTGGCATGTTCTTTTCCACTAGAAAAATGTGAAATGATTCTTCGGTCTTTTACATTCTTGGATTCTGGCTAGGTGATGGGTGGTTGTGCCCATGGCAGGAGTGTAAACTTGGGAGGGCTAAGAAGGGAATGGGGTATCCCTAAGACCTTGAAATGAAGGAAGGGGCTAGGAAGGGGTATGAGGTAAGGGAGGGCTGGGGGAAGCTTGGCATAGGTGGGGCGAGGAGGGATGGGGGCTCTGGCTGGGCCAAAGGGGCAGTGGGCACCAGGCTGGCTCTCAGTTTCAGTATCATTTCCAGGACGATTTGCTGCACGCCGAGCAGCCCGCCAGAGCCTTTTCTCTGGTCTGTCACTGCTGTGGCCACATCTGTTGTAGTATTGGCAACAGTGCTTAGTTCTCTTCCCTATTTCTGCTTCCTCTGACCACAGCCAGGGCCCTAAATGTGGCCCAAAGGACACTGAGGGTAGGAAGGGTATAACAACAAAGGGTAGGAGAATATTTAGGGGTGGTTGGGAAATGAGAAAAAGAGAGTTAGCATTCATACAGTTCTGGTATTTATACAAGGTACAATTTTTAATTTCCTGGTCAACTTGTAAAATGATAAGCCATTATTATTATTATTAGTAGTAGTAGTTGTAGTAGAAGTAATTTTTAAGAGAAGTTTATTTTGATTTCTTTATACCTAATAATTTCCACATCCAAGACAGAACACTTTATTATCTTTAACCCCATGATAATGCTTGAATAAGATTAGACATAAGTTTTTCTTAAGTATCTTGTTACTGTTGGTTTGGGATATTTTCTTTCCAGGAAAGCAAGATTCAATTAAGCAAACAATACCTAAGTCTTCCAGCCTGCAAGAAAAACGTGACTTTTTTTCATTTCCTTAGAGTGAAATGTAGTTAAATAAATAAGTTCTTGGGAAGATATTTTAACTAGAAAATTCAGTTTGTAGCATATGGAAACTCAAACAGTTTTTGTTATCATTAAACTGAACACACCGCTAACTTTATTTTAATAATTCATGCATTGTTTCATAAACAAAAGCAAACAAGCATTCATCTGAGAGATCACTTTTAGGAGAGGAAATAATAATTTATAATTTTATTTATTATTTCTTTGGTGGAGAGCAGTCTCTTGGCTGAAAACACGTTGCTTTTTTATTTATGAAATGGTGCATGCATTATTAAAATAAACCAGCGACTGTGTTCTGCTTAATGATATGCAAAATTATTTGAGGTTGGGTACAGAATGGTCTCATTTCTCTACCTGTTGTATGGTTGGCTGGCTTTCCCACCAACTGCAGATTTATGAGAGCATTTAAGAAGCACGTATTTAATTCTGGGACCAAAAAGCCCCAGCAGATTGGCAAAATAAAAGCAGGGTTTCGAGTAATGGTTTCACCTCTAAGCAGTCCTTGAGTGAGGGGGAGAGGGGGGAACATTTAGCAAGGAAGGAAATGGGTCTTTCCTTATGGGTCAGAGGCACAGACTTACAGGCAAAGCTCTGCTCCCCCTTAACCAACCTCCTGCCCCCCATGATAAATCGGGTAATTCTTTAGAGGTCTGCTTTTGGCTGTAGCTCACATCATGTGCTCTCCACGGCTCCCTGATTCCCTCTAAGCATTCAAAGCCAGATCAAGTGATTCAGGTTCTGTTCCTCCTTCCCTCACCTGCTAAGCTCCAGGCAGTAGGATGAGGGAAAATGACCTCAAATGTACTTGAAGTGGAATTTTCTTTGTCATCCAATGAACAATGTTAACCCGTTTTTAAAGAGATACTTACTAAGATCCCCCAAAATGTGTGTTCAACTTTGGATAGTTATTATAAAATTCCTGGAGGAGTTTTATGTTATTTTTGTAGCACATAAAGCTTTGGGCTGGCAGGCAATTCCGAGTGTGACGTGCAAGGCCAGGTGTCTGGTCTGGGTTATTCACTGGTGGTACAGGGAAGGTAGACTCAGTGGACTGGTGAGTCTGGTCCCACTTGATTGTACGAGTTGTGACGGCAGTGTCAGATTGAGAAAGGTGAAGGACATGCCTGACATTCTATGGCCCAGTAGAATATGTGGTATAAATAGCAAGACCTACCTTACAACTACAGCAAGATGGTTACCAGGTGATCTGCATAATGGGCTATGCTTTGGGTACAGATCAGTCTCTATTGCCCTAAAATCACTTCCATGGTCTCTCCAGGCGAAAACCCCACCATTAGAGGACCATCTTTTTGTATTTTTCAAATAACATGTTTAAAATTTCTTCTGAGATTTGGTTGGGGCAGGATTGGTACCTGGCGTGCATATGCACTTGGGTCTCCAGGGAGGGGCAGAAGGGTAAAGGGCATGGACACTTGTCCAGGGCAGTCTTCTCTTTCATCACAGTTGTCCTTGATCTTGGTAAATAGCACCTTATGGCTTTATGGAAAAAGGGTAGGATCTAGGATGACCTTGCTTTTTTTATTTCTCTAGAAGAAAAATGAAAAAAAAATGCAAGATGGTTTCTGGTAGAAGAAAATCTGTCAAATCCACCAAGTCCTCCTTTCCTCTTGCTAGGCCCTCAAACCTTTTTAATATGGCTCTTGGCATTTTTAGCATCCCCATTTCTGGAATGAAAAGCCATTCATGGACATAAGAGGTAGTTTTTCTCTAGAACTGACAGCAGGTTTGCAGTGAGATTGGCACCAAAAGAAGGTTTTGGTTCTTCTCCATCAGAACCACTGTTGTCACTGAACCTTGACAAGAAAAATATTTATGGATTCTCTGCTTCTTAGGACATTAAACTATTTGTATATCACCATTTATTTTTCTCTAAGAATGCCCTTGTATGTTCTTATTCTTGTACAGGGAGCTGTGGCCATGGTGGTGTGGTGAATATCAGCAAGCCGGCTATAGTTCAGCTCAACTGGAGAGGGTTTTCCTATAAGTATGGTGCCTGGGGTCGAAATTACTCTCCTCAGCAACCAAATGGAGGGCTGTATTGGGTGGCACCTCTGAATACAGACGGAAGAGTTCTGGAATATTACAGACTCCACAATACACTGGATGACTTGCTATTGTATATAAATGCCCAAGACCATCGGATGACCTATGGCCAAGGCAGTGGTACGGCAGTTTATAACAACTACATGTATGTCAACTGGTACAACACCCGGAATATTGCCAAAATTAACCTAAATAACAACAGGGTTGAACTGACTCGAACTCTCCCTGATGCTGCCTATAATAACCGCTTTTCTTATGCTAATGTCGGTTGGCAAGATATTGACTTGGCTGTGGATGAGAATGGATTGTGGGTGATTTATTCAACCGAAGCCAGCACTGGTAACATGGTGATTAGTAAACTCAATGACACCACACTCACAGTGCTAAATACTTGGTACACCAGGCAGTATAAACCATCGGTTTCTAACGCCTTCATGGTATGTGGGGTTCTGTATGCCACCCGCACTCTGAACACCAGAACAGAAGAGATTTTCTACTACTATGACACAAACACAGGGAGAGAGGGCAGACTAGACATTGTAATGAATAAGATGCAGGAAAGAGTGCAGAGCATTAACTACCACCCCTTTGACCAGAAACTTTTTGTCTATAATGATGGTTACCTTCTGAATTACGATCTGATCTTTAACAAGGAACCCAAGTAAATGTGTTACAATAAGAGATAAAGAAAATGTTCCCTGAAAAAAATGGTCTTTTCCACTTATTTAGCTATCAGCAGGGGGATTTGGAAGTGTGTTTGCTTAGTAGTGATATTTGGGAGCATAGTTCTATCACGCTGAGGACTTAGGATATTTGCCCTGATTTGATAAGTTCTTTTGGAAGCCGTCTGCCTCCAGAAAATGCATTTCCTTAGTGAAAATAAGGTCCTTCCAGGGTAGATGGGATTGTGAGGGTCTGGGGCATTATAGGTTCAAGGAAGGTGTCAGCGAGACAGCTCTGGAAATCAAGGAACTTAAAGAGAACTCTATGGCTTTTGGGGATTCTTCATAAGGATGTGTCTCTATGACCAGTTCTCCTCTATGTAGCCAGGCTAATTCATCCATGCCTGAAAGAAACCTGGGCTCAGTTAGGCAGATTAATACCAGAAGCTCCTTGAGGGATCAAATCGCCATCTTTGGTTTTTCTTATTAGCAGCTGGACAATGTTTTATATGTAGCAGATTAGTAAACTTAGCATGCTTGTATTATATCTGTAAGATGCTCAGAGTTTTCTAGAGAGAGGCTCTTTTATGCATTAAATTATACACTGGAAATCAGTCCCAGATGGACCTGCTGATGAGGGATTTGATTTTTCTTCTTTGACCACCTATGGAAGAGTCAGTAGAACCCTCCTACCTCATAACTCCATTCCAAAGGCAGCACAGAAGATTAGAACCAGACTTACCAACTAGTTCCCTCCACGTGATTCCTACCTCCTGCTTTTTATGAAAATTTACCAGGTTTTTATGGAATGGGTATAAGAAAAACAAAATTACATTTTTGGTCTCATCACAGAATTTCACTTACATGACTCCAGGACCCTAAGAAGAACAGATGGCAGTGATAAAATAATAGCGTATCTGGTTACATGACAAAGCCCTTGGAGCATATGTGACATTTGTATTAAGTCATATCAATTGTTTCATGCAAGTGTTGTCTTCGTTTAAGCCTGAAAGTCATAAGAAAATTAGTTTTCTTTTTGGGAAAAAATATTTTCTAACAACCATTGAAAATATCTAGCATATCAGTGCAGTTTGAAAACCTAGCAGGTGTGTGTGCTTCTGTGCTTTTGGACGGCTTTCTCATCTGGTCTTGGCCTGTTTCCCCTTGCTGTTCATGAGTCCCAGTCTATAGGATTGGCTCTTTAAATGCTGTAACCGTCCCTTTTTCATAAATGATTAAAGTGTGTTTTGATATAAATGTTGTCTTTTATTTTTTTAACTCTTTTATTTTTATTATAAATAGCTGCTTAATAGGGTGGCCTCTGCCTTGCTGTGAAGTACAGAGTATGGCTACTTCCCAAATACCAATGCCCAGGAGAGCATACACCTAACAGCGTATAACATCAAGAGCTTTCAAAAGAGTCCAAAGTCAGGACTGGCTCTTTAGTTTTCATTTCCCTTTAAAATCCATTCTTTCTGGCAGCTTTTGTTGTATGAGACTGTACTCTTTTCTTTTGGGATATGACCTTATGTACTTATTAATTTGCATGACTGATCTGATTATTTCCAATGTTAGACTATATTTGTGTGGCTTATGTTCCTTTTCCAACTGAGCTGTTAAAAATGGGTCAGAAGCTTCCAGATCTTCCCTAACCAGAAGGTCTTGGCCAGAAGCAAAGAGACTAACTGGCCATATTGGAGAGAGAAATACCTTTACCAAAGACAATGTAAAGGGGGACAGGTGACCTAGAGCTGGAAGGGAAGATAGAGCTGGCTAGTGTAGTTAGTCTTACTGAAATGCTCATTTTTAATACATGCCATATTTTTTTGGAAGCAGGTGGTAGCTACAATATTTAGTATTTTTAGCAATGTTATTCTGTATTTTTCAGGCCGAGCATAGAGACAGGTATGGCCTTCAAAATGCAACAAGATGTGAAGATAAAGACGGGGATGTCATGTGAGATAGAAGTTAAAAAAACAGTGATGCTATATTAATCTGGTGGGGGGGGGTAATTTTCCAGATGAATTTTCTACCACATCCATAGTATGACCTCTGAAGATCCAGAAAAGAAGGCAGGAAACCAAGGTAAGCCTAGCAATCAGCTTCTTATTTAAATGGCTACAGAGGCATTTGCCTGATATTTTCCTTCAGAATCTTCTTCCCACTGGATGTGGCGTATTGGGCTGCAAGGGGCTGCCTACTGGACGTCTCCATACTGGGAAAGTTGAATAACTAACTGAAGGATTCGGTTCTGGAGTTTATTGCAATGCAGTTACACAGTGGAAACTTTATCTCAGGATTCATCAGTTAGTGCCCTTTGCGGGGAGAAATTGGGTGCCTATATTTAAATCAGCTTTATTGAGATGTAATTTACAGGACGTAAAACATGCCAATTTTTAAAGTTTATTTATTTATTTTGAGAGAGAGAGCACAAGTGGGGGAGGAACAGAGAGAGAGAGAGAGAGAGAATCCCAAGCAGACTCTGCCCTGTCAGCACAGAGCCTGACATGGGGCTCAAACTCATGAACTGTGAAATCATGACCTGAGTTGAAATCAGAGTCGTGGCACTTAGCCAACTGAGCCATCCAGGTGTCCCAAATCTGCCAGCTTTAAATGACTTTTGGCAAACACATGTAGTTGTATAAAGGCTACCACAATTAGGATGTAAAACATTTCCATCACTTCCCCAAAGTGCTCTTGTGCCCTTTTGTAGTCAGACCCCACCTTCATCTCCTACTGCCTGCCAACCACTGATATCTTTTCTATCTCTTTGGAATCATACAATATGTAGCCTTTTGAGTTTGGCTTCTTTAGGTTGAAAAAGAGAACCTGTGGACTGAAATTACCCCAGGGGGTAACTGAGCATTGCTCTCAGGATTCCCTACATTTTTATTATTTTGGGGAGAGCTGTGGTGACCTCCTTCCTTGTACATGTTTCCCCCTGGCCTGGAATTGCCGTGGGAAGGACCTAGCTCTGGGTGTCAATCAAACCTACTTACCTGGCAGCCATGCTGCAAACCTGAAACTTCCTTTGTTCTCAGACTTATTCAACGTTGGTTCTCTGATCTCTACCCTTGAGCTGCAAGCATCTCTATCCAGATGAGTCCTGATCCTTATTAAAGATGCACGTGGGTTAGAGCACAGGATTTGGAGTCAAGCAAAACCGTGACTTTTGGTTTTGCTACTTACAAGTGGTATGGCTTTGGGCAATTTCCTTAATTTCTCGGAGACTCAGTGTCATTCTCTATATAATGGAATAACACCACCTACCTCAGGGTCCTGTTGGGTGAATAAAATGATATTAAATATAGAAAGTATTTAGCACAGTTTTTGGCACATGTTCTACCCTCAACAAAGGGTTGTTATCCTTATTTCTCATTTTGAATTTTAGGTTCAGAGTGGTCGGTTGGCAAGATACAAAGCTCATTGAGGTCAGAGTTTACATCTTCTCCTCTACACGGCTTGTTGTGAATAGGACCTCTTCAAGCAGGTGTCATTTTGTGGTGAAAGAGTCTAAAGGCAGGAGCACCCTCTCTTTGTCCTCAACTCCATGAGTTTCCCTCAGAGTTAATGTTTATTGTGTTCTGACATCAAAACACATGTTGGTACCAGCAGCAGGACCTGATGCTCCTTTTTCTTTATTTTACACCCCCGGAAACCTCAGTGAAGGCTAGCTCTCATCAGGGGTGGGACAAAATAGATGCATGTGTTCTGCTACTTGCTTTGCAGTAGTCAACAACATCATCTTCTCAGAACAGGGATGGATATGGTATCTATTTTGAACTCTACTTTTAGTACAGTTTATTTCTCTTTTAGGGTTTGTTTACATTGCCAGTCTGAAGAATATCCTTTCCATCTCTTCTTGATTCGTGAGCCACTGAAAAGGAAATGGCAGTGGATGGACCGAGGGTGACTGTGTGGCTGCCTTCAGGATGATGTAGGGATGTTCTGGGCCTGAGTCCTCAGTCATCTCAAACAGATGTCACATGAGGGATGATTAGCCTCCTGTGTTCCAGAATGTTCCGAAACAACAAAAGCGTGAATTGTGACACATCAGAAAATAAAAGGCAGGCACGTTGGTAAGGCACGCTCCCAGCCAGTGGGACCGACCAGCTGGCCTGGCTCATCGATGAGAGATGCTATTTGAGTTGTCAATTCAGTTGCCAGGCCTCACATCTGTAGCTTGGGATATGCCCACTTGTCTCTGAGATCTGCATCTGCTCCTGGAGCTCATTCAAAGGGAACAGCTCTTGGAATCAAGGCCCACTGTGGCAAAAGATGGCCTTTAATCTGCCCAGCAGGAGGCTTCTCCTTGGGTGCCATCTCTGGACATGGAACCTGAAGGATAGTTTCCTAGGCCCCAGCCCCTCGGGGGATTATTAAAGAAAGACTGTGATGTGCTTGGGGATTTCCACGTGGCTTGTCTGGTGCTCAGTGCATGCGGCAGGTGGAGGAGGATACGGAGGGAATGACGGCGCGGACCAGGGTTTATATGACATCATTCCTGAGGCTTCACTCAGGAAATTTAAACTGACTCCAGATCTCTCTTTTTAGGTAGATTTTTTCAGCTCATGTGTTCTTTTTGGTTGTGGCCTATAATGTTTTTATGTATTGTTAGTGATTTACTCTGAAATCAGGTTACTGATTTCACCTTGGTAGCCAGTATCAGTCCGTTCAGTGCAGAAGCAGAAACAGAAATGCCTTGTACCTGGGGTGCCACTAACCGCCATATTAAAAAAAGCCTCAGGGCTTTAGAGACTTAGCACAGTAGCAGGTGGTTTTTTTCTCCCTTATTCAGTGACTGCTACTTTCACCATTTTGTTCTTGGTCATGGTGTATATAACATCTTCTTCATATCTAATACCTTTCCCCCACCTCAAAGACTGGTGGTGGTTTTATCTGGTGACATGATGATGGCCAAGAGCTTCTCTTCCAAACAGGGATGCAGGGACCCAGACTCATTCTATTCCATCCTGCCGTTCCACCTTCTCCACATGTAGCTTTCAAGGTCACTGTGCTTGTCTGCATCAGGCAAGTAGAAGCAAGAAGAGTCCGGAGGCTTTGAGGTGTTGGCTGCTTAGCTCAGATCTGAAAGTGGTGTCTTACTGTGATAGACTGTAATGGGTTCCAGTCCATTAACATAGGGTCACACCTCATCTTAAGGAAGGCCAGGAGACATACAGGCTAGTTGGGTACACAGGAGAAAAGAAAATGGGTTGGTGAAGAGCTAGCCAGTCTGCTTCACTACTCTAGGTATTGCAAGATGGATTTAAATAGAGAACAAAAAGACTTACAAAAGTCCCTGGAAAGGCTGGAGGCATGACAACTAGAGGCTGCCATTTAACATTTGGCTTCAAGGTCACACTTTTGTCAACTGCCACTACCCCTGGTGTCATCCTTGCACCCTCCAAAGTGGTACCAGCCATTAGCATGTGGAGCCCATTAGCTGCCAACCCTCACCTCTGCTGGTGCCCACTTATCCACGAGCACACTTGCCACGCCTTCTACCTTCCAAAGCTCATGTAAGTGGATCTTGTTCACTGAACATGCACGAACCCAGAAATGTAGCCACACAGGAGACTGGGAGATGTGGTTTCACCCTTCCTTTCCCTGGGATACAGGGAAGATGTTAGAAGTTGGGACTGATACCCGTGCCAATAGACTCTCTGGCACAGCAGCCTTGTTCGGTGACTACTGCTTTCATCATTCCTGGTGCTCCCATTTTGTCTCTGGTCACTGCTTTTTTTTTTTTTTTTTTTTTTTTTTTAGCATTTCCTTCGTCATGTCCTGGTCATTCATCACTATTTTTTTTAATGCTCACTCCCAGTGGTGGCTTTGCCTGATGCTGCCATAGCGGGAGACTTTCTCCTCCAACAGTGGTCAGTCTGAATGAATTTTCAAAGGGAAGCTGAATTTTACAACTGTCTAGTTCCTCTGTCAGACTCCATCAGAGATAATGGAATGGTACCAACATCAAAGGTGAATCCATCCAAGGGATCCATTAGTGTCTTATGAGAGGCTCTGATTTCTATTTGTGGAGCCATCTAGAAACTTCTAGAACTTGGGGTATACCATGTCTCACATTCTCCCCCTGGATGATATTTCACTCCACTGACTTAGAGGGTCCTTGGTGGACAGGCTGACTGAGGAAGGTGATGCTTTAAGCAGAACTCCTGAGGTGACCATGCAGACAGGGACACTCCACCCCCCACCCCAAGGGCGTTTCACCAGGCTCTGATCTACTCCTAAAGAGAACCATGGTAAGGACAGTAGCATGGTGTTCCTTTCCAATGATAACACAGCTTGTCGCTTTTCTCAGAGCCATCCTGGGCAGGGCTGCATCACAATAAGTTCCACAGCCCCACTGAGACCATCTGCTGCTTGCTGGAGTCCGGGTGGCAGATTTTCTAGAAGGATCTCAGAAGTCAATGAGTGAAGGCAGAACTGCCCTGGAGAGGAGGAATTCTGGCAGCATAAGCTCAGGGAATTAGTTTGGGAAAGAAAGTTTATAATAACAGTGTTCTAGTTCCTGCTGAATAAAACATTCACAGAGCTTTTCTTCTCCCAGCAGAAAAATAAAATACTCTAGTGGCAATAGAATGGTTGTTCTGTTTAAATGTTGTTTTTAATAAAAATCAGACAGTAGCAGTCATTTGACCTCTACACTGCTCCCCTCCTGGTCTTGTGCTGGCCCTTTCCGGGGAGCACATGGGACCCATGTCCTGGGGCTGTACCGAGGCGCTCTCATCGAAGCAGATGGGGAGAGAGCCATTTGAACGAATGGGGCATGAGCCTAGAGAAGGTACAATCAGCTGCAAACAGACCAGTAAATACGGCTGTTATGCATCTGGTGGTAGTTCTACAGCGACGGGGCTAATGGTGCTGGTATTTAAATGGCCATTAGTAGACTTTGGATTCCACGCACCCAGTTCAGAAACACCCAGGAAGGTCTCTGTTGGTGCTGCTCTGCTGCCGGCCGCAGGGCGCTGCTTTGCATGGCCGTCTTCTTTGCCTGCGGGGAAAGAAACTTCATTTTTGTCAGCAGGAGAGAGCAGATTCTGGAGTGGCCCCAGAGAGGATGGGGCATCTCAGTATGAAAGGGGAGGACAAGATTCAGTAGGCAGATGGGGAGAGACTAGGGCTTGAAGGTCCCTGGGTGGTGGAAAAACACAGATTTTGAAACATTTCTCCTGGGAACTTCTGACCTTGAGCAAACTCCCTCAGGCATAAAGTTCCTCTTAAGAATGTAAAAGATACCAGCTACTCCGCCTTAGGTTTCCCTCAGGAATTTGACAAAAGACCTAACTAAAAATAAATAGACCATAAAACATGGGACCCACAAGGAACAGTATGGCCACATACCACCCCTCAAGTAATGGAAACGAGTCAATCAAAACAGTTTGTCTCTGGGGCCTGGGTGGCTCAGTCGACTAAGCTTCCAACTCTTGGTTTCAGCTTAGGCCATGATCTCATGGTCTGGGGGTTCGAGCCCCACAGTGGGCTCTGGGCTGACAGCACAGAATCTCTTTGGATTCTCTCTTTCACTCTCTCTGTCCCTCCCCCACTTGTGCTCTCTCTCTTTCTCAAAATAAATAGATAAACCTAAAAAAGAAAAAAGAAAGGAATGACTAGACATTTAGAGTTACCTACCCAAGAAGAGCAGAACTGGAGAAGGTTAAGGGGGCCAACCCAAACTCTATAAAATGAGTCCCTTGTCTATAATCCGTGGGCATTCACTTTCAGATGCCCCCTCTCTGTAAAGAGAGCTTTTCTGCTATTCTTACTTTCTGATCTTAAACTCTAATAAACTTTTGTCTGCTGTGCATTTTATTCTGTGTCCACCTGTTCATTCTTCCAGCCACGATGCACCCTGGGTATTGAGGTAAAATATCCTACAACCTTAGGGGCTATACTTCTCGGTGGTGCTACTTTCCTTGGCCCTCTCCTGCATGGGTGAGGAGGCCAGCTTGGCCCATCACTCATTTTTAGCATTGGGCTCTCATTAATATCGACAAAACTTAGAACCAGTTAATCCTAAGGATTCAATATTTGTGAGTACCAGGTTATTCCCTTTAAAGCCTTTGACAAGTGAAGAAGGGGGAAGGAGGTGGTTTTTCATCTGAAAAACCTCACCTCAGGGGGAGCTTGAGTGGACTTAAGTCTGTCTACCTTTTGCAGGATTCCAAAGTCCCTGGCTGCTGAGAGCCACTCCCTTGGGGGGGGGGGGGGGGGGGGGGAGGGAAGACTGGCGAGGTGGGAAGAGCTTAAAGGCTTTGGGGAAGGTGGGGCCAGTGTAGATGGGGGACATCTCTGATAGTTTACAGTTTGCAAGGAGAGATAATGGCAGGAAAGGCCACTTTACCTACCTTTGCTCCCCAGCCCCCTAAAAAAACTCTGTTGCTTTTTTTCTTCTTGTTTCATAGGTTATTACTGAAAACCACCGCCACCACTGCCACCTCCTAATATGCCACATGCTGTCCAGGAAAGAGCCATGACATGGACCTGTTTGCAGAGACTTATTCCACTGAAATCGCTTGTCTTGCATGGGCCAGTCCACTTTGTGCTTACTGTCCTGACGTAATTATGAACAGCAGGGGTAGGGGGGCGCCTTTGCTCTCAAAAGGTTCTAGTTCAAACTGCCGACGTATAGGCAGGCACCCTGTCCATAGGCACATCTTAGGAAGATCTCATTTGTGTCTTTTGTTTAATCTCTTCATTTCCTCTCTTGTCTTGGGGAAGCGGCAAGGAGACACAGGCTTCTGCTTTTACACAGCAAGTTAGTGACAACCAGAAACATGCGTTGGTTGGAGGAATGCTCACTGGGACGGCTTCTCATCACCAAAGCCTCTGCTCCCTGGCAGCAGGAGAGAAGCTTCGGGAAGCTGGCATGGTAAGCTGGCCTACGGATGGCCCAGGGGCCGGCATGTAACTTTTGTGGGTATAATATGCTGGAGAGGTGGCCGCATGATGGGAGTAGCATGGGAGACACAGTGGGGGTGGGTCACAGTCCCATCTGCTTCCAGCTGGAGCAGTAAAGGCTGGCAACTTGGCTTGGCTGCCTTCTCAGGAGAGGATTCTTGGATCAGGAAAGACGGCCAAGCAGAGGTTTGGGCGGTTTGCTTTGCTGGACTGATCTGTGTTCATATCCCAGAGGGTTGGGAGATCTCTGTACAAACACACACACATAATCTGTCTGTCTGTCTTTCTCTTTCTGTCTCTCTCTCTCTGTCTCTCTGTCTCTGTCTCTCCCTCTCCCTCTCTCTCTCTCTCTCTCTCTCACACACACACACACACACACACACACACACACACACACACACACACACTGCTATCCCCCTAGTGTTTACTAGATAGCAAACTCTCAACATATGGCTGGGAGGTGACCATGTGGCATAATGGAACAGAGTCTGGTTTGGGAACAATCAAACTCGGGTTCCAGGCCTCCCCAGCTTGTGATTTACTAGCTGTGTTATCTTGGTCAAGTTTCTTAAGCTTTCTGAGTCTCAGTGTCCGTAACTATGCAATGTGGTCCTGGAGGATTGACTGGCTGCTGAAATAACTGGTCCATAGCACCAGCTCTGGTCCGCAGCATCAGTCAAGAAATGGGAGTCACCACTTGCTCCTTGTGTTTATTCCAGCTCTAGCATTAAGAACCATTCAGTTGAGCAGGGAGGCTTGTGGAAGAGGAAATGTCCTCTCTCCTGGTGAAGAGTACATGCCCACAGGTGATCTTTTACTCAGCATCTGTTTTCATATTTCTTCTTGGCAGCCTCCAGCTCTGCCTCAATTCACCCAACTTCACGTACTGCGTGGGACCTGTGAGTGCCTGGACTCTGGCTCGCTGGATGTATGGTTGCTGTTACTGCTTTACCAGGGGCCACGTGGCTCAGAGACAGGTTTTTGGTCTTTGAGGTTCCTGCTGGTGGATCCTGTTGAGATTTAGCATGGATGTTTTTCTCTCTGATACCACTGAGGGCTTGCTCCTCTTTCTGTTTCTTGCTGTCCCCAAACGGTGATAGAGTAATAATACCCAGTCCCCAGAAAACAGCCTGCTCTTGGCCTGTTTCTATTGTGCATCATCTATGTTTGGCCTTGACCCTCCTGTGTTCTGCACTGTGAGCAGAATATCAAGTGGGCTGGAGAAGCAAGCCAGGCACCGCCAGCCCAGAGTGTGCGTCGTCAAGGGGAATATCCTGCTACGTGCACAGAAAATAACTTCCTTTTCTCATTTTATAAATTAGCTTGGCGATCCCTGAGATTATGAACCTTTATTCCCATAGATAGCGCTTTAAAGGGGAAAAAGAAACCATAACAAAGAAATCAGAATACAGTTCTCTGGGCAGTTCCAATCAGGAATCATGGGCAGGAATACGGTCTGGAGATCCTTAGGGCCCCTGCAAGCTCTCCATCCTCCCCGATCACACCTTCTCTCCTAGCCTCACCCCCATTTCAGCTGCTTGATCACAAAAAGCTCTGATGAAAGGCTTGTGATCTCAGCTGGGGGGCTAGCCTGGGGAGAACGGAAGGGGTCCTCTTTCTAGAGGAGAAGAGTCATGCAAAATGCTGGATTCCTGTGCCTGGGAGTCAACCTACCAGCCCTTTTCAGATCCAGGTTTGTTCTCTGTCAAAGAATTTGTCATAGAAGCAATGACAATTTTGTCATAGAAACAGTGGTAATCAGAGCCAGGAATGTATAAATCATCTGGGCCTGTCTTTGTCCTACAGATGAGGAACTTGAGACCCAGAGAGGGTAAGGGACTCACTCAGCTGAGAAGGGGCTGGGCCTGGGGCCTCTGTGAGCCTGACTGCACTTCTCAAAGCAGAAGGGTTCCCCGGGGAGAAAAAGACATCTCTTTCCCATCTCATTTTATTCCAAAGTACAAAACCCATTCCTATTTATTCTTAATCTACTTGTAAACTCTAATGACTAGTCCTAGTGTTAAATATGTCACATAATTTACTTAATTAGCTAATTGCTAGCAATGTGAAGTAATTTTCTTTGACCTTTTATAATCCCTGCTTCTCCCACAGAAAAGAAGGTCCAATCATCAGCGTTTTGGTGACACTGGCATAAAAAGTGAATGGCTTGGCATAAAAGCAGAGTCCAATTCCTGAAGGCCAGGCTTTCTTCCACCAAATGCCCGGTATTCCCTTATAAAGTAGAGTGTAGGGGGGGAATAAAAAAGATATTTTTGAAATTAGGAGCATTACCCCCACCTGTATATTGATTGATCTTGGAGATGAGTTACTATAGAAAGTTTGGGAAATTGGGACCAGAGGGGCCTGACCTCGAGTCTCTACTCTGACTTTGAACGAAGAACCTGTCTCCAAGGCTCTGTTTAACTATAATACGGGTTTGATAACTGTGTATTTTGTAGAGGCATTATGAGGATTAAGTGACTTGACATATGTATAAAGTTTGTAAGACTGTACACGGCACACAGTCTCCAACTAATGTTAATTATTATTGTTAATAGATACTTGTAGGAATATGTGAAGGTTCATAAAAGTATGAAGAAGAAAGACCACCCTGATTTCCTCCCTCTGAACTTGCTACTTTTCCACTGTGGAATCATCATGGTATCACAATGTATGTATAATTTAGCAGGCTGCTTTTTCCACTTAGCATTCGTTTGTGAACATCTTCTCTTATTCTTTAAACACATGATTTTTAATGTCTACAAAATATTTCATAAATAGGCATACCATATTTATTTAACTCTGTATTGTTACAGTTCAGTTTGTTTTCCCCATTTTTTTCCCTTTATAAATATTTTGGCATATAAAATTTTGTCTGTACTTTTGATCATTTTCTTAGGCTAGATTTCTAGAAGTAAAATTATTGGGTCAAAGCATAAACATATGTCAGAATCTCAATTCAAACTGCAGGTTGCTTTGCAAGGAGAAACAGTGCTTTACTTTGTAAAGCTCATTCTCCAAAGCCACACACATTAACTTTTCCCACTAGGCTGTTATTGGGAAAGGGATAGTCGAATATTTAATGTCTGTAGTCAACCAAAAATTAATTTCCTCTTCCTTTCCTTCCAGACTGCATACAGGACTGTTGGAAATGTCCCTGATTGGGGAGTTCTTTGGAATCTCCTCCTCAGGAAGCCTCATGTACTCTGGTTTGGAAACACTCAAACCCGAGCCAAACTTGCAAGTTCAGTTGACCTAATTCAGTCTTCTGACCAGTGGACTGTCATTCATCATCATGCCCAGATTTCAAAGCTTTCAGAACAGTTGAACCTATGGGTTCTTTGCTTAGTCTGTTGCTGTGTAGGTAATACCCCTTATTTGTCAGAAAGTTACTGTTCTAGTTCATCCCCTAAATCCTTGGCCAATTTGGTCCTGTTTAGCAGGGATCTTCGGCAACGTGCGGTCTCCATAGTGTGTGGGTGGTGACCACATCACTGGGGTAAAGCACCTCTAGGTTCAGCTCAGGGATGCTTGCCACATAGCTTAGATATTGCTAAGCTTCTCCTCAAGCTTCTCTTCCTTGAATCCAGAATTTTCACCTTTCCTGGATTCATTCTTTATATCCTTGCATATGCTCCCCCCAATTCAGGGCCCCCATTCTTCTTGCCTCAGGTGCATTATACTTAAACCTAAATTGTCTCTCTGCTGCCAAAGTCTTCCTCCTCCAGCCTGTCCCATGTAGAGCCGCCAGGGTAGTCTTGCTGAGACATAGTTCTAAGCCTGCCACTCTTCACAGAGGACCAGATTAAGCACCCTCTCAAGGCCATCCATTGCGTAGACTCTGTTTCCTGGTTATCCCATAACACTTTCCAACCAAATCACATTACTCTCTGTTCCCTAATGGACCCAGTCCTCGTCAGATGATTTTCCTTTTGCTGAATTGCCCTCCTTTGTCCCATGTCGCTCTTAAATGTCATCAGTATCCATCCCAAATATCCATATATGAAGACTGTCTTAATGCCCTATCACCAGAATGAAAGCTCACCCATCGTGAACACCTGTGCACATCACTTCCTTTTTCTCAGTTTTCCCCATAATGCAGAGTTTTCTAATCCTCGCTTTTCCAAAATTTGGTAGATAATAAAGATTACCTACCTTTATTATCTATCTCTTATTATCTAATCCTCCCTTTGTGCCAGTCTCTGTAGATAATAAACTCCTGGAAGGCTGAACAGACTTGCCTCTTCTCTGTACCCCTTACAACACCCCACATAGTGCCGTGTACATGGCGGACACTCAGGTTCTGGGACAGAAGTTCTCTGACACAGCCCCCCTCTCACACTGCCACAGAGTGGGAGCAGCACAGCTGCCTGGATTTATTGCTTTTCCCAGGAGAGGCAATTATAGTGCTTTATCTTCCCCTTTGGCTTTCAGCCAGTGGCTCTGCACCTAGTTTTTAATTTTCTTTTTGTTTGAAGGGATGTTCTGTCTACTCAGTCAAAGCAAAATGATGATGGTAATAAGAGTTGCTGCTATTTATTGAAAGACTCCTATGTACTGGACATTGTGTTTTACATATGGGATCTCATTCATTAATCTCCATAAAAACCTTATAAATTAGAGATATTATTATCCTGTTTTACAGATGAACAAATTGAAGGTTGGAGAAATTAAAAATCTTGCACCCAGATCACTAGCGTAGATTAGAGTTTGAGTCAAGAGTTGAACCCAGATCTATGGGCCCAAGTCCCTTCCATTGGGTCTTACTGGAAAAGGATAGCTTGAGGGCTGGTTGGTGTGAGGCTCCAACTCAGTTTTCCTGGGATCTGAGGGCCTTGGGTTTTGTAGTTGGGAAGTGCGTACTTCCATCGCAGCTCAAATATGCTGGTAACACTGAGCCCCCGGTGTCTCTTCATGCTGTTGCAGCGCTGATAAGAGGGCGGGGAGATGGTGTGAGGCCACTGCTTGGATTCAAATGCCCTTGGTGCCTCAAAGGTCTTTGACTCTACACATACTCTGTGCTTCCTCCAGAGATCTCCAGAGCTCACACACCTATCGCTGCAAAATGTGCCCTTGACATTAAATTATGGGAAACACACTCTCCAGGTCATCTGTTTGCTGGAGGGAAGGCAGTTGCAGACGGGTATGGTGTATGCTGAGATTGAGACAACTTCAGATGTCTTACTTTAGGTATCAAAACTAGGTATGTTGGGATAATTCAATGCTAATTTTTAAAGAACTCTGGAGAATAGCATTCTACCATAGTGCTTGAAATGAACTAGTTATTTAATAGACATTAATTGGATAAGTGGATGAGTGAATTTATGAATATAGGAAAAAATGAATTGTATTTAAAGTTTTGTTTTTTCAAAGTAAGCAATGGGGAATAATGAGAAAAATGATATTTTCCAATTATTAGTAGCAGGACTTCAGGTAACTTATTCTCTCTGAGACTCTGTTTTGTCATATGTAAAATAGTGATGCTAATACTCACTGTCAAGGACTGTGAAAAGTCTGAAATTGTACCTTACTTCCATCTAACATGTTAGCCTGTCACAGTTTCAAAGATGCTGGCAGAAGACATGGACTTTTGGGTCAGATACAACTGATTTTATTCCTCATGGCACAGCAAAACATGAACATCACCATATTTGTGTAACTTCTTGCAAATGGTATCACTGGTTACCTGCACACACAGTGAGCAGTGTAATATAGGAGTGTGACCCCAGGCTTAGGGGTCCTGAATTTATAATGAGCAGTAAGTATGCCTGCCTTTTCCTCTGGAGGGAGATATTATCTTTATCTTTCCAGGCCATTTGCTATCCAGATGTCCTTGAGAAGATATTCTGGAATAAAGGGGGCTATAGCTTTGCTTATAAGACATGTATGTAGAAATACATGAGATCCATGAAGAATCATCTCCCAACACCACTTCATGGATCTTTTTTATGAGGATTAAATGAACTAACATATCAGTCAGGATAGTTCGGTTTCTGCTGCAGGAAGAAACGACTTCCCAAGTTTCCGTGTCTTAACCCTCCAAAGACCTTCTTCTTGTTAATGCCACTCACCCTTGGAGATTAGCTGGGAACCCTGTTCCAGATCATCCTCAGTTTGGGTCCAAGCTGGAAGGAGGCTTCATCGTGTAGCACATCATCGTGGCAGAGGGAGTGTGCAAAATAGCATCCTGGCCCTTAAAACTTTATTTCAGGAAGAATGTGCATCTCTTCTGCTCACACATCCATGCCCGAAGCAAATCATGTGGCTAAACCTGACTTCGAGGAAGAAGGGAAATGTACCCAGAAGAAGATCTAAACTGCTTATTGGTGGGCAGCATGAAATACTACTAGAGAAATGCAAAGTCCTTACACAAAGTTTGGAGTGTGAAACATTGTGGCTTCCCTCTTCCTTTCCACTCCTGGAGACATGAGTTTGGGAAGGGTCAGAAGTGTGGGTCTTTGGTCCAGAGGAAGCTCATAGTGATCAGGATTCAGATTATTCTCTGGCCGTCTGTGGCTGTGGTCAAGAAAATGTGCAGAATTTCCAGGGTAAAGTTATGTGCCCAAGCTTGTAAATCAAATTAATCAATACTAATTACTAACATTCATTCAAGTTCACAAGTTTGTTGGTCAACATTAACAGAGAAGGAACAAGAATTTCTCCCAATCCCCAATTATTGCACAGAGATAATAACTAGATTGAGAGAGAGGAAAAAATGTTGATTTATTTTTATTCATGAAGCAACACAATCACAGATTCAATGGCTGAAATACTTCCTGACTTGAACTGGTCCCCCTGTCTGACTAGAAATCATTGAATGCCATAGAATAAACTCAACACTGAGGATCATCAGAGCCTCCATGCTCTAGAGTTAAAAAATGCCAGATGGGTATTAATTCCTTTCTTAAATAGATATTCATAAAGCTCCCTGCAGCCTCACCTGTCAGGTTCTGTGTTAAGGATCTGAGTATAGGGTGGGAAACAAAACAGACATAGATCCTGACTCCATGGAACTTAGAGTCTAGAGGGGAAAAAAAAGATCATAATAAAAGGAACCCTTATTCATGGCTTGCTTACTAGCGGCTGGGCGCCGGGCTGTGCAATATGTTTGCATTTCATCAAAGACTCAATAGCCTGTGGTGGTTTATTATTCACAATAACCGTGTGGAGATAATGGGAAGCATAGCTTTGACCTAGTGTAGTCAATGCTCAGAAAAGCTATTCAACATATTCTCTGGGTACCCGAGTCTTTAGGACAGAATTCAGGTCTCAGGGGCTCAGCATACAGATGTATCCACACCTACACAATGTCACTAACCTGTATCACAAGAACCGCCCTTGTTCACGGGCTGTGGATTCCCCATCTCCGGGCTGTGTGTGCCTTGTCCTCATTCATATTCTCCATCAATAAGTGAGTTACTCAGAGAACTCATTGTGCGTCTATATTGTACCAGGCCCCATGCACCTACAGTTATCTTCCTACAATTACCTACAAGAGTAGGGTGACTACGATCACTTTGCAGGTGATGAAATGGAGGATCAGAACATGAGAAGACACTTGCTTGTTATTCAGGGCTCAAAATTGGTACAGGCAGCCAGGATTCGACCCACCATGTCTGAGCCTGAACTCTTCCCATGGCCATAATGTGGTTCCTCCTCCTCCTCCCTGGCAGGCCTGACTGGTGGATGTTCCCAGACCTGTAACCATGGCTCCTGCCAGACATCCCTAAGTCCCCCTGCAATAATGCCAGGTTATGAAATCCAGGCAGCTCTAGCAGAACAGACTAATTCTGGGAACACCTGCTTCTCCTCATTGCGACAGTATAACCTCCAGCTTTTACTCACCTATTCTAATGAACCCAGCAAACATTGATTAAGCAGCTTCATTGTGGGAGGCCTCGAGGCTAACATGGTGAGCCCAGCACAGCTCTGGTCTCCAAGGCCTTAAAATCAACAGTGTGAGAGAAACTTAGAGCTATGGTAAGTATGGTGCAAGTAGACTTAACACAGGGTTATAGCAAATAAAGGGCAACAGGAGAACAGGGAGAGAGAGACTCCTACTAGGCAATCTAGGAAGGCTTTGTGGGGAGGTTTGATTTTTCAGGGCCTTGTAGGATGGTTAAGACTCAGGTGCTAGAAGCCAGGCAGTGAGGGGGACGGAGGGAAAGGGTGAAGGTGAAGGAGCCAAGTCCTGCAGGTATAAGAAGGCACTGTTTCTTCCAGAAAGCCAGGAGAGAAGTTGCTTTTCCAGAATACAGCAAGGCTGACCCATTTTCACAGAGGCTCCAGGGAGGAGCAGCTTGTCGGGGGTGGGGGGCAGGTGCAATCAGAGGGGCTGCTTCAGGGATGAGCTGAGAAGAAAGAACACTCTGGACACTTCGAAAGCCTTATCTGAAAAGGAGCCATCTGGTGCTTAGTACCAAGCACACTTCTTTTTCTTTTTTTTTTTTCTCCAGGCATCTGGGCTTTGTGAGGGTGGAGGGACCCGCGGTGGCTCCCGGGGCTGGTGAAGGACTAGAATCTCTGGTGCCCGAAGCCTGACTGGTCCCAGCCTCCACACCTCTACACAGAGCGGTCCCCACAGTGAGCTGCTGAGCTGACAGCTGTCTCGTTCGGAGCCCTTTGGGTCTGCCTCCCCATGCTGTCCCCTCACAAGAGAAGCATGGTAGGTTTTTAATCCTGACTGGTTACATCTAGGAAAAACAATCCAAATGTTAATCCATCTGGAGAGAGAATGAATCCACATCTTTTGCTGTCTGTATCTTTTGATTCTCATCTCTGGATCTTTAAATCTCATTATGAAGCCAGAATGAAACCCCTGCAAACCTGTCTCCTGCCCCTCAGGCAGCCGTTTAGACCTTGCTTTGTGCCCCATCTCCTTATGCTCCTGCTTCACAGAGCTCCTTTCATCTGGGCATGATGCAGCCGGTGAAACAGGAAACAAAGGCTCGCTACATCCCCATGAGGAAAGAGGCAATCATCACCTGCCTTCCTCCTGCAAGAGAGGGGACAAAATGAGGACAGTGAAGTGATTTGGCCACAACACCCTGCACTCGTATGTTTCTGTGGGAGCAGACTCACCTGTTCAAAAAGGAACTTGGTACATTTCTTCCTAAATGCATGTCTTGTTGGGAGAAAGGCAACAACCCATCACCCAAGCTAGGAACTTGCAACTCTCCCAGGGTTTAGAGACTTACTGGGGGTCCTAGTGCTCATGCCGAGGCTGCTTCTCTCCAGTTCTCTGTGACTCCTTTCGGTGCCCAGCTTGCCTGGATTACTACCACAGCTTGCTCTCCACAGTCCTGTTTCTACTGTGTTTCTCTCCTAATCCACCCTCCAGGCTGCTGTCAGAATAATCTTTCTAAAATACGCTTAGCTAGGTCATGCCTCGGCTCAAAACACTTGTCCTAAGATTTAAACCCCTTAGGCTGGCACAGAAGCTCCATGTTCCATACTCCAGCGTACCTGCCCAACCTCATTTTCCACCTGTGCCCCTCTGTACTCTCCTCAACTGGCCATTTAGAACCACCTCCTGTTCCCTGAGAATGATGTGTCATGCCTTTGCACATGTTCCCTTGTGCTACGCTGATCCTCTGGCAGGGAAATTCCTCCTGTTATCAAAGCCCAGCTCAAGAGTGGTCTCCACCCTGAATACCAGATGAAACTGGCAGTTTGCTCCATCCTGTCATATTGTATTTTCATGGGGTTTCCCCTGGAGCTCATAGTAGGATATCAGACATTGTTTATGGACTTCCTCATCTCTGGCCCCAAATCACCTGTGTGTTCTTTCTCAGCTAGTGCTGTGTCATTCATCTTGACATTGCCAGTACCCAGTGGAGTGCCTTGCAAATAGTCAATAAAGTTTGCTGAGTCAGGAGGGTGATCACATCTGTTCATGGAAAAAGCAGAACATATAGGGAAGCTGAGGCCAAAGACTGTTAAGAGGTTTTCCCAGTCTCGTGCTGCCAATTTAAGTAGCAGTGAAACGGCTAAACCCAAGGCTTCTGATTTCCAGGTCATTACACTTCTCTAGTCTCTAGAACCAATGCATTGAGCAAGCCTGTAGGGGAGAGTTTGTATTCCTCTATGTGTCACAGATAACCTTCATTCGTATATTCAACAAGCACTCATGTATTTAACAAGACAGAAAGGTCTTCTTTCCCATGAGAAATTTTCTTCTGGAAACATGGATAGCAAAGTACATAAAGTAGTATAAAAGGTGAGCAGACAGGAGTCAGAACAGGTAGAAGCTTGGAGGCCATCATAGAAGACCTGGGTTCTATTCTAATAGCAGTCATTGGCTTCTAAAAGCCAAAAGTGTGATAGCTGTGGGACAGGAGTTGCGAACAGAGTCACACAGGAAAGGAGTTATTACACTGCTCCTGAAGGATATGGTATTTACTTGGATCAGGGTGGTGGGTGTGCAGGTAGAAAAAAGTAGATGACTTGAGATTTATTTCAGATGAAACCTGCCTGCACTTGCAGTGGGTTGGTCATGGTTAAAGTCTTTGGTCTGGAAGAAGAGTTATTAGCCATTGCTCTCATTTGCCCCCACCAAGTTGATGACCACAGGAGCAGTGTTAGAATTCTTGGGTCAAAAGTCCTTGGCATCAAAAGTTTCCAGCATTTGGTTGGCATCAGTTATTTCTGTGAACCACTGAATAATATTTTATTATGTGAATGATGTTATCAAAGCCTTTGGGCATCAGAGTTTTTCTTCTACCTCTTAAGGCCATGGACAATGACAATAGGACCCTAGTTGGGACATTCTGGGTTTGTGTGTGGTCCCTGTTTATGTCTTGCTGGGTTTGATATGAGGGCCAGCATGGTATAGGAAGAGCATAAGATCTGAAGCTGTACTGTGCCTGTTTCAAGCTGTGTGACCTTGAGAAAGGTTTTCAATATCTTTAAGCCTTAGTTATCTCATCTGTAAAATGGGCATTAAGAATACATGACTCATAGAGTTTGTGTGAAAATTTAATGACCTTAGTAAAGTACTTAGAGGGCACTCTTGCCTTTGGTTCTCCCAAGAACCAGTAGGTGGGGAAGGAAGAAAACTAGGGAAAAGGAAGGAGCACTATTCACAATTCATCCCAATGGCTTGGGCCCCGTTGTAAGTACATGCCCCAAACAAGAACCTTCATATTCCTAGTAGGTATTCATCTGGTTTCAGGTAGAAAATAGTATGGGGCACAGGTATTCTTTTCATCAGCTAGTGGCTTGAATGTTGCTCTTTCTCCATTGAGGGTAACTGTAGCTTGAGTAATGACAACATGATAAAGATGTCCACCTCCAGCCAATTCTGTGGCATCTGGTGTTTTGATTCTGGGCCTGTGGAGTAGGTAGAAAGTATAAGAGGAGACTTCTGAGAGGAGCTTTCTCTTATTGACCCTCATATGAATGTGTGGTTTTGAGTCAGTGAGCAAAGAGGAGCACCTCTGTGGGCTGGCGTGGGTTCCTCTGATGTATGTCATTTCCAGCAGATCTCTCACCTGGAGACAAGGTAGTCTTCAGACAGGAACCAGAACTTAGAAGGGGGTTCTTAGGCACGATAGAGAGTTTTCTGGCTTTTTTGGGGCTCTGCTTCCTTTGATAAGGACTTTGAGGCTCTAAAGCAGGGATGATAAGTTGGTGTGACTTCAGCTGATTGGTAGTTGATACCTAGAGTACCACGTTCAAATCTGTACTCAATGAGAAAGAGTGCTGTGGTTGATTGGTGATGTCTGCTCTAAGCAGCCTCTGGAGGATATGCAGCATGTAGGTTGTGAATTGGCCATTCCTGCTATGGAGATTCATGGGTTCCCTCCAGGACAGCAGGGGCTAAATGTGACCTTCATTACATGGAGGCAGAAAAGGCAGCCAGTCAGGGAGGCCTCCCCATTGAGGCCAAACATTAAAGATGGATAACCTATATTGTGTAAGCCAGATGATTGAATTGCTTATTATTTTTCATTGATTTATCTTTTTGATCCCTTTGCCATTAGTGTAATCTTCCAAAACTTTTGTGGCAGGTCTCTGCTTTGTCACAAGGGACTGGTGGACAGTACATGCTTGGGCTAGAGGACAAGGGGGAGGGATAAGTTCCTGAAAACAGTGGGGCTAGCAGTGGATAGCACCCTAAGACCCCAAGGCAATGGCCAGCCTCAGGGCCCAAGCCTCCTCCCTCCTTGTATGTGGATTTCCTCCCCACTGCTAGCTGTGGGCCTGTGGCATTCTAATGCTCCATAGGCAGCATTCCATCCTTGTTTTTGCTTCACCTTTTCCAGAATTTTGCTAAAGACTATTGTCAAGACAGTTATTCAACCATTTTGGTTCTTAATTACATTAGGAAAAGAAGGGAAAAGTACATACGAGGAGAAAGAAACCAAGAAGACTGAAATTGAGCACTTACCAAGTATTTTTATGTATACTTTCCTTTTGTATTTTTAACTACCATTAAGTATGACTGATACTTAAAAGGATGTACATATTTAATGTACACAGCTCCATAAGTTTGGAAATAAATACATGTCTGTGAAACGATCACCCTTTCAGGATACGAAAGTCTCCCAAAGTTTCTTTGTGCCTCATCATCATCAATCATCATCATCATTATTTGTGGTGAGAACACTTTTATCTCACAATTACCCTATGAAGTAAATACTACTGTCACTACCTGATTAATGGTGAAACCAAGATGTAGAGAGGGCCAGGCTCAGGCCCCACATCTCAAATCCAGTCGAAGCCAGAGCCCCAGCCCTGGGCATGACAGTCCCCAGGTGCTCCTTGGCTCTGCCAGGCCATGGAGCATGGTGAGGTTTGCAGTCCTGACCGGGAGGCACTGGAGGAGTGTGGGCTTCCCCAGGCTGGGTGCTGGCAGTGATTGCTGCCCAGGAAGGCTTCACTTCCTGTGGCAACATGGCGGCTGAGAGGACGGGAGAGCGCTGAGGGCTGGTAAGCTATTGTGCCCTTTGAACTGGGGAAGGGAGCCTCTTCCCTGCTGAGAGGGGCCCCTCGGAACCGAGGTGACCACAGCATTCGCCCCACTGCTGAGCTCAGAAGACCTAGAGCCTAATGACGTTGTATTCAAGGGACCCTTCCAGGACCGCTCTCTGGTTTTCTGTGCTAAAAATGCTCGCAAGTATAGGGTTTGCCTTACGGATTTCTTTTTTTATTAATAAAAATTCAAAGAACTGAAAGGCATGTTAGCTCTATAACTTTCCCCAGTTTGAATGGAAATTGTGTAGCTAAATCAGGGAACAAGGTGTCCTTGAGATCAGTATGTGTATGTGTGTGTGTGTGTGTGTGTGTGTGCGTGTGTGTGTGTGTGTGTGTGTGTGTGTATGTGTATGTCAGGGGTAGAGGTAGACACGATTTGACTTGATGTCACTATGAAATATTTTTAGAGACCTTTAGAATTCTCTGTAATTACACTCTCTATACTTTAGGCCTAATGTTATTGTTCAGTTGACAAAATACTGTCTGCTAATTACAATAAACAAAGGATTTTATTTCTCTAAAACAAGGGTTCTATAGCTTCTCTTTGCTTAAAGCAGCCCAAAATACCTACTGGGATTTTTTTTTTTTAATGGCTAAGACTGTCACACCAAGACAATTTTTATCACAATTACATTAGTAGTTTGCAAACAAGGAAGCCTGTCTTCACACCTTCTGCCTGATGTGGTGGCAGAGACATTAGAGGGGTTTTTGTGTAAAAAGTTTAAACCGAAGCCTGGATTTTATGTGGTTTAACAGAGATGCTTCCTCCAACACTGTCCCCTTCTGGTATTAGTGTGTTGTGTGGACAGAAGCCTTGGGATTTTTCTATGAGTTCATGAGAAAGGAATTGAGATTTGCAGCCTCCCATTTCACAGATGACAGAGGAAGAGGAGGAAGAAAGGACAGGCCACCTCGCCAGTGAATGTGGGTTCGAGGGATGAATTCTTTAGACACGACTGAAGTGGCAGAGTGGTCAAAATGAAAATCTGGTGGAATTTTATTTTATTTTTATTAAGTTTTTATTTTAATTCCAGTATAGTTAATACACAGTGTTATATTGGTTTCAGGTATACAGTACAGTGATTCAACAATTCTATATGTTACTCAGGTCTCATCATGTTAAGTGTGTCTTAATCCCCTTCACCCGTGAAATCACCCTTCCCCCCACTTGCCCCACTCCCGCCCCTCTGGTAACCGTCAGTGTGGTCTCTGTAGTTAAGAGTCTGTTTGTTGGTTTGTCTTTTTTTTTATCCCCTTGTTTGCTTTGTTTCTTAAATTCCACATATGAATGAGATTACATGGTGTTTGTCTTTCTCTGACAGACTTACTTACTTAGCATTATGCTCTATAGCTCTATTCATGTTGTTGTAAATGGCAAGATTTTATTCTTTTTTATGGCTGAGTAATATTCCACCATATATATATATATATATATATATATATATGTCACTTCTTTATCCATTCATTAGTCGATGGACACTTGGGCTGTTCCCATAATTTGGCTGTTGTAAATAATATTCTGCAGTAAATATTGAGGTGCATGTATCCCTTTGAGTTAGTGTTTTTGTATTTTTGGAGTAAATACTCAGTAGTGCAATTCCTAGATTGCAGGTTCTATTTTTAAGTTTTTGAGGAACCTCCATATTGTTTTCCAGAGTGCCTACACCAGTTTGCATTCCCACCAACAGTGCATGAGTGTTTCTTTATCTCCACGTCCTCACCAACTGTGTTGTTGATTCTAGCCATTCTGACAGGTGTGAGGTGATAGGTCATTGTAATTTTGATATGCATTTCTCTGATGGAATTTTAGTTCCACCATGTACTGTGTGATTGGAGGCAAGTTACCTTAGCTCTTTGACTCTCATATACAAAATAGAAAGAATAACAGTACCTCTCTTATAGCATTGCTATGAGTGGATAGAAAGCACTTAGTATAGCATTTATACAGGGAGTGTTTATATGTAGCTGGCTATTATTTTAAAGATGTGCTCAATAAATATGTGGTGAGTGAATGAAGAATGTTTGATCTGATCACAGGATGCTTTAGTCAGCGTTTTCAACTCTAAGTTACGCTATGAAGAAAGCCTAATGAAGTGCCACCCTCCCCCAGGAACCTTGTAACCTGTTTGTCTCCAGCAAAGATGGCTGCTACTCTTCCTGTTGAACTGTGGCCATCTGCACTCTGCAGAGGAGCAGCCACGAGTTCTTGCTGGGGCCGGAGTGGGAGTGTTATGAGGACCAGGTTGACATAGCACAGACCAAGGGTGCTGCCAGGGACCTCGGTGGCTATATATAGCTCATGCTTATTCAACTCTTGCCATGTGCCAGGCACTGTTCTAAGCACTTTATGCCTAGAGCAACAATCTACCAACAGGCACTATTCTTAGTCCCATTTTGCAGAGGATAAACCTGGGGGACAGAGACTATTTTAAGAGACTGTTAGGAAGTCTCCTGAAACCCCATAGCTTGTAAGTGACAGAACTGGGACCCGACATGGACATTCTGACTCAAGCGTTCCCCCCACTTCTGTGTTCTGTCAAGCTGAAGGTGCCATGAGTAAAATTTATGATATGGGTTGGCAACAGGACATAGGTTCTCTGATGTATAGATGCCCCTGCTGAGAAATATGCCCAAGGTAGTTCACTCAGCTGGTGCCTGGCTTACATCTCCTATACGCATGCCTATGTGCATACGCACATACGCACACGCATGCACACACATCTGTTTGTGGGACTTTTTAAGTATCACATGGGGCAGAGACAGGCAAGGGAGAAATAGTATGAGGACCACAGGAGGACACTGTGTAACCGAATTAAGGAATTTTGAAGGCAAGGGAAGAAATGGATTTCCAAATACTCTGTGCTTGCTGCAGGGCTCCTAGAGATTCATCTTATTTCCATTTACCCTTAAATATTTTTTTAAGCTTGCCTTTCTGGGCTGAAGATAAAGTCACTGTCTTCTCTAATTGTCCGCCTCCCCTAGGAACACTCTCCCTGCTTGAGGTGAGGATGTCTGACAGTCACTGAGATTTTCCTGGCAGACAGACTCCAGTCCAGGTCTCCACCCTCCTGTCTTTCCTCTCCTGGGAGGACAGGGCTGTGTAAATCAGCCGTGAGGAGGGCTTAGCAATTAAAGAACCTGACACCTAGGTGATTGCTCCATCCCCTGGGGTTTCCGAACCTTTTTGAGCCATGAATCTCTATGTTCAGTGTAAATCCCAGACCCCCTGTGTGTGTGAGGCGGCTGAAAGTGGAACTGCCCTGGCAGATGCCGGGGGTCCCAGGAGCCTGCCTTGTCTCCCACGATGATGCCCTGGTGGGGAGGAAAGCGGTTTGAAAGCCCAGGGAGCAGCTCTCAGTTCCCTTTTATAACTCTGAAGACCAGCTTGTCTTTCTTCTGTCCTCCGTTCTTCTCATCTTCTGGGTGCCTGTGATCCACTGTGACAAACAGCCATAGCTAGTATGCTGGAAGGATCAGAAGGCAGCGCTGTGGGGCCAAATTTAACACTCATTCTGCTCCAATCTTACTTACAAAATGAGAGGTGACGGTGGTGAAAAGTGTTTGGAAAGTGGAAGAGTTTAGAGGTTGGGAACGTGGATTGTGGAGTCAGACTACCTGAGTTCAAAGCCCAGTTTTTCTACTTACTGGCTGTGTGACCCTGGGCAAGTTTCTTAGCCTCTCCGTGCCTTAATTTTTTCATCTGTAAAATGAAGAATAAATAATAACAAACTATCCCATTGGGCGGTTGTGAGATTTACCTGAATTAATACATATGAAGTACCTAGAACAGTTCCTAGCATGCAGTAAGTGCTCAATAAGAGTTACCATTATTATTTAAATAATCATTCCTCTCTTCCCAAAAGTGAATCTAGTATATTTTAAGGTATACATGACAGACCTTCTAACGAGTAAGATATTTTCTTTTTGAGGGGTGGAAGAGCAGAGAGCAGTATCAGAAGGAAGAGAAAAGGGTTTCATGGAGAGCAGTAAAATTGCAGACAGGGAAGCCCACATTCCGTGGAAGACCCAAGAGCCTGACTGCCGCTAACCAGACAAGTCATTACAGGGTCTTGAGCAATTTAAGAAAGGAGATTATTGGGTCGCCTGGCTGGCTCAGTTGGTAGACCATGAGACTCCTGATCTTGGGGTTGTGAGTTCTATCCCCTCATTGGGAGTAGAGATTACTAAAAAAAAAAAAGAGAAGAAGAAGAATGGGGCTATACTTTATAAGAATGCAGGGGAACAAGAAAGCTCTTTGGAATTTTATATTACAGTTTTGTTTTATGAGTCAGCACTACCTCACCCAGCCGCTTTACAGTAAGCCATTTTCATTACTTTCTTTTTCTTTTGGAGTTGGGTTCCCTTGTATTATATGAGATGCTAAGGTATTTTAAGCTATTTTGGGTCCATAGCTCCAGGTGCTGGGCCAGGAGAGTATCACATATTCTGGCCAGAAGACTTCCTGAGGGGTTGAAGGAGGCTGCAGGGCAGAAATGCCAGGTTTCTCTGGAAATCACTAGCCTGCTAAATATAGTGGTGATTATGCAGTTACTCCGTTGATTTTTTTCTAATCACAGTTTACTGGAGGCCTTAACCTTTAGAATTCTTAACAGCAGGAGGGCTGGAAAAGCATTTCTGGTGTCCTCTCAAAATAAACATCTTTGAAGAGTAATTAAGGCAACATATTGTTACCTGGGTCCCACAGAACCAAGGGTGGAGTATACAGGGGTCAGAAAATAAACAAACTTCAGGGTAGCTGAAGCCAAGAGAGGAGTAGGCCCAAGGACCTGGAGTCCAAGGCTGGGGGTATCACAGATATAAGGGAGTTGGGCTGAAAGATGTTATCTGTAAGTCTCCAATTTTTTAAAAGCTGAGAGCAACAAGAGTTAAGCTCAACATAAAATTAACACAAGTTAGTGTTCAAACCAAAGGAGATTTTGGACATATGTAATCATAAGACATATATAATCATCCACTGGGCAATGATAAGACATATTAATACAGGCCATCGCAGGAATCAGTATGATTGAAGGAGTGATAATCTGCAAGGAAGGTCTGATGGTCTGAAGACCTATTTCCCTCTTGTTCCTCACAATTTCGTCAAGACAGTACTTTGATTCTGGAGTCAAGTGGCCAAACATTTAAATTGGTGAGGCCACTTGGGGAGAGCTTCAGTTAGACATACAGTTTCGTTGACGCTGACTCTGGTGATTAATTTGGTGTTGGCCTTGCAAAAGGAGAGACCTGCGGCCAAGTCCATCCTGAGTCAGTGATAAACACTCAGAGGAACAAAAGAATAGGATGGGCGTTGGGTTTTTAGAAAGGGAAGGAAGGCTGAAGAAAGGGAACACCAACTTTTACCCTCCAAATACTGGGCTCACTAGGAAAGATCAGAGTAATTTGGAAGGAGCTCAAAGCTGGTCTGAGGCTCCTCTGAAAGCCTCTGTAATTCTCATGTTTTAACTTAACAAATATTTGTTGATATTACAGGCGCTGTTTTGAGTCCTGAAGGACGGGGAGCACAGAAACAAACATAAACAGACACGTTCCCTGACCTTAGTTTAAACCTAATGAGTGGTATGGTTGATGTGAAAACAGGTGACACATGGCAGTCATGGGGCCAGCAAGCTGATTTTGAAATTTTCCAGGCTAAGTTTCCAAACTGAAGCATTGCAGATGGTTCTCCTTTAATGCCACTGTGGCCACGGGGTCCACATCATCATGTTTGCCTGTGTCTCAAGGGAGAGGACTGGGTGACTGATGGACCACTCCTAAGCCTCCTCTCCTTTCTTTAATGCATGGGAAATTCCACTTGGGTCTAGAGGACTTTAATACTTGTAATAATCTGTGGTATTTTTGGCCATAGTTCCTCAAAAAATGAACCTGTCAGCATTTTTATTCTTATCCCTTATGGGGAAGAGAGCTAGAGACCCACGGAAGGGCAGTCAGGCTTAGCTCCCCCAACCCCCCATCACCACTCAGCATTTGTTCCTGAGAAAGGCAATGAACAGCTCAGGTAATTAGAGTCAGAATCCTGATGGAGGTGTTTTGTTCAAAGTTCAGACACAGTCTGGGATGGAGAACTCTGCATGCCCACTTCCCTTGTTAATAGCTTTGCTGACCTTCTCCAAAGAAAAAGTCATTAGAATGTTGAGTTATGATCCGTTTCTTATAAAATTGTGCCAGTCCCCCATTTATAGCCCCGTATTTCAACCAGCTCTAATTACTTCTTAGAATATACTTCTTCCAATCCTTGGAGAATATTTCAAACCCTGGTCCAAGGAATCAAGCATACTTCTTGGTTTGCAAGCCAATTGTGACCCAGCATACGCAAGTCTCAGTGAAAGGCAACTCTCCTTTCCCAGAAGCCACACAATCTCCAGGACCCTCCAGGGCTCTCAAGAGCCAGCATCATTTGTTTCCTAACCTTGGAAGGTGACCTTTCATGGAGGATGTTGGGTGTTAGGAAGCTAATGAGGAAAAGCAAAGATTTTCTGCATCTCTGCAGAGAGGGTCTTTCCTTCCCTCTCATAGCTGAGCATCATTTGAAGTCACTGGCCATTTCCTTCCTCCACCTCTGAAGAGTACACTGGTTCACTTCAGAATCCATTGTGGGGTCGTGGGTAATAGAGTCCGTGCATTGCTTCTGCTTTATCTCTACAAAATTCCCACAAGGTTTAAAAGAAAAAAAGAGTCCCGTTGGCCTATGAAATCAAGAGCTCCTTGTTACACCTCGAATTTGGCTGGGTCCAGTGGATGTTCTCTCTCACCTACCTTTTTAAATATATTAATCATTTCAGACAATTTAAGCAACTCAAAGATTTTCAGAAGTCTCTGTTCCTTTTATGCTTTGAATGGGAGTAGAATCACCAGCAGTGCTGAGAGGAAACATTTTTATAGACTTTCTAAATCTCCCCACTGCCGAGAAGAATTAAAAAAAAAAAAAGAAGCATTTCTCTTGTCTCTTTATTTCTAATCACTTTTTCCTTCTAACGGGACTGAAGCACCATGAGGAATGGCACTCTTTTACGGCAAGGACTCATTTGCCCATAACGAACACTGAGTACAAAAGCAAATTAAAAAAAAAAAACCCAACCCTATGCTTAGAGAGACCATTAGGAGCGATTTGACATTTATTGAACAACAGATGGCGATTAAAAGCATAAAAGCTAGATTGCCTTGCTAGAAACAAAGGGTAGTTCTACTGAGGAAGTCTAACGTTTCAATTAAAATACCTCTCAATGTCAATTAAATCATATGAAGATAAGTCTGAAAATGGTTTCTAGCTGCACTATAATCAATAGTGCAGTTAAAATCCTCATCAAAAAGCACCCAAGTTTTTAGTTTGACAGTTTGCTAAAAGATTAGCCAAAGCTTCAGGAAACCATTTTCTTCAGTGTAGGGTTCAAAAGGTAAACATTTAACCAGGAGTGCTTCCTACGTATTAAACAGATTTATTTCAATGATGAGAAAGAAGCCTCTCTGCCTTTGCTTTGTTTCAAATCTCAGCCACTTTTCAGTATGGATTAGGCATTAGTGAGAGGTGGGAAAATAACCCTATTATTTCCACAGCAAGGATCTCGCTTTAATGATGTTCATATTCATTTGGGAAACAGCAAGTTGGAGTGGGGAGAGAAGTAGTTTGGTAATGAGACAGACCTTGGTTTGAAACATGGCTCAGTCACGTTGGATAAGTGTCTTTGGTGATCAGAATCTGTTTTTTCATTTGTAAATTTCTCATTTTTTATTTGTAAAGTTGTCATCATAATATTACCTTTCTTGGATTGCCTGGTGCATTCTAGTGTCTCAGTGAATAGGGACCCCTGTCTTTAGCTCTTTTGGAAGAACCTAATGATAGAGAATTCATTATAGCAGATCTTACTAAAACTGAGTTCAGTCAGACAGTGGTTTTGCTACCCATTATGTGCCAAAAGGTATGCTAATGTTAGAGTAGGCAGTTAGTTGGGCTCTAACAGGATACTGGGAGGCCAGCAAGGAGGAAGTCCTGGCCCCAGGTCGGGAAGATCAGAGACAGGTCCTGACTGCACTCCACAAGAATCCAGATCTAACCAGACAGGCACAAGATGGCATGTGTTGTGACAGGAACCCCCTGACCAAATTGAGAAGAAAAGGCTTGGAAATCCTGCTCTCTGTCCCAAATAGTAAATATTCTGCCCTCCAAAACTGTCAACAAAAGATAGAAGCCCAACTCCCAGGGCATATAGCTCTCTCTCTTTCTCTCTCTCTCTCTGTCTTGAGCTTGACCCCTCTCAGACCTCAAAAGTGTACTTTTTGCTTTTAATAAACTTTCCTGCTTTGTGTTACTTGTGCTCTGTGTCTGTTCTGAAATTCATTATTGTGACTAGACCAAGAGTGTTCTGTGCCTCCTTCGGATCTGGCTGAGTCAAGGCCCCAGGACCCTGTTCTCCCCAGTTCACCCAGCAACAATATGGATTGAATAATTTCCCCCGAAAATTTATATGTGGAAATCTTAACTTGCCGTACCCAGGAATGTGACTGTTTGGAGGTGGGGTCGTTGTACATGTAATCAGTGAAGTTAAGATGAAGTCATCCAGTGTAGAAGGGTGAGCCCTCATCCAATGTGACTAGTGTCTTTATAGAAAAGGCAAATATAGAGACAGCCACCCATGCAGGAAGGATGCCACATGAGCATGAAGGCAGAAGAGTCTCTAAGCCCAGGGATGTCAGAAATTGCCAGCAGACCACCAGAAGCTAGGAGAGACACTTGGAACAGATTCTCCCACACAGCCTCCAGAAGGGACCAACCCTGCTGAGGCCTCGATCTCAGACTCCCAGATTCCAAGGCTGTGAGATGATAAATTTCTGTTGATGAAGCCACCAGTTTGTGAGACTTGCTATAACTGTCCCAGCAAACTGATACACTGTGTCAAATACATTTGGTAAGCGTTGGTATAGCATCCTGCTTTTGACATTTCATAAAGCAGCTTATAAAACTCAGGTCTCTGAGAAATCCTGCTACTAAGAATTGTCTCTACCATTGCTAAATCCAGTGTTTCTCAAGCACTTGGCCATGGAAGACTTTCCGGGTGCAGAAATACCTATTTACATACTTTGGAACTGCTTTGGGAAAGAATGCTTTGGAATGCTTTGCCCTGAACCCCACCCTGCAATTTACATCACCCCCATTCCTCCAGCTCAGCCCCAGGGCTGTCACTCCAGCTCTTGCTCCCGTAATCACCAGCCACAACCAGTCACTTAACCCCGTGCTCAGCACCACTCCAGAATGATGCCAGCCCCTTCCTCATCACTGCATCCCTAAGCAACTGTCTCAGATGCTCTCTCCCTTGTGTGCCACTTCTGCTCTCCAGGTGTTAGGTGTTGCTTGAGAAAGTGATGGAACTGAGTTAAATGATGGATTTGAATCCTGGGCAGTAAAATGTAATACATTTCCAGCTGAGTCTCCACTGCCTCCCAGTAATCCTTTATTCTTGTATTGCCTTCTCAGGTGCTGGCATGCCTGCTTTTAAGCACGCACTCATTCATCACCTAGTGAGTGGCCCACCATGAGCTGGTGCCTATACCAGTCACTGGGTAGGTAGGTGAGTCGGGGAAGGCATTGATGAATCACTTCCTTCCAACGCTGCTGGTCTAGCCGAGGAGGTAAACTAACACTATCAGGGAAACGCATTTACGGAAGTGTTGTCATATGCGGCAGAAAAGGGGATACAGAACCGACCAACACTGGTTGCCAGCCAAAGGGGGAGAATATATTTCAGGCAGAAGTAATAGCAGACGTGTTCAGAAAATTTCAAGTCCTGGTCAGGTATTAGGTAACTAGTTGGGGGATGTGAAGCTAGGAAGGAGACAGGGATAAGAATGTGATGTGCTAAGGCACTTGCAGTTTATCTCCTAGGACAGAGGAAGCCATTGATCTGTACATGCGTAGTGATCAGATGTTCGTACATACGTAGCGATGGGATTGTATATGACTTTAATTTTCTTCGTTGTCCTTTTTAGTATTTTCAAGATTCTCTGCCTGCTTTAGTTTTTGTGTTGCATGTGTGTGTTTTTACCAAAAGGATTTAAGAAATTCACATACATACAGAGAGAATCCTGGATTTTCTCCCCACCCTCCCCACCAACTTATACTCTCTTCCAATAAGCTGGATTTATTCTTTCAGTCCTTCATTTACCTTTCTATGTATTTAAGTGTATATATACATGCATATACACATACGTAAATATATGCATGTTCGCCCACACGTGTTCATATACACATGTGTGTGACTCAGACTTGTTAGTTATAAAACAGATACAACCATGCTATGCCTCCGTTTAATGACTTACGCTTTCACATTTGCAATATTTTCACATTGCAACTCTTTCCACACATGGGTTATTGCATTCTTTTAAAAATAAGTTTATTTATTTATTTTGATAAATAGGAAAGATTTTCCACTCTAGACTAATTTTTATTTTATTTTTTTAGTCTCCATTTTATTAAATTTTTTTCTTTTATAGTTTATTGTCAAGTTGGTTTCCATAAAACACCTAGTGCTCATCCCCACAAATACCCTCCTCCATGCCCATCACCGCCCTTCCCTTTTCCCCCTCCCCCATCAGCCCTCAATTTGTTCTCAGTATTCAAGAGTCTCTCATGGTTTACCTCCCTCCCACTCCCCAACTATTTTTTCCCCTTTCCCTCCCCCATGGTCCTCTGTTAAGTTTTTCCTATTCTACTTATGAGTGCAAACATATGGTATCTGTCCTTCTCTGCTTGACTTATTTCACTTAACATAACACCCTTGAGTTCCATCCACGTTGCCATGGATGGCCAGATTTCATTCTTTCTCATTGTCATGTAGTATTCCATTGTTTAGATAAACCACATCTTCTTGATCCATTCATCAGTTGATGGACGTTTAAGCTCTTTCCATGTTTTGGCTATTGTTGAAAGTGCCGCTATGAACATTGGGGTACATGTACTGCTATGTATCAGCACTTCTGTATCCCTTGGGTATATCCCTAGAAGTGCTATTGTTGGGTCATAGGGGAGTTCTATTGATAATTTTTTGAGGAACCTCCATACTGTTTCCCAGAGCAGCTGCACCAGTTCACATTACCACCAACAGTGTAGGAGGGTGCCCGTTTCTCCACATCCTCACCAGCATCTCTTGATTTGTTCACTTTAGCCATTCTGACTGGTGTGAGGTGGTATCTCAGTGTGGTTTTGATTTGTATTTCCCTGATGATGAGTGATAATGAGCATTGTTTCATGTGCACACTAGACTAACTTTTAAATTAGGCTTTTCTTTTGGTGCTTTTAAGGTTTCCAGACTATACTGCAGTATTATTGCATTTGGCATTATATTAATAAGATGTAAATTTGTTTTTTTGATTCAGAAAGGCTAACCAACATCCCAGTGTCATTTACTGAATAATAAAATAGTAGTCTAATCAGAAATAAAATATTTTAAATGTATATATTAATTTGGTGCCAATGTAAAGGTTGGATTGGAAGGGATTGAGAACAATTAGGAGATTTTTACAAGGAGAAAATTCCCAGGTAAGGAAGTCTAATAGCTTAAACCAAGAAACTGACTTGGGCAGTAAAGAGGTGTTGGAGAGAAGAGGACATGAAGTTGAGACATCGTTTAGGAAGAAAATAAATACGGATTTGTAACTGACCAACTGAAGAACAAGGAGGGAACCACTATGATTCTTAGGTTTCCAATCTTGATGATATCAAGTACTAAGAAATGTCCTGGACAGGAGAATAGATTGAACATTGAGCATAATAATATATGCTTCACCATCTAAATTAATTAAAACCCAGGGTAAAATGTTTAAAAATTAAAAAATTAAAAATGCACACTAAAAGCAAGCAGGCCCTCAATGCTGAAAATGAAAAAGGAACTGAGAGTGAGAAGCAAAGCCATCTCACTCAGGGAGGCCTGGAGCCAACAGAGGCGGGAGTGGCTATGTCCTGCACAGCATCTTGGGGATGGTGTTAAGACCACAAACGCTGGGTTCACCTGGGGGCCCCAGAAATTGAAAGCCCTGTGTGGGGCTTTGGGATGGAAAAGGGCTTCATTTCCTTGGAGGGGGAAGATAATGGCTGCCTATACACAGGGGCTGCCGCCTGAAACAAGCTGCCACCTCAGGCCAGGGGTGGAAGCCATCTTACCTGGTCAACAACAGGACCGTGTCACGTTCAAGCCCAGGCCCGCATACAGGCAACTAGTGTGGAATAAGAGACCCGAGACCAAAAACTCAAACACTGGTTTGGAACTGGTCAAACTCACCATGCCTGATCAGAGGACTATAGGATTAGCTAACTAGGAGGCTAAGAAGTAGAAAAAATAGTGATATAGGTGTAGACAGATGGATGAGTTCCACATCTAGACTCTCAGTAGTCCAAATGCAGAATATCAAGTATAATAAGAAATTCTGTAAGCCACCAGAGAAAGAAAAAATAAAAAAGTAAGCCATAATCTCACAATAATAAGGTGGGCAGCATACCTCTTAGCAAGGATAGTTATCATAAAGCAATGGGATAGATTTTTAAAGTCCTAATGGCAAATGATTGGGGATTTTAAAATTTATAATGAGTAGGATATTTTGTACTTCTTGTTTTGATGTTGGGTCAGGTGCCTGTTTTACCTATTTAAAAAATTAAATAGAAGAGTACAAGAGATTGACATTTCAGGCCTACTAGACTTAGAAATGTTTCTGTCCACAGTAACTTGAATAGATTATGCTCACTAAAAAGATTACTGAATGTATACTTTAGTTCAAAGAAAAATGTACTTCCTTCTGGAAGAAGTGGAATACAAGTAGCAAGGGGAGCAAATAAATTGTGGTGGTAAATCTAAATGAGAATTGACATTAAAATCAATGAGAATAATGACAGCATTGTTCATCATATGCGCTGAAAACAAAATGATCCAAAAATATCAAACAAACAAACAGAGCACAGCAGCAGGGGAGTGATTCTGAAGAAAGTTCAATTATACAGGGTTCTAGTTTAGTTTATAAGGAAGACAGATATGCATGTGAACTTTATAGAAAAATATAAATTTATATATATAACTTTATATATCTTTTTAAAAAGTTATTTATTTATTTATTTAGAGAGAGCATGAGTGGGTTAGGGACAGAGAGAAGGGGAGAGAGAGAATCCCAACCAGGCTCTGCACTGTCAGTGTGGAGCCCGATATGGGGCTCAAACCCATGAACCATGAGACCATGACCTGAGCTGACACCAAAAATTGGATGCTTAACCAACTGACCACGTAGGCACCCTTATAACTTTATATATCTTATAAATATGTCATATATATTAACTATACATACATATGAAAAAATCTAGGCATAATTACTAAAGGAAAAAACGTAGACTATAATGCTAAGTGGGTAAAGGAAAATAATGAAAATGAAGAAAAGGTAATTAAACCACAGAAACTAGGACAAGAAACTGCATGAAGGAAAGTGAAAGCACAGCAAATAGAAAACATCAGAGGAATTTATAAACACATCAGTGGAATGGCAGACGGGCCCAGAAAATAACTTAGTCATGGAGTTTGGTTTGTTACTGAAGGGATATCAATACCAGTGGGGAAAGATATCCTACAAAGTCCATAATGTTGAGACAGCTGACTTTCTGCAAAGGAAGGCAAAGGAGAATTAGATTACGACTTCACACCATACACAAATAAATTCCAGACAAAAATGTGAAAAATGAAACTCTAGGAAATGAAAAGAAACCACCAGGAAAAACATGTTGAAAAAAAATGTAGAAAATAATTGAAAAAATGTGGACATGAGATAAGAAGGATTTTTTTTAAAAAGATCAAAAAGCACATTCTATTATGGAACAGCTAGATAATTTTGATTCCACAAGGCAAAATGTTCAATAAATGAAGTTTAAAAATAATCTATGGAGTAGGAGAGGGTATTTTTTTTGTGTCCATGGGAAAGAACCAGTTTTCAGAAAAAGTAAAAAAAATCCCAACAAATGAATAAGAACAAGACAAAGAGAATATAGGGAAAAAATGTCAAAGGATATAGAAAGCAAGTTACAGTAGAGATGTGAGTGAGCAATAACTACAAGAAAAGTTTTCCATTTTCTAGTTATTTGGCAAAATGCAAATTAAAATAGGAAACAACACCTTTTATCTACTGTGTGCAAAAAGTAAACTCTGATACTTTCACGTACAGGTGAGCATGTGGAAAAAGATACCCAATCAACCACTGAAAGAAAAATATACCTAATGTTCAAGCCGGTACTTTACTATTTTTCCTTTTGTTGCTTTTGTTCACTGCATACTAGTCCTGGCACAGGACATGGGCTGTGGGCAGAGCACATGACATGATTTTTCAGTGAACAAATGAATTCCCGCAAAGAAACCGGGTATCATCTCTCCCTTTGTTTACTGACTGAACGTTCCCCTCAAATTCAGATCCTGAAACTGTCCCTCAGTGTAATGCTATTCGGAGGCTGGGCCTTTGGGAGGTAATTAGGATTTGATGAGGCAATGAGGGTGGGAGCCCTCCGGAAGGCAGTTAGTGACCTTGTAAGAAGAGGTACCAGCGAGCTTGCTTCCCCTCCCCACTCTCCACCTTGTGAGGACCCAGCAAGCAGGTGACAGTCTACAACTCGGGAGAAGGCTCTCACCAGAAGAGACCATACTGGCCCCCTGATCTCAGACTTCGTGCCAGAATGGAGAGAAAATAAATGTGTGTTGTGTACAAACCACCCGGTCTATGGCACTTTGTTATAGAAGACCCAACAGACGAAGACCCCTTCCTTGACACCTTATTTCGTTTTGTTTGTGTCTTTTTATGGCCCTTACATTATGTTGCTTCTGTTAGAGTCATTTGTTAATGTGTCTACTTGTCTTATTTTATTCTCCATTTTCATCCAATGGCAAAATTTTTGAAGGCTGGCACTATTTTATATGTGACTTTTCTATTTATTACTCACAGCCTACTACCTTGGATATAATGGGTGCTCAATAAATATTTGTTAGATTTAATTCAATAGAGGTAAAAATCATGTAATCTTCTCTAGAAAAATGTGCTGGCCATGAGAACCATTGTTTACCGGTGAATCTCCCAGAGCTTCCATGTATCAACTTAAAGGGCTTTGAAGCCTATGAATGAAAAAACACATTTTTTAATCCACCTCACATTTTATGCTTTTCCTTTTGAAAGGAAAAAAAAATCACTAGATTTATTCATTTATTCTAGGAAAATTGTACTTAGAGAAGGATGTGAGAGTTGCAGCAGCAATCTGAGCATCCTGAAAATGCACTGGAATTTCCCTCACATTGGATTTACCTTTCTTCACACCATTGATGCTCCCTTGGCATTTTGATGACTAAAGACAATAGGATCTCCAAGTGATTTGGGGTTTCCTGGAGAGTGGGTTTTGGTTTCATTAGGTCCCACTGTATGAACTGCAGTTTGATTCACACTGGTGGTGAAGAGAAGGCATTCTCTCTCCTCCTTTCTTCCCCACACCTCTTTCTCCGTGTCTTTCTAAACCACATCTCCTTTTGACCTGTATCTTTCCTTCTCATTGCTTGTCACCCTTCACTGGGTGTTCAATTACTACTTAGTTTCTTTTATTAAATATCTCCCTCTTAAGAACTATATCTCTTGTAGCTTTTCCTTGTCTGCACCAAGTGATCTTTCTCAGGGATTTAGTATGGTACAGACACATTCTATAAGCCACCCTAGAAAGAACTATCACTATTCAATGAGTGTTCTCCGGTGGTTGAGGACAAGGGGAAAATTTAGCAACCCAGGATGCCTGGGCAATGCTGGGCAGAAATAATTGCTAATTAGTATCCTATTAGCTTGGGAACATTAATTGGCTTTGGGGGATCTGCTTTCTAGACCCAAAGTGTATTTTGTTCATTTTAGCTTGCTATATAGGATGAGGGAAGAATAACAATTACTGAAATAGTTTCATTTCAGTAATTCAACCTAATGAAGACTTGTCATTTGAATGATTATTCAGTAGTTGGTCCTTGTTTTTTCTGCCAAGGTTCTAGAAAAACAAGCTCAGATATTTCTCAAGCCCGAGAAAACACAGCCTTTGCTTTAAAATAATTCAGAGAATTTTATTTTGTTCATGGATATGGGAATGCTCACAAAAGAATTGTCATCCTATATGATTATATAAGTAGAAAGAAAAGGAAAGAAGATGTCTTTTGAAACATCATTTTATTTCAGAACACATCAAGCAATAATATAAAATAAAGTGCTTCAAACTGATATCTTTAATTTTCTCCAAGAAAGAAAATTTGTCAGCTTTTTTATGATTTATTGAGGCTGAAGGCATATGTGAGGACAAGTTTTTATGATTAATTAAATAAAATTACTTGAGCATAATACTCATAATGATATTATCTTTGAATTAAAATTCACTTGAATAAGATTGATGACATTTTCAATCAGCAGATTAATTAAACTCTTTTGTTAATTACACAGAAGTCAATATGTTTGGATTATATATCAATCAATATGCTGAAACAACATCCACTTACTTTGCTCTAGAAAACTGTTTTGCTAATATTTTTCTAGCAGCCTTATTTTAGAAGTTAGAGTTCTTTCATTTTCTTTATATCAGAGGTCTCAATATTTAGCAAATGTAGATGTGAAAATAATTATCCGGACAATTTTTTTTGCTTATTTTTTTGTCTTTGCAAAAGTCTTTTTTTGGGTTCTGATGATGGCTGTAATGACTAGTTATGTAACTGAATTCGACTCTGCCACCGCAGATGTTTTGTTAGAACAAAGCAATGATGGCCCGGAGCTGACCAAATCTGCAGCCGCACTGCCCCGCCCAGCGCCTGGCCGCTCCTGAACTCTCTCATCTGCGCCTCTGTTCTGTCTTGCAAGCAGGGTGCTGACTGAAATGAGCTGTTTTTTGTTTAACATCCTGGGTTTTTTCTATTTATTATTATTTTTTTTAGTTTGAGAGAGAGAGAGAACATGGGGAGGGAGAGAGAATCTGAAGCAGGCTTCATGCTCAGTGTGGAGCTCCAAGAAGGACCCCATCCCACGAACCTGCCATCATGACCTGATCATGACCTGAGCCACCCAATCACCCCTGTGTTTAACGTTCTGAAGAATTGTTAATCTATTTTTGTACGTTTACTCTACCTTTGACAATTTATACCCTGCACCCTCCAGCCAGTCCCATTACCAGAACTTTAATTACCGATGAATTCCCATTTGTCTTCGTAGGTAGAGGTGGGGGAGGAGGGGAGAGTGACTAGTGCTTTGTGACAGCAAGACACAGAAAGATAGTTTTCTCACTGTCTTAGTGAGCTTATGGACCAGTGATAAGCCCACATACTGGTAACTTTGAGTTTTGAGTGCCTCTATGCAGTGCAATAAAACTAATGCTGTGGTTGAACATTCACCCCAGAGCCTCTTCTCCTCCTACCGTTTCCGAGCATTTATTTTCTGTATTTTTACTCACTGGGCCAGATTCTTCTCTCAGTCTGGCAAGAGTTTACATGCTACAAATAGCTACCCTTGAACGAGTGGGAGTTTTCTAGGCTCTCAGAGAAGCCAATTTGGGGCTGTCATTTAGCTCCTGTCAAATCCTAGCTGAGACAACTGATATTTGAGAAATAGAGTTTATAGATGCACAGTCTCCTATGTGGAGAGTACTAAGCTGTCCTTGATCACCAGAAAGCTCTGAATGTGGTGCTCATTAGTTTACCCTTTCCCAATGGGAGCTCTTTCATGAATCATGTTTTAGTGCTCGGTCTTTATCTTTATCTTTTTTTTTTTTTAAGCATTTAATACCGGAAACAGTGAAGTGAAGAATATTCCTGAAGCTTCTGTAAAAACTGCTTAACGATACTGCCTATTATGTTGTTCAATGTTCCTTGTGCAAGAACTCAAGTAATGAATTCCTTTAAAAATGTATTACCAGGAAAAAGTTTGTCTTATTGAAAAACTGAAGGTTTTGCTTTTTTCAGACAACTAACACCATCTCCTTTATTGTTTCTCTTTATGCCTTGGCTGTCAGGAAGCTCAGAATGAAGGTAAATGCTGTGTCATTAGAAGAGAGAGTAAGAAATACCAGGCAGTTTCCAGGAGCAGCATAGGAGTGAATCTTTCTTCGTCTGTTCACTTACTGATACAACGGACATTTATTGAAGGACCACAGTGTTCCCAGCGCTGTCCAAAGGTTGGGGAGAAGACCATGGTCCTTACTTTGAAAGGGAGGGGGACAAGATAAATAAATGAATCTGCCAATGGGCTGTAGGAGGTAAATAAGGCAGCACCTAGTTCTTCGAGGAGACAGGAAAGATCTCCCAGATGAATTATGAAGAAAAAAACAATTCCTGAGTAGACATGGTCAGGGTAAGGCACAAAGCTCAAAAGGGAAAAGTAGCCAGGCAGCCCCAGCAGTGTGTGAGGGGAGGGTTATGAAATGATGGCAGGGAGATGGGTAAAACCCAATAGACAAAGGCTTCTGTGCTTCACCTGGAAGTCTGTGCTTTGTCCTCAGGGGCAATGTAGATTTGTAAAAGTATTTTTTTAAGTTTATTTATTTTGAGAGAGAGCGATAGAGCGAGTGAGCGACCACAAGCAGGTGAGGGGCAGAGAGAAAGACAGAATCCCAAGCAGGCTCCTGGCATCAGCGCACAGCAGGATGTGGGGCTGGGACCCAGGAACCAAGAGATCATCACCTGCACCAAGATCAAGAATCCCGGGCTCAACCGTTGAAGGCACCCAGGTGTTCTGGATTTGTAAAAGTGTTTTACGCCACGTGATCAGATTTGCATTTGAGAAAGCCTCTGGCAACCCAGCGGGAGAACGTTTGGGAAGGGGCCGGAGGGGAAGCTGAGGGCCCCCGGCTGGAGGCTGGTGGAGGCTGGGGCTGGGGCTGGGGCACGAGGAGCCCCAGCAGCCGCGAGGACAACAAGCCAGGGTTCTGGTTTAGGAGACTAGACATGGCACCGAAAGGAAGAGAACCAGCCGCACCCGCGTGGGCTGGGCAATCCCATTCTGAGCGTCTGCAGCTGCGGGCCGGGCGGGGGCACGAGGGCCGCTGCTCCGGGTGGAGCCGGAGGTAAGGTTCTGCCCCGCAGGAGGGAAGTCTGAACCTCTGCACCCCTGAACCCTTGATGGAGCGTTGGGAGTTGTTTCCACAAAGGAGACAGGCGGACTACTCGATCCATCAGATCCCTCGAGGAGTGCGAAGTGTGAGGATAGGAAAGGGTGGAGGGTGTGGGGCCGGGCAGAAATCCCGGTGTCCTAACGAGGCTTGGGAGGCGCCGGCAGACAGGAAGGGAGGAACCCGGGGTTACTGGTGTTGGCCTGTGCACCCCCCACCCCTGTGGTCAGCCTAGGAGGTTCATCCACAGGCACCCCAGGAAGTCCAACGCTCAGTTCCTGCTCTCTCTCCTCCTCACATCACCTCCTTCTCTACTCTCTCCTTGAAGCAGAAACCTACCCATTTTCGAAGCCACATCCTCAGCGTCACCCTTGAGCCCTTAACCCCCCCCCTGCCCCCACCAATTTACAGGGAACATTAAGTTTCTTATTAAGCCTTTTGTCTCGGACCCACCCCGCTCCCAGTCACTGCTTTAGTTCAAGCTTCCACCACTTTTGGTGTGGGTATGGCAGTGGTTCCCAACGGGTCTTGCCTCCCTCTAGTCTTTCTCGCAGATTCAAATTTGCTTTCATTTCTTCCATGCTAAAAATAATACAATGGACTCCGATTTCCTGCCTGGCCAAGTCCAAAGCCTTAGCTTGGTACATAAGAGCTATTTAAACATTGCAACGTTAAGTAGCCATTTTGCGGTCATTCTTTTGCAACACACACAGTGCAAGGTACAAAGAAAAAAGTCTCCGTTGTCGAGCTTTCGTTACATTCCTCCAGCTCAACCTTTCCTTAACCCTAGATAACGATGGACATTCCACCGATCCAAGGTCAGGATTGGAAAAGGGCGCCATGTTATGTGGAGTTGTGAAATCTACCGCTACCTTTCCATCTTTGGCTAATTTCCTGATACTGAACTGCAGTATGTTTTCTCTTATCACTACGTTTTTGCACATGCTATTTCTTTTGCCTAGAACTACGTTCCCTTCTTCATTTTGATAGGTTTATCCAAGAAAGAACACAGGTGTAGTGAATTCTGTACAAGGGATGTTTTGTTCAGGTATGGTTAACCCAGACGTGGTTTTCTTTCTCTACCTGGCCCCATCCAACCAGGATTTATAAAATCCTTCCGATTGCTACAGTGCAGTTCAAAGAGACGGAGAAATCAGAACAAAGAACAAAAAGGCACCTCTGGGTAACTATTAGAGGCAGACACTGTTTGTAGAGAGTGCACTTTAGAGGAAACCAAATCTCCTCAGAAATAAGCTTGATGACTTAACAATAAATTTTGAACAATTGTTGACTGAGAACCCGAACGTTCTCTGTTATTTGAAAGAAAGCCCTGGTATAGTGAAGCATCCTTTGCAGAGCACAGGGGTTTCAAATAGAGAATTTTGTGGGCAAAGAAGAGAGGATCAGCAAATAATGTAGCTCCAGGGCAAAGAAAAAAGAGCATTTGCACAGTATCCACGGAGAGACGTTTCTCTTAGCAATATTTGGCTAAAAGTTTTGCCAATTCTGAGGTGAGGAAGAATGAGCTGTTTGCTGTGTGTTTTCATGCCTAAGTTAACTGTTTAATAATCCATATACAATCAACTCCAAAGTAAGCATTGATTTAGTCCTTCTCATCTGGGGAAACAAATATTATGAACTTGAAACCCTTGGTTAAAATTAATGGCAACTATCAGTCATCATGCTGTTTGATAAGCCCAGGAAGAAAGTAATTCTATATGTCAAATGCTTTGAGTTTTGAAAATGCTTCACGGACGAGTTAAGGGAATTTACGTTCTGTGTCCACAGCTGCAGAGCTAGCAACGAGGTAGGTAAGAGAACAGACTAGGAGGCGAAAGGCAGTATTGAAATTTAAGTTTATGTAGGCTTTGTCCGCTATTAAGTTTATCGGAAAGAAGCTGGAAGCTTCTGCCTCAGATTCAGTAACTATAAATTTCTCCCCGAGATGGTCATTTAATGTTAACTACAAAATTGCTGCTTAATATTCATAGAGTGCAACCTTCCACTGCTGCACGTGCAAAATATTCTATTATTTCCTTAATTTGTATTTGTTTTGTAGGAAATGGAATTTGCTTACTTAATTTGTAAAGAGATGCAACAGCATTTTGTTAATCTATGTAAAAATTGTTCTTGCATTAGTTGGAAAATCCTTTTATCTCTGGGACTATTTGTTTTCCTTTTCTTTTTCTCTTTTCTTTCTTTTTTTTTTTTTTTTTGGAGCTGGCAGGTACATACTTGCCTTTAGTGGGTTCGGAACCAAGCACAATCTGAGAGTTGGTTCCTGTAGCACATAACTTGAATTTATTGAGCATTTCCTGTGTGCCAGATGCTGTATGTGTGATGCCCATCATCCTGTGACCCGGCTGTATGAATCTCAGTTCCGTCAAGGCAGGAAAGCAGCCATGTGAGTATCATGGGATGAGGGGCTCATTCGGGGTCGGGCTGGGGCTGGCTCATGAGCCTCTTAGAGCACTTGGGCACCTTTCTTCCCAACTGGTTCAATAACTTAGTATCGGTAGCTTGAAAAGTGGGAGTATTTGGACCACAGAAACCAGCAAAGGCCGCAAAATGGGTTCTCCTTGGAAAACAGGTTTATTACACACCTGTGCAAGGGGTTGAGGAAGTGAAGGTCTGGGAGAGGGAGCTGGAGGGTCATTTACCAGTTGTCCTGAAGTACCGGCTCAGACAGCTTGGAGCTTGCAGTGAGATCTGGGATACTAAGCATGTCCAGTCGCTGAAGGTGGATTGCATGGGGAGGATCACTTGGAGAGGACCATGGGGAGCTACAGCCTGTGTGTGGCAGCTGCGTCTGTGGTTTGCAGCCTAGCCCCTGGGGGTGATCAGAAGCAGCAGTAGGGGCGAGGGGGGTGGAGGTGGGGGGGACAAACTAGGCGTGGAGCAGAAAGAGGTCGTACCAGCTGGGATCCATACTGCTGTGTCACCATCGCCATGTCTGACTGCAGGGAAAGGTCTCCTGCCTCTCCCCTCTTCCCTGCTTCACTTCCAGCTCCCAAATTTTGGGCAAGTTTCTCTTTTGGCCAATCCTAACCTTGAGCCATATAGGAAACATGTGTCTGGGAATCACAGTTCCAAGCTCAGCCAAGCTGACATGGCACAAACCCACGCACTTCCCCAGCAGTGCAGTGAGACTGATATGAGGATTTCCATTTTTCGGAAAAGAAAACCAAGATCCAGTGAGGCTAACAAATATGTCACTAGGTCTGTTAGATTCCAAAGCCCATCTTCTTAATTACTATAGTACACTGGGAGTGTTTTGTTCTCATTTTATCTTTTTTGGCTGTTTGTAAAATAATGGCCCAAATGAAAAAAATCCCTTTCCAAAAGTGCTATATGTAAACACTTGTCATGGATGAACACATTTGACAATTATTGTCAGTGTTCTAGTGTACAGGATGACCAGATCAGATAAGCATTTACAAAAAAATGTATCTTAAGAGGGCTTGCTCCAGTCTGTTATGGTGTATCTGGCCCTTAGCTTCTGGGGATACCAAGGTGCTAGGATGGTAAGATAGGATTTCTGCTATGAAGGAGCACATAGTCTATTTAACAAAAATAGACGTAGCAGTAATTTTAGTTCCAGACCAGTTTATGTACTTTTCCAGATTATACTCAGCCCCACCTGTCCTCTTGGCCTTTGATGGTTGCTCAGTGGACAGCCTGGCTGACAGTGCCATAGTCTGAATCCTACTGCTACCACCTGGGTGCAGCATGGGCTTCATTTTGTCCACTGAAACAGGGGCCTGAGGGCTCCTTGGCTCAGATCTGACCTGACCAAACTCACAAGGCCTGTGACGTCCCCAGCACGTCTGGGCTCAGAGGTAGCTGTGCATCGTTGGCTCTAGGTTGGTCTTCTCCAGCAGCTTTGCAGAGGGGCCTGATGTCGTAACTCAGAAGTGAGTGGGGAGTTGATACGTGGCGGGGTGACCTCTGAGCAACGGTAAACAGGAGCTGGAGGATCCTGGCAGATGTATCCTCCTTTCCTGTCCACATGGACTGTTCCCGGGGTGGTGCTTCCACACAGCTGACGAGGAGGGGGAAGAGCCATGGGACTGAATAGCTGGCTATGTTTTCCAGGGAGATGTGGGCAGCCAGTGGTCCACCGCTTTGTTTATGCCTGTCCTCCTTCCCTTCCTCCCTTCACTTCCCTCTCGCAATCCATTCCCTGGAATTGCACCTCTGCAAAGCGTTGGTCTCTCATCTTTGCCTTAGACTGATCTCTAGGGAGCCTAGGCAAAGATAATTACCCAAAGGTAGACAAGTGCTAAAAAAAATTATAATAATGGCATGTATAAAATACTATAGGAAAGGGTTGCTAAAAATGTACACATATACAGTTTTTCACCTCTGTTTTGGTGTTTGTCCTATGTTTCACTTATTCAAAGCCCAAACCTTTTGTACCTAACTCATTAATTTCTGCAATTAATTCCTAGGTGTTCCACATGCCGTGATGTGACAATATATCCTGATCTTCAGGTAACATGTTTGCATTTTAAAAGAGATCTCATTAAGTCAAAAGGATGAGTAGTATATGGGCTTCATACTGCATAGCGGGGTGTCCATGAAGGAGGAAGGAGGGTCTCAAATCCCATCCCACTGGGGGCGGTCCCCTTCCTCTCAACATGATTGTCTTAGGAGTAAGGCTTGCCACCATAGAGATGTGGCTTTGTGTCCTAACACTTGTTAAAATTCCATGAATTACTAATATCGGCAAGTAAACAACTACACGTTGACTTCAGTGGAGTAATGGGTGCCTTCTTTAAGAAAGATATGTGGTTGTTGTGGTTGTTGTTGTAGTTGTTGTTATTTGACTATAAAAAATCCACTTCATCTGGAAGATCTGTAGCCCAATTGTATTAATCCCCCTGCAAAGGCACAGGGAGATTCTGTTGAAATTACTAGAAAATGACAAAATAATAGATACCTTACATTAATGATTAACATATTAGGAAGGTTTAAAAAGCCTATTTCTAGACTCAGAGTCTATGAAATGAGTCTATGAACACGCATATGCTCATATTTTTCTATGTGATTGTTTGGCAACTGCAGAATGGGTAAATTAGCTTCCTTTATTAAAAGAGAACAAGTCTCCCAAATTGACTTTGGGAACTAAATCCCAAACTGCAGATAATTGAAAATAAAGGTTAAAAATGAATACGCTGATCCAGCACTCTCCTAGAATAGAGCGCATCATCACCATACAATTATAACTGGGTTTTCCAAGTGGAAGATTAAAAGAGAAATTCAGTTATGACATTCTAGCCACAAGGATTTTTAGCAGAACCTCGTGGTAAAAATCAGGGCAAAGGTAAAATGGTATATTTACCCTAAAGCATCTGAAAATCTTCACAGTAATTAGGAAAAGGGATTTTTCCCCCCTATCAAGTTTTCATCTTTTCTGTTCTTGCTTAGAGACAGAATCATCTCGATGGAAAATTAGCAGTCACAGAGCAATGTTCAATTTCACTAAATTATGGCACAATTCTGGTGCTGTATGTTATGAGGAGCCTTTAATGCCATTGCTGGAGGACAATCAGAGATTTTTCCAGTTCTTGGTACTTGAATTGCAAAGGAGAATATTAATAAGATAAAATCCTGGGATGGAAAAATCTTTCAACTCTGAAATTCTATGCCTGGAAGAATCGTAAGATAGCATTTTCTCATAAAGTACCTTTGCTTTGGAAGATCCACAATCTTGATTATTATTCAAACCTAATTTCAGCTCAGAAAACTTAAGTAAAAGACAGTCTTCAAGTTCTGAGGATTATAAAAGATGACAGGACGTATGTACTTTTGATCAGAAATGCACCAGGGGCAACCGCTGCCCACCAAAAGACAGCTCCAAGAGGCCGTCAGTCAGAATAACAGGGACGCAAGTCAGAGCAAATCACCATGTCAGACTCCCGGGCAATAAAACCATTACTTCTTAAATGCTGGGCGGTTAGGAAATGTTGCTGTACCGTGAAAATGACATTATGACATTCTCGGTTTGTTATTTCACTTTAGTTTTCATTTAGCATTTATGTACTTGAAAAGGCAACCAAATTACACATTGTCCTTATTAGGGTTTGAAACATAGCATAATGTTCATCTCATTTTTCAACAAATATTTATTGAGTGCCTGCTATTTACCAGGCACTATGCTAGGTCATGGGGCCATAAAAATGATTGGATCTAGATTCCCGTTGTGTAGTGGCTTACAGTCCAGTGGGGGTATGAGACTTGGAGATATATTTGGAGATCACTTAATTTTATAGCCAAGAGCCCATGGGCCCCAAGAGAGTTAGGGACCCAATTAAAGGCCACCTGTCTTGCTGGAAACAGAGGTGAGATGATTCATGGCCTCTGATTTCCACAGCTGAGCTGTTTTGAATGCTTTATTCATTTATTTACTCATTAACACATATTCATTGAGTGCATACTCTGGGCCATTTATGTTCTTCCCCTCCTGGAGGTTACAATTTTATCAGGGAAGGTGAATATCAAAAGGGTGAAGAATGTACAAATTTCTTAAGCTATAATTTTAATGTATAAATACTGTCACTTAATAGTTTAGTAAGTAAATTTACACAGTATTTCAATCATCCCCCACTACTGATGGCAGAACATTTAACATGATCAGTCTAAGGTGAATCCTATTTTTTTCTACTCTTTCCTTCTTCTCATGGTTGATATTAAGTTGCCCTTAGAACTTATGGATTGGTATGGGGCCCAATCTGGTCCCAGATCATTATTAACCAATGCAGGCAAGAGATATCTGATTATCCCCATCCTTGATCCTCTTCATCAATCCTGTTGGCATGTACTGAAACACCCATTAACACCTCTGGTCTATACCACCTGGATTCCAGCAGTGACGTTTCAGAAAACTGTCTTCCGCAAAAAATTATAAAGCGTTGTTTTTAGTATCTTCTTAGACTGAAAAACTCACTCCTATCTTGCCTTCCGAATTTGTTGCTTGTCATAAATTTTATGCCTCTTAAGTTCATTAGAGCTTTTGTCCTTTGATAGTCAAATGCTAGGATATTTAGATTCCAAATTTAATTCCTTTATGCCATCGTCATAGAGATGATTCTTGAAAAACTACTTTGAAACTCAAAAAATAATCGACACTTTTCTCTTTGAGCATCCTACTCTGAGGGCAGTGGTAAGAGGGTAGTCTGCTGGTTACTTATTGCTCAAGACAAAAATACTTATTATGTCTCATGGTTTCTGTGGGCCAACCATTCAGAGAGGGCATAATGAGGACAAGTTATCTCTCTTCACGTGTCTGGGGCCTCAGCTGGAAATCATCAACATTGTGGGGGCCGAGATCATCATAAAACTTGTAAATGCAGTATCTGGAGATTGCTGTTGGCTGGGGGCCTAGCTGGTGTAGTCAGCTGGAAGACCGTCACATGGCCACAGCATGTGCAATGGGCTGTATTAGAACATGGTGGCTGGGTTCCAGGGGCAAGAGGTGAGAGGGAGGGAGGGAGGAGAGAGGGAGAGAGAGAGAAGCAGGTAGAAGCCATATTGCCCCTTATGACAAGCCTCGTTAGTCACACGGTGTCTTTGCATTGGTTGAGGAAGTACAAACGTCCACCTGCATTCGAGGAGAGGGAACACTGACCCCACCTCTGGGTGGGGAGGCTTGTCCATGCCACACTGTGAGCATGTGGACATATATTGGTATGTCCATCTAGGGAAAATATAATCTGCCACAAGAGCGTTAGCAGGGAATATAGGGAATGAAAAACACTGGGCAACGCATCACAATATTATTTTGTTCCCTTTGGTCTCTAGCTAATGGCCACCAACCAGGGGTGCAGATATGGCCAAAAGAAAGTAAAGCATGTATGGATGGAGAATCAAAGTGTGTGTGATTGGTTCTTTAAAAAAAAATCTTACAGAGTATTTCTGTCCAGCTATTTTTGTCCCACTAAGAAGCAAGGTTTCCTGCTATCTGTGTCCCACTGAGGAGCAAGCTTTGCCCTACCATTTGCAAACTAGTCGTGGTTATCACTCCAGCCCCTCCTCCTGTTGGTTACCCTCTCTCTGCTGTCCCCAGGGACTGAGTTTGTTTAGGTTGAATTTTCCCACTCCTATCACCAGTTCCTGCCCATTTCCCCTTCTTTCCTTTTCTATATCATAATCTAATGGTTCAGCCTTTTGCTGGGGGAATTAATTGGGTTATCATGTCCTTAACTAATAATAGCTTTTTCTCCCCCCATGAATTTTAACAGCTGCCTAATTGAAGTATCCAAATGGAATAACTAATAATGAGAAACTTAGGCTTTTAAAGCCTGACTGCAGGGCTCAAGGATGAGACCAGGGCAGGCTGGGCAGAGCAGCTCAATAGCTCCTAATCATGCCATGCAGATGCCCATCTGTGTGGCCTGTACCCAGGGCTGACCTGCTTTCAGGAAGCTTAATTAGCAGGATGAGAATTGCCTCCTCTCCTTGCGTGGGTGAGGGCATTGATCTAGCAGAACAGTAGAGCCTAGCTACTCTCCTCTTTATTAGTATATATATATTAAATGAAATAATGTTATTATTTTATTCTGGTTATAAAATGAATTCATGCCTACTTTCAAAAATCTACACATTTCTGGAATTGCAGAGAAAAAAGAAAAACTGTGTGAAACCTTACCATCCATATTTAACTCTTGTAACGTTTTGGCAAATGTTCTTCCATATATTTCTGTATGCTTGGTTACCTAGAGCCATACTTATACATGACTTTGCATATTAGTCTATATCCTGTTCTGTATCTTATTTTGTTTTGTATTCAAAATAGTTATTTTTTCCATGTCAATTAATATAGATCCACGTCATCATTTTTATTGACTGCACAATATCCATCTGTGAGACATACCATATGTTATTTAATTAATTCTATTGAACAACACTTATGCCTATTGCAATTTTTTGATATTATAATCAATTCTCTGAAGAACTTTCTTGTATATCCATTTTTATGTTCTTGTTCAAAAATCTCCTTGGGATAGATTCCTATACAGGGAATTTACTAGGATTTTTTTTTTTAAGAGACACTAGGAAGCCATGGTGGGAAAGAAATCTGAGTGAACAGCCTAGTTCCAGAGAATTTGTGAAACAAATACACATAAAAGGCTATATTGAATCAGGAGACTGATTTAGACAGCTCAGAATGCAAAGATAAAAAAAATATTCAAGAAAATCTTGTAGCCTAGAGTGGAAGATAGACCCTTACACAAATAATTACTATAATAAGATCAATTTCCCAGGGGAGGTATGAACGAAGTACCATGGCAAAGATTAAAAAAAAAGGAGCTATTAAATGTGAGCAAGAGAAGTGGGAGAAGAATTAGAAGAGAAAACAACAAATGGGTTGGGCCTGTGGTTGGGAGGGAGTTGAAGAATGAATCCATTAGTTTACTCAGGCTACCATTACGAGTACCAGAGGCCAAGTGCATTAAACAACAGAAACTCGTCATTTCATAGTTCTGGAGATTGGAAGTCCAGGATCAAGGTATTGGCAGTGTTAGTTCCTTCTGAGGGTCATGATGAAAAATTCTGTTCCAGGCCATCTCCTTGGCTTATAAATGGCTGTCCTCTCCCTCTACCTTCACATCTTCTTCCCTCTATAAGAGTCTATGATGAAATTTCCTCTTCTTATGAGGACACCAGCCAAATGAGATTAGTGCCCATCTTAATGACCTCATTTTAACTTAATTAGCTCTTTAAAGACCCTATCTCCAAATACAGTCACATTCTGAGGTACTGGGGGTTAAGAGTTCAACCTCTGAATTTTGGGGGTGACATAAGTCAGCCCATAATAGCAAAAGAATGGAGAAATGCTTGTATGAAGGCCCAGAGTCAGGCAAGGTTGTGCTGTGGTTGTGGGAGACTGAGGAAGCTGTAAGCTAAGTGGAGAAGGTCTGGGGGCCGGGATTGAATAAAGGGAAAAGTGGTGAGGTGTGTCTGTTCTGGGAGGCAGTCTGTAAAAAGCCCTGAGAAAGGTGGGCTCTATTCTGCAGCAGGTGAGGAATCATGGGTAATTTTAAGGAGGTGTGGCATGATCAGGTTTCTCCTTCATTTAGATGTTGCTGTCAGAATACCAAGTATTGGTATGGATGTGGCACATTTGCAACCCTTGTGCACAGCTGGTGGAAATATAAAGTGGAACAACTATTTTGAAAAACAGTTTGACAGTTTCATACATCTACCATATGACCCAGTATTCCTCTCCTAGGTATCTATCCAAAAGAAAGGAGCGCATGTCTAGACAATGATTTGTACATGGATGTTAATAGCAACTTTATTCATAATTGTCCCCAACTGGAAACAATTCAAATATCTCTCAACACTTGAATGGCTAAAGAAATTGTGGTATATCCATTCAACATAATACCACTTAGTAATAAAAAGAAAAAAAATCATTGCTACAACAATGTGAATAAATTTCAAATAATTATGCTGAATGAAAGAATCCAGCACCCCCTCTCCCAAAAGACCCTAAAGTATGTACTGTGTGATTCCATTTATATAAGATTCTAGAAAATGTAAGCTAACCTGGGAATGAGGGTTAGGGGCAGCTGGGGCAGGGGTGGGAGGGATTGCAAAGGTACATGAAGGAACTTTTGGGAGTGATAGAATTGTTCATTATCTTGATTGCAGTGATGGTGTTTTGGGTGTATTCAGATGTCAAAACTCATAAAATTGTACAGTTTAAGTACAGGCTATTTATTGTATGTCAGTTATACCTCAATTAAAAAAAACCAAGCCAACAAAAGGGAAACAAAACAGAACCAGCAAGAAAGGAAGTGTGTGGGGTGGATTAAAAAAAATAATTGGAACACAACTTTGAGGAAGGGAGACCAGTTAGGAGACTACTGTAGACCTGTGAGAGATTATGGGAATCTGAATGAGGCTGGGTAGGGATGCCCACCTCGGTTTGCTCTGCTTCTGTTCTGGGACATGTGCTTTTAGGAAATGAGCTGCTGTGACTGTAGGACACTTCATCCTTATGTGATAGTGGAGGACACTAGCCTTTCTTCATCTCACTCTCCACTGTAGGTTAGGCATAATTTTAGGTGTTTGTAGTAGTGATGAATAAGACAGCAAGAATCTACCGTGCTTTAAAGGCTGCCATGCTAGTAGGAGACCAAAAAATATGTCAGGTTAACTGCTCTGAAGAAAAGGCTGGGTAAGGGGCCAATTAATGGATGGGCATTGGGTGTGGGAACTATTCCAGTGAGGTATTTAAAAAAGGCCCCTCCAGAATGGTGACGTTTGAGCTCAAGTCTGCATGAAGTGGTGAAAGAGGCTGGTTGAGATCAGGGACAAGTATCCTAGGCTGGGAGAATGGGCAAATGCAAAGGTCTTAAGGTGGCAATGGAACTGGCTTGTCAAGGAAAAGGCTGGAAAGAGTACAGGGCACAATAGCAGAAGTGTAAGTGTGTTCCTGAATTGCCACCAACATGTGAGCAAACCAGCTCACTGGTAATTTATACTGGGCATTTCCTCTTAAAACAATGTTCATGCTAGAATGTTGAAAAGTTTAAGTGCTGTTTGAAATATTATTAAGTTGGCCGTAGCTTAGATTCTCTTGCATCGGCCCTCTCCACTCTGTTCTTTTTGCAAGGTTTGGGTTGGTTATGGCATTTGTTCTAATGGGATTTAATCTACATTTCATTAAGGTTTAAGATGTGAAAAAAGTCTTATGGAGGTGTCTTTATTTGTCATGTGTCTTAATGCCAATGGGTCGAATCCCATAATTAAAACAAATCTGAGTATGACTGACACTAATGGTTGAAAAATTAAGATCATTGACACATTCCTATAACATCTGCTTCAAAATATACAGTATTAAAAGGGAGCAACAGACATTTTTTGGTCACCTATTATGAGGTGAGCATTTCTACCTTTCTTAATTCATTCTCTCAGCAATCCTATTAACACCATTTTGCAGCTATACAAACTAAGGTTCGGAAGCACTAAATAACTTGTCCAAGGTCACACAGCTAGTAAGTGCCAGAGTTAGGATTTCAAGTCATGTCTGCTGCCTCCTGTTCAGAACTCCTGTCGCTGTACCATGTCCGTGTTTAGTGCTATGCCTCTACATACATAAAGCCATGCTGTCATGGGCTGAATAGAGAGACAGTCCTTTTAAGAAAGCAAACAACTTCCTTGAGAAAGAAACCTCAAGGCTTTATCCCTTAACTGTCAGACCTATCTGTCTGAATGTTTTGGAGGAGCCGGTGCCCAGCTCAGTCATTCCTCCTTTCCCAGAAGGATTCTCCAAAGGGACTGGGAGCAGACGGAGGCTGAGGGAAGTGGCTGGGTCAGCTGGGCATGATTGAACACTGTGCCAGTATCGAAGACCTGATAGAAATCTGGGGCCTCTGGGCACTCGATTTTTAAAGTAATCCTGTCAGTTCCCTAATAATAGTAATAAATTAACCAAACAGTGGATTCAGTGGTATTTTATGTCCTAAGGGTATTGCTTTCACACTTCAACTTGATAGCATGATTTATCAAGAGATAAATTATAGCTGGGAACGAATGGATTTACTGATGTCAGAGAGACGACAAGTATATTCCGAAGATGTTACCAGTGATGGGCATATACCTGACAAGCATACCTGAAAATCCCCAGGTAGAAAGCTTCTCTTCAAAGGCTGAATAAGTTTAATCTTCACTTTAGATGTAGGTTATTGCAAGGACAGAAGGATTTTGATGGTATAATTACCCACTTCCCAAGTCATTATGACCTGAAAGTACTAATTACGTTGATCTTTGGAGATGGGGTTACGTAGCCACCTCAAACCATTTCTCAAGCCCGTCTGGAAGATAAGTAAATACACGAATGTGGGGTTATGTCGCTATAAATGAACGTCTAACTGCTGGCTCGCCCCATCCTCCACTGCCAACCGGCCATTACTGTGTATCTGTCATTCTCGTATCAGTGCACATGACTAACATAGACTCTTCTTGTTGGGTTGCTTACTGAGCAAGACAGCCTCATCCTTGGATATGAGGGAAGGTGGAATTACTTCCAAGAGTTTGCTCAAAAGAGGATCCAGAAAGCAGAACTGAGAAAGAAAGCACAGGTAAAGGGTAGGGATGACCTGAGCTCTAAGGTTCAGATGAAAACTCTCTGGAGATGTGTGAAGATGGCCCCCTCCGTGTGGAGGCAGATCCGGAAGTGTGAGCGGAGAAATGCATTCTGCCTTGTAAATCCATAGATGCTTATGGGACTATGTCTAGAATGTAATTTTAAGAAAAAGCATATTAGAAGAATTCATGGTGAGTCATGGTCTAATGAATGTATCCTGAAAACCTTTTTTGAGTTTTTTTATGAGAAGCATGAAAATGGGCTTATTTTGGGGGGCAGGAGTGGTAAGGAGTGGCAGGGGTAGGACAGGATGTGTGCTATTAGTCCTTAATAGTATGTTGAAAAATAACTCTCAGCTTGGGATATTTATCTCGTAAAAGGAGCAAGTTAAGTGTGTGTTGAGCCTTGGACATTCAAAACATGTTTTTGAAACAAATCCCAAAGTCTGGGAAGTGTACAATTAACAAACAAACACATAATATTTTGCCCAAGAAATCAAAACAATAAAATTATTAGGAAAAGTAGATGTAGAAATAAGATTTAACTTCAGAAGCAAGAAAGCAGTTAAGCTCATTAATGAATAGTTCACTCAAGAAATAAATAGGATTTAAAATGTTCCCAGCTTTTGGGTGGTTTAAAGCTAACCATAACTAGACAACTATGTACACAGATTAAAAGAAAATGGTGCAATGAAGTTTCTTGTTAAATCCCTTTAAAGTTTTCCAATAGGCTGAAGCATCTGTCAAAATTCCAGGGAGGTGCAAAAAAGAACTATTTTAAACCTCCAAATTCAGGGCACCTGAACAAGTAAAGGTGCATGCCATTTTCCCTCTTGGGGATAAACAGCTTTGCCATATATAAAATTGTGAAAACTGTTATAAACATATAACACTTTCACATCACACAGTCTATGTGGATCTCTCTAGACTTGGTAAGTTTCTTTTATTGTAAAAGATTTAAGCTGCTTCATATATCTTTTTAATTTTTTTTCTGGCCAAATTCTGAGTAGGTTTTTATAGGGGGGGAAAACCCAAGTGTAAGGTAGAACTCCTGGACTCAGGGGAGACCTCTCGTTTTCAGAATGAATCTTTAAGATGGAACACTACCATCTTGGACATCTGACTTCCAGATAAATTCTCCAATAAAACCCTAAGAGCCAGGGAAATCATCTTTAACATGCATTCTTCATACTGTCTTAGAGAGTGTGTGCCTACGGGCAAACGTGAGAGGCAGAGTGGAACTGGACAGAGGCTTAAATCTTTCTTAAATCTTAAGTCTGACCTGAGAGTCAGAGTCATGGATGTGGAGGTGAATTTTGATAGGTGTCCAAAGCAACTGTTGACCTACATGCTATGGTCACCCACAATTCTAGTGGACAACGTGTGCAGTGCTAATATTGGAAAGCAGGTCAACCTAAATCAACTGTATTCAAATTAAGAGAGAGAACCCACATTTGGCCACCCGCCAGCCTCCTGTACTACCTATTTCTCAACACCACATTCTGTCAGATGTAGGAAGGAGAGGCAAGAACGTGAACCCCTCCATCTCTTCTGTTATCACCTTCCTTTGGGGCCCAAGTTAGCCCAAGGTGGGGTAAGGGAAGGAAAACTACTGGTAATATTTATTTTGTCCTACCCAGAAACATACTGCCTCAGTTTTTCTTTTTCTTTCTTTCTTTTTTTTTTTTTTTTGGACCATTGACACAACTGTTTTGTTTTGTTTTAGAACAGTGGTTTCAATTTTTTTCTGCCTTCAGTTTGTTGAAGCAAAAGTTGCTCTGAGTCACAAACTTGACCCGCTTTATATTAACACTTAAATATATTGCATCTAAAAAATTATACTGCAGGAGTAAGTGGGAAGAAATGGCACCATTTTTATGGAAAGCATAGCATATAAATAGGAAAACATGTACTTTGATAATATTTTTTACAAACTACAAACTAAATATTCCCATGAAAGCCCCACCCAGTTAAAGAAATAAAAAATTACCAGACCCCAGAAGATTCCCTCCTTTCCACTTCTATCCTGACAAGGCTAATCATTGTTTATGTCATCATTCTGATTTCTACCATCACTATGTTGATTGGTCATTTTTTTTTAAGAAAACATTTCCTTTAAGTAAGTGGAATCATACACAATATATGCTTTTTTTGTCTGGCTTCTTTTCATTCAACACTGAGGTTGTAAGAGTCCGTGATTTTGGTAGCCATAGTTCATTCATTTTCATTGCTCTAGCATTTCACTGGATGAACATACTACAGTTCATTTATCCTTTCTACTGTGGATGAACATTTGGGTTGTTAACAGTTTTTGCCTATTATGAATAATGTTATGTGCATTCTTGTATATATCTTTTGGTGAACATATGTACCATCTCAGTTGGTTATATACTTAGGAATGGAATTGATGGGCCAAAGAGCATGCATATGTTCAATATTAGCAGATACGAAACAGCTGTCCAACATTTCCATTTAATAATGGCAATTAACACTCTGGTCTGAGAGTTTTGATCTCTCTACATTCTCATCATGACTTGATATTATCTTGTACATTTTAGCCATTCTGATAGCTGTGTGAATGGACCATTTCTGTGAATATACAGTGTAAAATGTGGTAGTTAAGTTAGAAATAAAATAACTATATTTTCATGTTTTGAAGATAAAATAATGTCCTAAGAGAGACAAGTAAGTGGCTGACCTCCCTTGGCAGTACTGGTAAGAGGTCACTTATTGAAGGAACAATGTTTTCAGGATAGCCGGTTTTAATTATTTGTTAAAAAGAAATGCAGAGTTGCTTTAAAATGTAGGACTGTAGAATTAAAAAAAGTAAAACATATTTTTACTGTATTTTGTGTTTCATGGGCATTTTGAAGAATTGTGATCAATACACAATTGTAGGCAATTTGACCACTGGTTAATCTACATCAGCATAAAAAAAAGTGCAGCCAAAGGGAGTCTGTTCATATGCTACATACCCTGAAGCACTTTTCCCTGAGGTAATCTAGATTCTGCTGTCATTTTAATTCACCTTCCATTATTTCCACAAGCTCAAAGTTTTTGAAGGAAGCCTACATGTGCTTTTTTTTTTAATCGCATTAGAATTATTAAAATTTATCATTCAAAACTCTAAAAATCACACTGAACATATTCACAAAACATCTGGTTCTGTGCTGACCATAGGGCAAAATCTGACCTCCGTCATTATTTGGGAATGTATTTGCTGGCAATAACAAATTAATTGACCAAAGGTAGATCAAACGAAGTGTTTATTTCCCTCACATAGTGAGAGAGAGAGATTTGCTGGCTTTCAGACTTATTTACCAGCTGGTTGTGTTTATTTATTGTTCCAGCTGCTCAGCATCCAACATTCAGTCGTTGTGTTGCGTCATTCTTAATGCACCAACTTTCACACTCATGCATTACATCTATATGTAAGGAGGAAAAGAGGAAAAGAAAGGGTGGTTCCAGCCTTCTATTTCTCATTTATCTGGAAAGGTAAAGAGCCCGCAGAAAACTTCTGCTTATACCTGTGTATTATTAATCTATTGCCATGGGATGAATAACCTCCAAAACGATGGCAAAACAACAAAAACAAAAACAAAAACAATGAAACTACTGCAGTGGATAAATAAGATGAAAACAAATGCCAATTAATTATTATTTTACAGTTTCTATGGATCAGAAATGCCATGGAGGCTTAGCTGGTGGGTCTGGCTTAGGATCTCTCATGAAGTTCCAGTTCAGATGTTGGTAAAAGCTGCAATCATATGGAAGCATGGCTAGGCTTGAGGATCCACTTCTGAGATGGTTCACTGCCAATATGGCAGTTGGCAGAAAGCCTCAGTTACCCACCACTTGGGTGTCTCCATAGTCTCCATGTTGTATCCTTTCAACATGGTAGATGGCTTCCCCTAGAGCAAACAATCCAGAAGAGAGCAAGGCAGAAAATCACATTATTTTGTAAACTAGCCTCCCAAGACTAACACAGTCCCTTCCACCCTTTGAGGAGAAGAGTACCAAAGAGTTTGTGAACATATTTTTAAGCCATCACTGCCTCGATGATCAAAACTGATTCACTGTTTAGTCTAATTACGGCAGAAGTCTGGGAGATAAATGTATCATCAGAGGCTATGCCCATTCTTCCCTTGAAAAAACAGGAACCCAACTGGCAGGAAAAAAGGGGAAGGAAATACTGGGATTGCAACTAGCTCATGAATTTGTATGTAATGGAATTTTTGAGAACTTGATCAGATAATTCTAGAGTTTATCTGAAGGAAAGAACGGTTTAGAATAGATACAGTTTGAAAAATAAGACTTATTAAGGATAAGAAGGGAATGACCAGACCTTTAAGACTTTAAAATACAAGATGAACCAATAATAGACAAATAAATAAAAAACAATGTAGGTTACTTAAATAGATGCTAATTTATAGGAAATTAATATTGAAAAGAATGAATTATTTCATAAACGGCACTAGAAAATATGTGTTTGAGAAAGATTCATTTACATTCTTGCTATACAACAGAGTAAATTCTAGATGGATTAGAAAGTGAAACATGAAAATCGAAACCACTTTAAGACACTAAAAGAAACTTTAGGTAAATATTTACCCTATCCTTGAGGGGGAAAGGACTATATAAGTATATAAGCAATGGACTAAATCGCAAAGGAAAAGATTGATTTTAATATTTAAAATTACAAAGTCTGTGTCAAAAACATCATAAAAATTTAAACACAAACTAGGAAATTATGCATTATTGATATTTTGATGGGATATATTTATTAACAAGAAAAACACCTTAGCTTTGCTTGAGGTCTGTGGCCCTTTTCTGTTGAGTAAATATTTCAGATTAAAAATAAGACAGTGGGAAAATATCAATATATAATGAGTTAATATAACTGATAATAAAACCTCTATCTTCTCAATAAAACGGGCAAAACCATAAGCCTACAATTCACAGTACAGATAGAGCAAATGGATAATAAACAGGAATAAGTGGTCGTCTCATTAGTAATCATAATGTTGCAAATTAAAACAAAAATAAAATCTAATGTATCTATCAGATCAGCACTCAGGGCTGGCCAGAATGTGGTGAAAAGAGATTTTCAAACTCTGCTAGTTGATGCAAAGCAATTAGATAATCTTCATAAAGCCTTCAACATGTTTGTACTTTTTTATTTGATAATTTCACTTATAAGAATCCAGCCTAAGGAAATAATAGAAATGAATTTAAAAATGTACATATGAAGTGGTAGGTCTCAATATCAATTATAATAGAAACAAAAAGAAAATTCCCCAAATGTCATACAGTAGACTCATAGCTAAACAAACCATGGAATGTCCATATGATGGAATATTTGGTGGTGGTTAGAATATTTTAATAAGTTTCAGTGACTTAGGAAATGGTTCATGATATAACTTTAATTTTAAGAGCAACACACAGTATGTATTATATAAGAATAAAAAAGTTTGAAAGAAAATAGAACAAAATATTTACAGTATATCCTGAAAACTATTTGGGGGGAGGGCTTGTAAGGTTATGAAAAATGTGTGTCTAATTTAGACTTGCAAACTTCCAAAGTTTTCTATAGCACCTTGCTTTGTGATCAGAAAAAAGCACTTAATAAACTCTAAATGGACTATTCAGTCTTATTATCTAACCTGTCTACTGCTCTTAGGGAGTTGTGGTCTGTGTGTGTGTGTGTGTGTGTGTAAAAGAAAAAAAGAAGGTGAGTGAGAAAGGGCAGAAGGAGGGAAGGAGAGAAGGAGAGAGAGAATTTGTGTACTATAATTCTAGGGAAATTATGTATAAAAAATACTAAAATTTATTTTGTCAGGAAGTGGTAGATTAAACCCTACAGTAGTGCGTTAACTCTTTCAGGTCACTAAGGGACCAATTAGTGCATTCTGCTAAGGGGTACTAAATTGTACCCTACTAGCCTGGAGGAGACCAGGCATGTCTCACAGCTCTAACTCATATCACTACTGGGAAGTGATTCAACTCTGGGAAGAAGCTGGTTCATTGAATATTAATTGAATGGGTGAATAAATGAAGGAAAAGCAAAGAAGAAGCTAACAAGCTAACATTTATTGATTATTTTCTATGTGCCAGGGGCTTCCCACTCATTATTTCACTTAATTCTCATGGCAGCCATATGAGGCCTATGTTATTATTGTCATTACCATTTTGTAGAGGAGGAGGCTGAATTTATACCACAGACATACAAATACTTTCTTGCCTGTCTTATAGGAAGATGCTGGCCTGACCTGAGTTAGTCACTTATTTGCTGTGGTCAGGAGAACAAAATCCATCTTGGCCTCCCGGAGCTTCCTTCAGGTTGACCGATCATAAAATACCACAGTTGAAGACATCATTCCTTTTATGAGTGTAGCTTTTCGTTTTTATTAAAAAAATTTTAGTGTTTATATATTTTGCGAAAGAGAGAGACCACATTAGCAGGGGAGGGGCAGAGAGAAAGAGAGAGGGAGACACAGAATCCGAAGTAGGCTCCAGGCTCTGAGCTGTCAGTCCAGAGCCTGAGATGGGGCTTGAACCCACGAACCGAGAAATCATGACTGGATGCTTCACTGACTGAGCAACCCAGGCACCCCAGTTGTGGCCTTTCTGAGTATGACACACTCAGTAGTATCTGAGAGGAAAGTGGGTAGGGGAGAGGTCTGAGGTAGGGAAAACTCTTTGGGCTGTCATTCATTTGCACTGAAATAAGGCTACATTTCATATTACTCTCTGAGAACTATTTTTAATTAAAAAAAAAAAAGTAAAATGAAGCAGAGGATAACAAAAGATTGCAGGGTACCTCAGGAGGACAAAGGGACCACCCCAAGACACAGGAGAAGGGATCTGGGGTTACTTCCTACTAATCATTGGTGTCACAAGTTAGAAGCCATTTCTCCTGCAGTCTCCTAAAGGTGAAAGTCAGGCATTTGCAAAAGAGTTGTGTGGGCTGCTAGTGCAGGCACAGGCTGTTTTTGTGCCTTGGAGCAAAGGAAATTGGTTCATAAAGAGAATGTATTCCTCACTCATTTCATTAGCAAGAAGCTGTAGCTCAGTAAGTTGGCTAGCACAGGCTTGTAAATGGTACTGGAAACTGAGACAAGCAAACACAATATCACAGTTGGAACCACTTCTTCTGGGGATCCTGGACCAGGGGAAGAGTTAGTTGCTCTGAATATTTCATGTTTCTATTTAGGAGAATTTTTTTCCATCTGAGAGGAAGCACTCTCCTGCTCAGGTGGTGACATACAGTTTTACATTCCAGACATTTAAAGTTTTGAGTACAAAGTTCCACAGCCCTATAATTTCATCTTTAAAAGAGAGATTTCAAGAAATAAGATAGAAGTTTGATAAGAAGCCTTTTTATTCTTTGTTTGCCTCCTAGTTTGGGCACACATATTTAGGCTTCCAAAGAATGAAGGGGGGCAGTGTTTCTTTCTATAAAGAAAATCCAAACTAGTGACATCTTTAAATAGATTTACACCCAAATTATCTGCTGTAAGTCTACAAGCAGCATTATGAAAAATCACCCACGTGGCCTTTTGTACTGCTATCCATTGTATGATATCAAAACTCCTGGAGGAGGGAGAAAATAATGATTAGGCTTAAGTAAAGTGAAAAGATATTTTCTCAGCTGGAAGCTGTTAATACTTTAGCTGATAGAGACTTGGAGAATAACTCCTCTGTTAGGTGTTTAAGAAATAAATATACAAGCACTGGAATAACTCACAGAATGAGAAATCACAGGAGGGAGATAACAGCTGAGCGTTTCTGAGACTGATCGTTTTTCTGCTTATGGGGATGTTGCTCTTTTGCCCTAAGTCTTAGACTGTCAGTCCTTCTGGATGTTGTCTCCCGTCCTCTGGGCCTCGCTGTCTCTGAGTAAATACTATATTGCCAACTCAGCTTAAGGGTTTACATTTTCATAGAAGACAGGTAATTATTGGAAACATAGGCAGAGGATTTAGGATTCTAAACCTCCTCCACACATAAAGAAATCAAATATATATATTTTTTCTTATTGTAAAGCAAATATATGTTCATGATAGAAGAAAACATGGAGAAATGCAGTGAAGCAAAAAGAAGAATCTATATAATAATCCTTCTAATGAGAGATAATCACAGTTAGTAATGGAGTGTCTCTATTCTGTCTGGTTTTCGATCCAAGAGAAGTATATTTTACACAAAATTTTCCTCATGTAGGACATAAAGTTTTTTAATCTTCTTGGTCTATTCTTCTATCCCTTTCCATGAGTAGTAGCTAAAGGTCTACACTTTGAAATCAGAACCCTCGAGAATGTTGGGATAGAAGGAACTTACTTAAACATCATAAAAGCCATTTACGAAAAGCCCACAGGCAATGTTATCCTCATTGGGGAAAAACTGAGAGCTTTCCCCCTGAGATCAGGGACACGACAGGGATGTCCACTCTTACCACTGTTGTTTAATATAGTGCTGGAAGTCCTAGCATCAGCAATCAGACAACAAAAGGAAATAAAAGGCATCAGAATCGGCAAAGAAGAAGTCAAACTTTCCCTTTTCGCAGACGACATGATACTCTACATGGAAAACCTGATCAACTCCACCAGAAGCCTTCTAGAACTGATCAGTGAATTCAGTAATGTTGCAGGGTACAGAACCAACAATAGATCGACTTCTGAGTCTGCTACTTACATCTGGGTGATGCAAGCAAGTCTCAATTTCTTCCTCTAGTAAATGAAGATGATGATACCCAGTGTGCAGGGTGGTGTGAGGATAATGTGACACATAGTAAATGTTCAGTAAATAGCAGCTATTACAATGTTTCTTTCTTTCTCCCTTTTTGTACTTCTGCCATATTGGTGCCTTACTTTGTCTTGCTGGGCTCAGCCACCCCCACACTCCCTGCCACACTAGTTTCATTTACAACCATTCCGAAAGCTTTCTTTAGGCCTTGGCATCCTGTTTCCCAAGCCACAGCCTACTCAAGGCTGAAGGGCGGCAATTTCACCCAGTTATTTGTGCCGCTAGTGGTATCCATTCAGCCCTGAGACAGGACATTGACTTTCACAACCATTAATGAGAATTCACTCCCTTACATTTCTCATGTCGCTTGGTAAGTGTGATGTACTTTTCCTGATGGTTCTACCTCCCAGGAATGGACCCTTATAACCTTTAGATATCCTCTGAGTAACCTTGGCCATATACTGTTTATCCTAATTTTCTGCTTCCTCTGTCTACTGACAAATGTCTTTAGTGTTTGACTAGAAGTGAAATAGTAGCCACATCTGTTACACATGCAATCCTATTCGTTCCTCCTCTTCCCATTCCTCTGGCCATTCCCAAGTGTCCTTGATACGCTCCTTTCTATCAGCCAGACTGTTCATATTACAAGGTCTTCTGATCTCTGTGCATAAACTTCAGTCTGTTTTGGTACCTTGACCATTATTAGTATATATTATTACAGTTATTTATAAATCTGCTAAAAGCTAAATTGTATAGATTCTTGAGTTGCTCCCCATAATATTACTAAAATTGTATGTCACTCAAAAATAAATACTTCTTTAAATTTTTCCTTGACAGATGAAGGTGTACAGTTTTCCACCAGGGTATGATTATCAGCACCCAAAAAATATATATATTCCTGAAATTATTATTTTTAAAAAAGGTGGTTAAAAAAAGTAGCACTGAAAATGTTTAGGTCTGGGTGCTGATTATACTTTATTTTATAGAGTCTAAATGTATAAAGATTGGAGATGTTTTGGACAGGTCAGAACAACCTGGCTATAGGATGTTTTAATTCCCAAGTTGCAATATATACAGCCATTTCTTTAAATAAGATAAAGAATTCAGCCAATAATAATCAAGTCTCATTTGTCTGAGAGATGGACCTAAGGACTAGAAGAAGGAGGTCTCTGTTTCTGTCATGACAATGTTTCAGGAGAGGGGAGTAAGGGGAGGAGCAGGGAGGCAACGTAAGAAGGTTGAGCCCCCATTAAGAACAAGTGCTGCTCTGGAACATACTTCTCCTGTTTCAGGCTGCAATCTTGGCTTTCCCTGGGACAAGCAAGATGGAGGCATGTGCCTAGAAAGTAGTAAATCGTGGACTGAGGGCTACCGTGCACAGGCACATCTACTACCCAGTGTGTTCACAGTCTCAGGCTGAGTTTGAGAAACTCTGTTTCATTGGCTTCAGTGGGAGTGCAGCCTTTGAGGAATGGGTAGTCGGTTGTACTTCTTTTTCTCTTTGCTTGCTGTGCCCAGCAAGTAGAGTTACTTACTTGTCCAAGTATCCGTCCACCAACGGAATGCTTCATTTGGTGAATGGGCCTGGCAAGATTAAAAAAATTTTATTGTGGAAATTTTTGGATCTGTGCAACATTAGAGAAGATAGTATAATGATACTGTGAGCCACCGCACAACTTTGGCGCTTTTCAGTATTTTTCATCTTTTGCCCTACCACTTACTTCCCATGCCTTTCTTGTAACTACAGCATTCTAAAGGAAAGCTCAGAAAAGAAACTATATTCAGTAGATATCTCTGAAAGATAAGGATAGAAAAAAATAACATCACAATACCATTCTTACCTAACAAAATTAGTAGTAATTCCTTAATGTCATCTAACATCTATTCCATGTTTAAATCTCTCTGATTGTCTAAGAGTCCATTAGTTTGTTCAAATCAGAATCTAATCAAGGCCCACACATTGCATTTAATTGTTATTTCTAATAAAACTCTTTAATTACCACAGTTCTCCCTTCCTTATACCCTGTTTTTGTGCCACTTAGTTTTTGAAGAAACTGGATCAGTCTTTTCTTTGGAATCAGGGCAGAATTTGGATGAGCCGTTTCTTTAGGTCTTAAGATTTGGAGGGCTGACTTGGAGGTCATATGGAGCGATCCAGCAGGGTGTCTGCAGGCAATGTCATCCATCATGGTGGGATCCAGATGACATAGTAACTAATGGGACACATTGGAGTGGCTCCAGCCACAAGATATGGAAGTTTGAGAACCACTCTTCTTATGCAGAGAAGCTTAAATGACAGTCTAGCAGGTCAGTTGCCTTGTCAATGACCTCGTCAATCATACTTTTGTTCTTTCAAGAACCTCATCCTGGACCCAGAGGCTATAGGATCTGTGAACTTGGACTTCGCATGTGTTTCTCTGTACAGATGGTACTCTCCCCCACCACTTTGGCTTGTGGATTCTGTTGCCAATGCACCATTTCTTCCATCAGTAGAGGCCTTAGTGATTCTAGTCCGTACAATGGAAAGAGTTATTCACATGCCTACTGTGCATGATGCAGAAGAGCAGAGGTATAGAATGCCATTTGAAAGGTGTCTCCTTTCAATCTCAAGTTCAAGCAGGGTCTCTTTGGTTTATAAAAGCTGCTTAGTTGATTCTTTGGGCTTTGAAACTGCATGGTACCGATGGGAACTGGAAAAGAAAAATGAATTCTTTCTTGACATGACCTCTGGGTTAATCTCAGCCATTCTGTTATCCTTGGGACTCTAAATAGGTAGGAATGTGGTGACAGAATAGCAGAGCCCTGGATTCCTCTATGGGCCACACCCATGCGGGCTCATCAGTTTTTCTTGAAGACACTTTGTGATTTTCCAGCATGGCATGCTGCTTTCACTTTTGGAGATGTGCTGCTTCTCCACCTCCACTGAACCTAAGGTTCAGTTAAAACAACAACCCCAGGAGGCCTTTCTTGAGCTCTCCAGCCAGGTATTTGTTCCCCATCTTTTTTGAAGCGCTGACGTTCAGTGGCTCTGCTGTAACTAGAACTCGTGCAGACCCCAGAGCTCTCCTTTGTCCTCCAACTAGCCAACAAAGAAGCAGAACCAATCAGTATTGGTAAGTACTTGGAGAGTAATTTTTTTTTAAGTTATTCTTATCTATGCCTTTTTAGTGAGTGGAAACTTCAATTCAGCTCAGTAAACAGTTTTGTCTCAGTATTTGTTATGTGCCGAGGATCATGCTAAATGTAGAGGGTACATAGGGTAATAATAACTAATATTTATACAATACTTATGATAGATCAGGTTCTGCTCTAAGCACTTTATAGTTTTTATTCACTTAAACCCCAGAACAATGCTATGAGGTTGATACAATTACTACCTCTATTTTATTTTCGGAGAAACAGGCCTATGAGGTTAAGTAAGTCATCAAGGTTACACCAGCTTTGGAAGTTGACAGAGCTGGGGTATGAACCAAGGCTGTGTGGCTCCAAGGAAAATAAGACGTAGTCCTTTGGTCCTCAGCTGTTTACAGTCTGTGGGTTCTAATAAAGGGGGGGGATATGATTCTCTTCCAGTCTTGGAATCCCAGACACATGCCACAGAATGGATGTAACCAACAACAGGGTGCACTCTCAGATATGCCACAGCTGAGACCAGTGTTGAGCGTGGCTGTGCTACTGTGTACCTGCAAAGGAAGCCGTTGTAGGCGGGGGCTGAACTGAGCTCCCTGATAAACCGTGACGTGTTACTGGGCATTGTCCTTCAGAAGCGACGGGGAGAATTAGCTATATATGGAGGCTGGTCTTTCTCTGAAGAATTCACCTCTATTCTTGTTCATTAGCTTCAGTGAATCTAATTGCAGGATGCCATTTTGTGGTGTGGACCGACTGGCTATTAGGAACTATTCTGAGGAGACCTTACTATTTAAGTAACCATTTGAATATTTCTGTAGAATTTCCTTGCAAAACAACAGATTATATGGCAGCAATGAAACCATGCTGAACTGAAACCATGTAGAATTGTAGCCAAATGTTGGGATGGTATAGCAGTCCCTGCAGAATTTCTCTGGGGGGTTGGGAATGTTCAGAGTAACCCTCCACCTTAAATACTGTGTTTTTTAGCCAAATAGGTTTTCTGAGAAAGAAGAGGTTTTAAGGGCTTCTCTGGAGATAAATGAGCATATAATCATCTGCTCTAGAGGGAAATGGTTCCAAATCTTGGCATAAATCTGGGAAGTTGTTGCCTTAGAAACAACTAATGTTGTGTAACTCTCTTCCCTGGACAACCATTTAGGGTCTCTATAATTTGCTCACTTCTACCCATGGTTTTTAAACCTTTAACCCCAGGTGAGAAATCTTTATCTCTTTCTCCAGTGTGGATGATAACAAACAACCTTTCTCTCTTTCCCCAGACATTAAATACTTGGTAGGGACTGATCTCCTTCTTCTTGAGGGGGATTCTGTTAAGATGTTGGAGAAAAATACACTGTGGCAGGGCCATTGGGAATTTCAGGACATCTGTTCTGGTGTGCTTAGGACTGAGAAATTTCCTGGGTGGGGGGATTTTCACTGTAAAAACCAGAATGGCTGTTCACTGTAGTAGTGGCATGGGCAGTGCTCTAAGGGAGGATGCCCGACTCTTTGGCCTCTGGCCTCCGGCCGGCTCCAAGTTCCTCCCCTGGCTTCATCAGTGGAGGGCAGTTCAGAGCATGTTCCCTACTGAATTGTCTAGTGATTGCTCTTTCAAAGATTCTCTCACAGCAGTTACATTAGAGAAACTGCTGGAAATATTACACACAGCCAGATTCAGTTCAGCTCATTCAATTTTACTCAATTTATCAAGCCTACATGGAGTTTCTATAAATATGATACGAGAGGCAGGGGATACAAAGATGAACAAGACTCCGCTCTGCTCCCTAAAGGCTCTTAGTCTAGTGGGAGAGATGAAGGTATAAGCAAAGAGGCACATTTCAGTGTGATTGGTGCGGAAAGTGGCAGACAAGTCATGCGGAGGGGCATTGTTAGAGTAGTCCACTATGTGAGGAGGTCAAGAAAGCCTTCCCAGAGGAGCTTAATACCTCAACGGAGAGTTGGAGGATGAGTAGGCATTTGCCAGCTGGACAGTAGGGAAGAGCACTATTCATGCAGAAGCAAGAATATAGAGCAAAAGCAGAGAGAAAAGAAATGATCTGTCAAGTAGAAACTTCATGGTATATTTAGGGAACAGCAGGTATGGCTAGAACATGGCATTTGAAATAGAAGGAATGATAGAAGGGGAGCCTGGAGGCAAGGAGCAAGAGAGAGACCGTGAATGGCATGTAGGCCATTCTAGTAATCACATGCTCATCTCCTTTTCCCACTTTGCTGTTGTTTTTTTTTTTTTTTTCAGGTGATCAATCCTCCCCCACATAGCCATGGGCTTCTTTGAGCTAATCATAGTGATCTCATTTCTCTTGTCTGCGGCTTGTTTGACATTTGAACTGAGACAAAAATCTGGCCTAAAAGATGTGAGATGTGTGTCTGTTGAGAGCTCTGTAGGAAGAGAAGCCCTATTCTCCTGTCAGAAGTTGTCATGTCTGCACAACTGGCAGCCATCTTGTAAGCATGAGGGTAGCTGACTTGAAGACGGGCTGACCTGCTGAGGATGTTTCGCTTAGGACATTTTGTTATATTAGATAATTTTACTTACTCTCCTAGCCATTTTGAATTGAGATGTCTGTTACTGGTGGCTGAAAGCATTTAGTGATATAAAACATGCTAAAAAGTTGAGGCTTTTGGTGACAGGAGAAATGATGTAATATTATGGGTTTTGTTTTAGGATATTGACTCCTATTTATCAGTCACCATAATTCCTGCCTTTAAGTCCTACAGATAGAAGCACATCCATTCATCTAGCATTTTTTGAAGCTTATGTGAAGTTCCCTTCTACATGCTGTAGATACAATGTCAAATAAGATACACTATATACTCTTGGGGGATTTACAACCCCTTAATGGAGACTGGCAACTGAATCAACGTCATGGTGTAATGTGGCCAGCGCGGTGGTAAAGTTACACCCAGGATATTGTAGTAGTGCTGTAGGGCTCCTAAATCAGTCTGATAAACCATAGAGTGCTTATCAAGGAGGTGATACTTGTATGGGGCCGGCTGAAGCCCTCTAAAACAGTCACTAGCCATCCAGAGGACTGCATGTAGACCCAGATAGACCCACACATTTGTCCCTCTGTTTCTGCTGTGGTCCCTCTGACTTTGACCCATTTCTAGAGGCCAGAGACCTAGTCTTACATTTGCTTTGACTCTTCTCTTCCAGATTTAGTCTCTTGCTCCTATCTCTTGAATTGGCCAGTTCATCTATTCTAACTTACTGTTTTGTTGATTATATGGTTCCAACTTCCAGGGTCTCTCTGTGTATGTGTTCATATATTCTTGACTTCACAGATTTCAGTTTTTGCCAGCTGCTTCTGAACATTTTCTTGCTGAAGAGGCACCTGGCTCATTTTGAGTCTGACTTTTTCCCACCCTTACTCCTCAAATGGTCTCCAGATGTGGGCCGAGGTATTAGCTGCCAGGACATGTGAATTCAGTGTACGTATAATAATGATTAGGGCCCTCCTTGTAGTCATTTTGAGACAGATATAGAAGGTCAGCTTGGTTTAGAAAACTTTCAAGTGGGTAAAAATTAGGTAGAAAATAATTTCCATTCTCCTTTTGGCATCATTTTTTTTTGGTGAGGGTGGGTCTGAAGACTTTTCAAATGAGAAATTATATATGCACAGCAGTATAACTTTTTTATTTACCACAATTATTTGTATTATGAATAATGTTGCTTCAGTATGGGAAGAGTATTAACAAGTCCTTTAACATTATGTGAAAGGTCTTTCTCCAGAGAGTGAAAACCAAAGATGGTTCTCTGGCTTAGGCAACCTTCCTAAGAAGTGATTAAGTGCATCAGCCCCAGAGGGGTAGGGAACTCGGAAGAGTAGAGTGGTTTCCTAATGTTTTTTGTAGGTTCAAAACAGCTTAGTGTTTACTTTCTAAGGTCACTGAAGTTGAAATTCAGCAGGTAGAAAGTGTTTAAAAGCAGAGATAAGAAGTGGCATATGTTACTTTTTAAAAATTAGAGATGCCACATATTTTTTCAAATATTATATATATTTTCAAAAAGAACTCTATTGAGTATAAAGTAATCAAGCAACAGAGAAAGATACAAAGAAGAGAAAAAGTCACTCCAAATCCCACCATGCAGAAATAACCATTGTTAACATCCCTGCAAACATCATCCTAAGCATCTCCTTGGGATGAGATTGCCCCTATTCAGAATGCATGGTTTAAGGTCTTCTATTATTTCTATTTCCTGATTTCATTAAATACAGGAAAGGATTATTTTCCCTAACATCTTTATTATTATTTTTAGTTACCCATGGGTATTGCAGATAGCAGCACTAAATGACCCTTACTGTACCATCTTTGACCAAAGTACACATTTCTTCCAACTGGAAAAAATTCTTATGAAAGAGGCTTACATGTGAGATGAAAATGTCTTGCTTCAGACCTTTGAGTTACTGATTTCCATGGCTTATTCTGCTCAGTTCCTTCCCAGGACTCCCATTTTAGGGAGCCAGTTATTCATCATCATCAGATATTATTGATATTCATAATTCATAATTGCCAGGAACCACACAAATCCTAGTAAGAGACATAAAAATATGACACACCTTATTATTTTCTAAGATATAATTTAGTGATAAAGAGAAGTCATTCATTCATTCACTTTACTAATCATTTATGGAGCACCTGGCATTGGGCACTGTGTCAGATGCTAGAGACAGAAAGACAGTAGATAAAGATGTAGTCTCAGTCCCCAAAGGAGTTAATAGTCCAATAGGAAGAATAAAACACATTGACAAATAGTAATCATATCATATGACATGTGCCTCTGATATGTAAGTAAACAACAATAACAAGAGATCTTATCTGTCCAGTAGTTTATGAGAAATACAATTAATCCTTGAGCATGACATAGGAAGGAAGAGTGATTCCATCTTGAGGTCTTCAGGGAGCAGAAGTAGAGAGCTGGTTCTTAGTGGATTTGTGGTCTTTTAAATTGGCAGGGACAGGTGAAGGTAGTGTTCACAGAGGAGGCAGGACCACAGCAAACCAGAGCACAGAGATGGGCAAGAGGGGAGAGAAATGGGGCAATGCAAGTCATGCAGTCAGTGGAGCTGAGCGTTCCTTTCAGGTAGTTGGAAGGATATGGCTTGCAAGGTAAGTTAAGGTGAGGAGGGTGATGCAAAATTCTGTGTTTTATTCTCTATACAGTGGGAGGTTACTACAGGTTGCAGTGAGGGAGTGACATGATCAAAGTCAGGTTTTGGTGGATTAATCCCCAAGCAGGAGGGATTAAGAGAAGAGAAATGCAAAGGAATTAAAATTTATGCAACACCTGTTACCTGTGAAGCCCTGTAACCTTACTGCTCTTTGATTCTCAGGAATATGCCCACAAGGAGGCCCTTTTATTTCCATTTTAAGTCTATAGAAACTGAGGCTCAAATGCTCTATGATATCTGACCAAAGGTTCAAATATAGAATGTGAAAAATTCTGGTTAAGTTTCCCCTGTCTGCCTTCAAAACATGGCATATGGTTGACATCCTTCCTCTATGCCATGATGATGGACTGGCATCACAGAGCTCATTGTAATTACTCTGTTTATACTGAATGTGCTAAGACACAAAGTTACAAAAATGCATGGTTTGTTCAGGGTAGAATCTCCACTCAGCCTTCTCAAGTTGGAGAGAGTTTGATAGACTTGCAGAAAGGCCTAAACCTTCCTTTAACTCTAAATTGCTCTATTAGACCCTGAACCCGAGCATCTGGAACAAAGACTCACACAATGACTATTTCAAGCATTTATGTCTTATTTCTTTCTATCCAAATAGAGTCTCAAGCCCTTCAGGGAGGGAAGAAAGAGAGGGCAAGTCATGATGGGGGTAATGAGAATTTTCCTGCTCCAGCTTGCTTGGAACATTTAGCCACCTACTCTACCCAGACGCCCCATGCTGGCAGGTACCAGTAGAGAAACAAAAGCGATTTGGGAGTCGTGTGGCACAGCGGGCCTTCTCTTTGCCTTACCTGCAGGTGCACCTGTGGGTGTGTCTTCACATAACTGTGCTGTACTGACAGAGTGGTTAAAATTAGGCAAAAGATTTTTCATCTCCCTCTCCTGGATTTTGTTTCTTTAGTGCCCTGTAAACTTCCCTAACCTTTTGTTTTTTTAAGTAGAAAAATAGTCTGGAGATATGAATATTTACGTAAATGACTTAGAAATACTTTCAAGTAGGTTCAGAGGAAAAGAAAGACAATGTGTTAAAAAGCTAGCTCAAAAGCTTTGTGAGTGGGATTTTGGAAAGAGAACTTTGATTTGATTTCTTATACATTTTACATACCTAGGAAGGAGGGAAGGAAAACTCTCGAAGGTGCTCAGGCTGGTAAATCGTGGCATTGGGCACAAATTCTGGACCAGTGCCATAATTTCCTTGGTTCCTCTTGGACACAAACCCCGTGTCACCCCTTCAGAGGCCCTTGGTCTACAAGAGATTGACCCAAGTCAACAGTGTCCTCAGGAAGCTTTTCCTGTTCCTTTGCATTTCATCTTAGTGCAAAAGAAAAAGCCACAGCAACAAGGTTCATGAGGTAGCATGAAAGGCTTCTTTTTTCTAGCTGCTTCTTCAGTACCTGGGCTTGGCAGCATCTAGCCTTGCTATGGAAGAACAATCAATTGAGATCATTGCATCAAATATTGTTAATGATTGAGACTCAATGTGAATGACAGATGGTGGCTACAGTAGGAGACAGCAGTGTGACAAAACCCTAAAACAGCTGTAGGGGTAATGGTTGGTGCAGAGCTTAGCATCTTCAGACAGCAGCAGAATGTTGAGGTTGGTTTTGAATGCCATACAGTGGGAGGGACGAGAACAAATTTTAGCACATTCAGAGGAGAGGAATGAAGACCAGAAAGCATCTGGAAATCTAGAGGCACTGAGAATGCTTCACCCAGAAAATAAAAAGCCTGAAGTGGCACATGACTTTGGAATTAGACAGGTTATATACTGCTTCAGGCAGACAAAGACAGATGGGTGCCACAAGTGTATTTTGTGAAAGAAATAACTTTTCTAACAATGATGAAATGGGCTGCTGTGAGAGGTCATGAGCTCCCTAAGATCAGAAATGTTCCAGTGTATGCATTTGGTGACCTTCGACATCAAAGATTCTGTGGTTTGATGGTTTCCTAGGGTCTCGCCAATGACCTGTTTACACAAGTGCACACACAACTGTCAGCTTATGGTCAATGCGTCTTTCCTTTCCTTGTAGTCTCTTTTCTACCCAGTGCATGCTGGTTTCTTTCCCAACCACCCCATGGGGACTGCCTCTGTCAAGTCACCAGTATCTCTCAGTCATCAAAGCCCATTGTCTCTGTCTCTATCTTATTTCAATTTTTGGAGCATTTTGTACAACGTCAACTCCAACATTCTAGAAGTAGATCCTTCTCTTGGCTTTCATAAGCTCATCCTTGCCCAACGGATTCTTCCTACATCACTGATTTTCATCTCAGTCTCTTGTTAGTTCTTCTTCCTCTGATCAAGTTCTAAATGTTGGAATGTTCCAGATTCCCTGTAGGATTCCCTTCTCATCTCTATATTAACTCTTTGTGGAGGCTTAAAACCATGTCTACACATTCCTTATCTTTCTTCTGATGCAGAGGTGGAGTCTATGTCTCCTCTCCTAGAATCTGAGTTGAACTAGTAACTCATTTGTTATGTAGCAGAAGAGATGATTCCTGACACCAGAGGCTGGATCAGAAAAGACCAGAAAGCTTCCATCTGGTTCTCTTTCAACATTGGTCTTTGGAACCCTGACATTCCAGGACTGAGGGGGTCACACTGTGGGAAAGCCTAGGCATCTGGAGAGCTCATGTGTAGTTTTCTAGCCAAAAGCCCAGCTCGGGATCCAGACATTGGGCAGCAGAGACAAGTCTCTGTAGTGCTCTGTCCAAACTCTTGACCCACAGAACCTGAAGTAGAATAAAATGGTTCCTTTGCTACTAAGTTTGGGTGGCCTGTTATGCAGCAGGGTAATTCAAACACTTCCTAAAAGTCTTCATCCTGTAGCATGACTTGAAATATCAACTATAAATGACTTCAAAATCCACTTTCCAGCCATTATCTCTTCCCAGTCCTCCACTCTTTAATCTAATTATTTAAGTGTCTACTTGATCTCTCCACTTAGTTTTCAGGAAGCAGTATCTCAAACTCAATATGACTAAGACAGAAAGCTTGACCCTTGACCCTCAAATTTATTTCTTTTTCTTCCACCTTTGCCTACACCCAGTTTTTCAAGCAAAACCTCCTTTAATCTTGTGTCCTCCTTTTGCCGTCAAGATGACATCCTACACAACAGCAAGTCTCCATAGTGTCCCTAGCATCTGTCCTTCTCCCTCCATCTCTTGCACCTCTGTCCTAATCCAAGTTAGCACCTTCTCATCTACTGAAGTATCTGCTTGGCCATTTTCCTGTGTCCATTCTTGTCCTCTTAAAATCCATTTTTAACATGAAGTCTGTATTCATTAGCTATTACCATGTAATAAATCACTCCAAAACGTAGTGGTTTAAAACACCACCATTGAATAACGTCATAGTTCCTGTGGGTTAGGATCTGGGCACAGTGTAGCTGGGCCCTCTAGCATTTGGTCTCAGGCTCAATAGGGAAACATCTGCCTCTTATTGCCCTCATGTGGTTGTGACAAAAATCCACTTCCGGGGAGCTGTGAGACTAAGGGCCCCACTTCCTCCAGGACTGTTGGCTGGAGGTGTCCTTGATTTCCTTGCTCCATGGGCTTTTCCACTGAATATTTCACAACATGGCAGCTGGCTTTATCAAATAAAGGAAGAGGGAGGGAGGGAGAGAGAGAGAGAGAGAGAGACAGACAGACAGACAGACAGACACCTAGCTAGTCACAGGCTTTTGAAACCTAATCATGGAAGTGACATCCCATCACTTTTGCCATCAGTTAGAAGCAGCGAGTCTCTAAGTCCAACCCACCTCCAGGGAAGGGATTTACTCAGGGCATGAAAACCCGGAGGTGGGGGGTGGTGGGAGCCGTGTCAGAATCTGATTGCCTGCTCCATTGCCCCAGAGTGATCTTTTAAAATCATAAATCACATCATGGAACATCCCTTCTGAAAAACCACCAGTGGTGGACATATGCTACATATGCTACTATATATTTGTCCAAACTCACAGGATGTACAATGCCAAGAGCAAAGCCTAACGTAAATAGTGGACTTTGGGTGATTATGATTTGTCAATATAAGTTCATTGATTGAAACAGTGCACCACCACTCTGCTGGGGAGGTTGATAGTGGGACAGGGCGCATGTGAGAAATCTCTGTATCTTCCTCTTACTTTCTATGAACCAAAACTGCTCTTAAAAAAATAAATATATTTAAAAAGCTATCCCCTAGCAATAAAAGTGGCTTTTATTGCATTCCAGAATGAATTCTCATTTCTTATTGCTTTACAGAGCTCTATGTGTCCAGTCCCCACCTACTTTTCTCATTTCATATTTTACTGCACTTTGTTTCATCCATTTCCCTCCAGCTGCCCTGTCTTTTTTTCTGTTTCTTGAATTCTCCAAGTGTGTGCCTTCCTTGGGCCTTTGCATTAGGTGTGCTTTCCTGTAGACCATCTTCCCCCCAGTCTGTGCTGGGATGGCTGGTTCTTCTCATGCAGATCTCAGCTTCCTTGTTCCGTCCTTGGAGAGGCCTCCCTGACTGCTCAGGGAATCTCTGGTCTCTTGCACGTCCATCTCTTTGCTTCTCTGCACTGCTCTTGTCATGGTTTAATATCATTCTTGTGTGTGTGTATATTGACTTCTTTGTCTGTCTCTCCCCACCTTTACTCCTGCCAATAGAACATTGGCTCCATGACAGCAGGGACTGTTCTGTCTCAGCTTCTGTTGTTTTCCCCAGCCTGAGATCTGCATCTGGGTCCTGGCTGGGCTGGCTGAGCTTTCTGGGAGCATTTGATCCCGCTGGCTGTGTCCACAGGCACCGTCTGTTGTCCCCTCCTATGGGTGGCCCAAGTAATATCTCCACTTTATTTAGCTTTTATATTTTATACTTAGCTATTATATCAGCTTTTCTATTTATATTACCTTTGCGGGGATTCACCTTTGAATAAATTCCTTGTCAGAAGTCCAGATACCTCATGGAAGTTGCTTCAGCAATTCAACCAATGAACAGATTTGATTCATTATATTGATCAGGCCCAGCCTTGGTTCATTCATTCTACGCCTTCAACAGTATCAATCTCTGGTAATAGGATTACCAGAGATTTTCTAATACACAGTTTCCATGACTAAGGTTGTCAGAATAGCTGACAGTTATAGGATACTTCTAAGGTAGCAGATACTGTGTCAACTGCTTTATATGTTTCAACTTATTTAATCAGTCAACATTCCCATTCTACAGATGAGGAAACTGAGGCACAGAGAGGCTAAGGAAGTTGCCCAGGGTCACACAGGTATTAAGTGGCGAAGTTGGAATTTAACTTCACAGCCTGACTTTAGAGTCCTTGTTCTTAATTAGTGCATGTTCTTGCCCACTCATGGTAGATAAACTTCTACAAAAGCCCTCCATCACTACATAACACAGGAACAGACCAGTTCCCAGACCCATGAAATCCCCACTGGGTATTTTTTTCAAAACTATGTAGAGCTTCCAGTTCCTTGATTTGTTTACTATCTTCATTAACTGTGTTTCTACCATTTTAGTGACTCTGTTGCACCTCTCTCGTGGGGAGAGAGAAGAGAAATATCAAAACAAAAGGAGAGACATCCTCTCAAGTGCCTGTTGAAGCCGTCAGTGTCACCCAGGCCACAGGCTGTCTCTCGATCTCTCTCAGATCCACCCTGGCCTGTAGTCGTGGGAGGGCTTTCGGAAGTTTGGTGTTTTGGCAGGAAGAGAACATCTGTCAGCTTGCTTATCACCTGCAAAAGACTCCCTTGCTCCAAAGATGTTATGGGCTCAGTGATACTCCCCGTGCCCCACCACTGGGCGCTCTCCTTTGCTGTAACAACGCAGGGTTTCCTGTGCAATTACTTCATTCTTCGTGCATGTGGAGCTGTAGCAACCTTTGTGGGGGCTCCCCTCCCCGACCTTGCTCCCCTGTAAACTTCTCTTCAACACACATTTGGAAATTTAGCTAGTAATTTTCCAGCAAAGTAATTCCTCTGCCCTGATGATGATGATCCAATGGTGGGCTACAGGGACAGCACCTGTTGCCAAGTAGTGAGATGGAATAAACATCACCCGGCTTCCTTTTCCTTCCCTTCTGAGAAGGAATAGTGATGTCTTGCAAGTCAGGAAGAAGAAAAGTGCCCAATTAAAATGGCTTACTGAAAAATATCCAGGGTCCCTCTGGGAGGACTGTCCCTGGTGGCATCTCCGCGGGGAGCCAGTGGCTGGCTGCACATGCAGAGGCCTGAGCACGGGCTCCGTCTCCTCTGGTACACGCAGTCTCTGGGTAGGAAAAATGCTATTTTTTGTTGAAGCCGAACACTCACCTGAACAAATAGCAGATGTTGATGAATATTAATTTGTGCTTAGATTAATGCTTCAAAGTGTCAATTTAATTTCTGTTTTACCATTCAGCCCCTGATTGTAATGAGCTACTTCAGGATGTGGGGAGCCTACACCTGTGTGGAGGCAGGGCTGGAGGTCTCCAGGGAGCTGAGCCGGGTCCTTGGGCTTTTATCTCTCTGCAGTGGGACAATTCCAGAGAGGTCTGGGTGGCCCTTAAATGCCATCCAGCTGCCAACTGGCCCAGTTGAGAGCTGGCAACTCAAGGACACGCGCGTGCGCGCACACATACACACACGCACACACATCAGACAGCCATTGACTTTGAGGAGAGGCTGGGGAGCTGAGTGCATGCCCAAGCTGGGCTCTGGGCTGAGTGGATAGGCTGCTAGGTGTTGCCATCGTGGAGTCCTTTGACACTACCTCAGGCCATCTCTGTCACTGGATTTGCAGGCTTCTGAGAAATTTCATTCTAATTTATATCCTTATAGGTCCACATGGCAAGGGGAACAGGGCCTGGTTTCAGAGTCAGGCATATCCAGGTATAAATCCGAGCCCTGAGTCTCGCCAGCTTAGGCCCATTTCTAAATCTGTCTGAGCCTGTTTCACTGTGAAACGGAGCCATTGAGAGACGAAATGAGGTGCGTGTGTGCACGCTTAGCAAGGGCCTGGCACACACTTCCCTCCCCCTTTCCTCCAGATGGGTAAACCCGTCCTCAAATACCATACAAATCCAACTTCTTCCTCACTGAGTTTTCAAAATTCTGTCTGTTATAAATGTTTCTCTATGTTGCCTGATTTCCTAATTCTCTCTGTGCCTCATTAGTAACTTGGTAAGTAAACATGACAAAGGTTTCTATTTTGAGTTTTCTGCCAGAGTAATGTGATTGCTACGATTTTTACGAAGGACACAAATGGCACCATATTCAACATTTGTCTTGTTTCTCATTCATCTGTGTTGCCATTTCTTTGTCAGTTGGACAAATAGAATGGATTTTTCCCTTGTAGGAAACCACCTACTGTGGCCCCAGACTCTGGCCTGCCTGGGACTTGCCTTTACCTTCTTCCTCCAATCTTGCCAGCTGTCATCCCGCAGACACACAGGTTGCTGGCATATTATCTCTTGAACTGCAGATTAAGAATCTGGGGTAGTGACGATGTGCAGAAATGCAAGGCCAACTTGTCCTGCTGTTGACACTGTTGATGGCAGGTTTGGGCACACAGTGCGGGTTTCTACCTCCCTCTTGATATTTTTCTGCACTTAAATGTTGTATTAGTTTCCTAGGACTGCCTTAACAAAGACCAGAACTGGTGGCTTAAAATGACAAATCTGTTGTCCCATTGTTCTGGAAGCTAGCGTTCCAGAACCAAGATGCTGGCAAGGCCGTGCTCCTCCTGAAGTGTGTAGGGGAGAAACCGGCCTCGCCTCTTCTGGCTTCTGGAGGGGCCGTCCATCCTTGGGGTTCCTGGGCTTGTGGCAGTGTCACTGTAAACTCTGCCTCTGTCTTCACATGGCATTCTCTCGTGTCTTCCCATCACCCTCTCTCTGTGTGTGTCCAGTTTCCCTTTCCAAATTTGGACCTCCTCCTCCCTCTGCATCCAAATTTCCCCTTTTTAGAAGGACACCAGTCCTATTGGATGAGGTTCTACCTTAACAACCTCATCTTGAATTGGTTAAATCTATAAAGAACCTATTTCCACATAATGTCACATTCTGAGGTCCTGAGGTCAGGATTTCAGCATACCGTTTTTTTTTTTTTTTTTTTTTTTTTTTTTTTTTTTTTTGCAGGAGGGCAGGGGAAGAAACACGATTCATCCCATAATATACATAAATTACTTCTTTTCTTTTTTCTTCCTTGGGGATCTGGTCAACCATTAGGTTTTACCTGTTTCAACCCCAGTCAGCAAAGCTCTTTAGAATCTGGCCATTATTCATTTGTTCAACTGATAAAAAAAAATATTTATTAGGCACTTACACTATGCTTGGTCTGGAACTTTTGTATCTATCATCTCAATGAATTTTCAAACATCCTAAAAAGGTGAGTATCATTATTCCCGTTTTACAAAGGAGAAAACAAACATGCAAATAAATTAAGACGCTTGCCGATAGCCTCATAGTCAAAGTGTGAGCTGAGGGCTTCAGACTTCCAGCCTGTTGTGTCAGGTCAAAACCATATTGATTCAGCAACAATCTTTACTTTCTATTTGACTATATATCTCCACCCTTGACCGCAAGAAATCCTGCCTGCCCTTAATTGCGTCTCTTCCTCAACACTCTCTGGTCACTCTCTGTCTTTGTCTGGCTACTTTGGTGACATTGCTCCCCTGCGTCACAATCAGACCTGCAACACCGGCTCCTACTGGCTACTTTCTCCCTTGCCCTTGCGTTCTATTCCCTTCCAAGGACTTTTCCCTGCCTTTCTCCCTTCTGTCTCACTTGCTTTGTTCTCTTAATTCTTTAAACATGCCACTATCCCCTGACTCCTGGAGTCATTCATCTACATGAATTTAGTAGCAGTCTCGACGCTTCACATTTATATATTATGGACAGCAACGCACTGCCTTCCCATCTGACATTCCTCTTTTTTTTTCTTAAGCAACACTCATAGCTTCTGATGTATTTTAAACGGCCTTAAGACACCATTTTATACTGGCACACAGCCCAGTTCCTTACCTCTGCTGCTTCTTCCAAACATGACATTTGTCCCCTGGGGGATATTAGCTGTTCTTTCCCAAGCACTGAGAGGTGGCCTCCTGCTAATGTTATTGTTCAGTGCTTTTTCAACACAATGCAAAGAGTCTAGGTGTCTGACTGCAGCCGCTTGAACTCATTTTAACGACCACCTGGCAGATAGGTCTGCCTGTCAGAATGGTCACCCCAAACTACCTTAGGAAGAGGAGAGGCTCACATTTTAAAAAATCCTCCAGAAAAGAAGATTTAGTTACTCCCTTGATAACATTAAAAAAACTCCCAAGTACAGAGCTCCATATTTTCTTCTGTCTGTATTGTACATGCTGGTGTCCTGAGTGACCTTGGCTTCTAGATAACTTTTTAGGTACTATTTCTATGCAAAAATGTCAAATCGAATTCTCCCGGCACCACCCTCTAGCTCCAGATCTATATTTTTAGCTCACCTATTCACCTGGATGTCCTGAGGGTACTTCACACTTAACTGTGCTCTGTCCTGGCTAAGTGTCCTCTTCTTCTAGGCTGTATTTGGTGAGACTGGTGCCCATCCTCCGTCTCTCAAGCTCTGCGCTATCATTCCTGATTCAGTGTCCAATCAGTTAGAAAAACCCTGCCATCCCAGCTCACACACATCCATCTACCTGTCTGTTGATCCTTGTTCTCAACATGGCTCACCAAACTTGAGCCCCATTAGCGACCCTTTCCAGTCTCTCTTTATTCCGATCCAAAGAGACTTCTCTGGAGAAAGTAAACTTGACCACATGACTGTCTTGTTTTTGAAATTACCCCTGGCTTCCTAATGCCAAGGATAAATAGCTAAACTCCTTAGGTTGTTATTCGAGGCAGTCACAAATCTGACTGTGACTGACTTCTTATTCCTCAAGCTCTGTCCCTCCAATGTCTTCCCACCCCAAGCATACCAAACTTTAGACAAATGGAGGTTCTCATACCCTTTGATGGCTTTGTACCTCTGCATGTGATGCCTCCTCTCTTGGTGATAGCCTTTCTCCCCTTCTTTAACTGACAAATGACTTCTCGCCTTAGACTGATAAGCATCCCCTCAGGTAGAATGACTGGCATCATGGCATTTGGTTCATAGGTATGTGGTCCTACTCTAAGCTTTATAATAATTTGTGTGTTCCCATCTGCCTCCTCCACTGGGCTCTAAACTCACCAGCAGCTAGTACAGGGCCTGGCATTCCATGCGGAAACATGAATGTTATTGAGTGATTGAAAGCATCATAGTCTCTAATTCAACTCCATGTCTCTTTATCCCTTTCCCTTTGTTTTTCTTTTTTTTTACTCCATAGAGAAGGATCTGATTATCATAACTCAGAACCCACACTGTATAAGCTATAAATAAATATATAAAGAAAGAAAGAAACATGCTGGAGTCAAAAAACAAAACAAAAACACCAAAAAAAAAAATAAAAAAGAAGGAGGAGGCAATAAGATAAAGTCAAGGGTAGGGTAGATACCTCATCCACCTGCCTGGGCAATGCATGGACTAGAGGCTGGCTGAGGAATTCGGGGGGCTTCCCAGCCGCCCCCAACAAAGAGTGTGAGATTGGTTTATTTGATTATTAATATCCATATAATAACATATTTCTCTGGGGAAGAACAGTAACTCTAAGTCTTTTTTTAAATATTTTTTTAAATGTTTTATTTATATTTGAGAGAGAGAGAAAGAGAGAGAGAGAGAGCGAGAGCAAGCCAGTGTGAGCAGGGGAAGGCCAGAGAGAAAGGGAGACACAGAATCTGAAGACAGGCTCCAGGCTCTGAGCTAGCTGTCAGCACAGAGCCTGATGCGGGGCTCGAACCCACGAACCACGAGATCATGACTTGAGCCAAAGCTGGACACTTAACCCGACTGAGCCACCCAGGCACCCCAGTAACTCTAAGTCTTAAGAGTCCAGAGAAACTTCTCAGAAAGGTACCATGTAACTAGATAAGATCAACATCCTCTCTGTCTGATAACAAAGCCAGCACATGGCAGGATAGATAATTCCTGGCTGAGCTATGGTAGGGAAGCATAATATTTTCCCAGTGTCCACATTAATGTGTTTTAATTAGAAACGGTGAGCATATTTCCCCTTAGTCTGTGTCTGATGAATTGGAACAAGAAAGAGTTGGGAGGGGAGGGTCCCTCCTCTGACTAAAAGTCCTGAGAGTTTCCCTCACTAACTCCCTAACTCGCTCACTCATTTGTTCTTTCATTCATCGGGCAATATTCTTAATTGAATGTCTATTTTATATAAGGCCTTAGGGAGGGTTTTCCCTTCACCTCCTACTGTGCAGCCTCTCCCATCCTGAGTTTGGCTGGAAGGCATATTACCATCTATCAGCTCTTTCAATCAGAGGCCAGAGGATGCATCTGCCTAAATTGCTTCATACAGGATTCAGCACTGGGGCTGGAGGTGTTTCCGTGGCAGCTAATGGTTGTCATAGGGAGGAACAAAAAGGGCTCTTGGACAGGCTTCTTTTTAAGCATCCAGGGAACATTTTCTGGCTCAGGAAAGATTGCCTTCACAGAGCAATTTTAGCCATTATCAACTGAGAATAAAACCTACTTTACGAAATTAAATTAGCCAGTCTTCCCTCCCAGATTCATTTTTCCTCCTTTAGCATGGTGAAACCCATCTCTATTTAGCAGGCCAAGTAACCTCTCCTACCTCGTCGTTCAAATCATTTAGTAAAATAAAAAGGCTTTAAAAAAGGAGGTTGCAAATATAAACACGAGTGCAATTAAGATCTCAACTCCATTACATTAATATAACTACTTCGCATGGAGTTCATTATGATGCACATCAGGGTTTTAATGTTTTCTCCAGTTTAGTGCCATCCTTAGTTAGAAGGAAACATCGTGCTATAGAATACAATTGTCTCTTGGGCTGGAAAATAGTTTGAAGAGGATTCCATTGTGATTAATTAAGCTCACACACGATAAAGTAGAAAGAACCAAACAGTTGTTCTTCAAATTGACAGCATATTTGGTGAATAAAAAAGATTTATAACACTAAATTTAAATTTTCCTGATGTAATAATATATTATGGAAATGACTCATCTTTTTTTTTCTCTCCCTTTTTGCTGGAAACATGGTGAGCCCTTAGGTTTTTTTTTTTTTTCTCCCTGTGTATATTGGGACACAAGAAGAATGAGGTGAAGAGGAAAAGGGGACCCGGTGAGCAAGCACAGACATGATAATATGAGTACAAACCCTATTTTACCCTTGACTTATGTCCCACAAACGTTTTACTCCACAGTTCTTCGGAGTCTGCTCTGAGTACATGCCTCCCTCTCCCTGGGTAACAGTGCTCCTTCCCGGGTAGCAGTCTCCAAATAGAAAAGCAGCTAGCTCCCTTTTCCTTTCAGTTCACCTGCTGGCCCCACCCATGCTCTGCTCTGCTCAGCGGGCCCTTGAGGAAACAATCACTGCCACCCCTTAGCATCTGAGCCACACCTCATCAGTGGCATTAGAAACCTGCAACTAACAAATCTGCAAAGAGAATAATGAGCTCTGCTTTGAAAAATGTTTCCACTCAGCCTCTCCTTTATTTCATTTCTGCTTTGTTTTTTTCTTTCCCCTCCTTGTGTCTGCATCTCTCTGTGTGTCTGTCCTTCTTCAGTTCACCTGTCCATTTCCTTTCCCTGACCCTCCCGTCTTCCTGGCCTCTTCCTCTGATGGCTCTCTCTCTGCCCCTGACCCTCCCGCCTCTTAAATCCTGAGTCTCCAGGTTGCGATCAAAATCCTTGACGCCAAATTAGGAGTGATGGCTCACGTCTCTGGAGAGCATCTTCTATTAACTGGCAAGAGTCAGGAACTGCTATTAATGAATAAAGGCAGCTCCCCAGGGTCCGCCTGGGCTACTCAGGCAGCACACTCAAATACTTTTCATTGTTGAGAAATTCATTTGGGCCCCCAGCACTGATTTCTTGTCTGCTCAGATGATGCTTTCAAGGTTGTAGCAGGATCGGTGTGATACTTAAAACTCACATCTCTTGGCAGCATCCTTAGTCTAGAGCGCACCTAGGTAGGTAGTCAAATGGGCCCATTCTGGATGGGGACACAAGGTAAGTCTCTTAAACATCTCCTACATTTGGGAAGAAAGCTGACTTCTCACAGCCAATCGGCAGCTTTCAGATAAACAGCCGACTGGGCTAAGACACCCGTAATCATCCTCATTTGCTCAAGATGTGCAGGATCAAGAAGCAGAATTACCAAATTATTCTTCAAATCCAAAGAGATGAAACACAATAGAAATGTTATTGATTTGGGAAGCTTGTCATTTCCTTGCTGAGCTTGTGATGAATGTCTGGAACAAATGTGCAACAGACATCCATGGACCGCCTGCTGCCCCCTGGCTTCTGACTCCTTCTCCCTCCACGACCTCACAGAACTTGTTTTACAGATTTTTAAGAGAGTTTACATAACTGATTTTTAAAAAAAAATATAGAAAATCAAACCTAAACCCAGGCTTTAGTCTTCTTTATCTGCAAGGAATAGCGAAAAGGAGTTAAAAATACTTGTAAAGTCAAACTACTAGCCTTACTGCTTTACATCTCATTGTTTTTCAGTCCTTGATGACATTTGTAAAATTAGAAAAGCAAGAGCCTCAGGTAGTTCACTTAAATGTATATATTTGTCATCTATTAGGTACCTGGCACTGATGAAAACCTGGGACCTTGGGGTGGGGAGAACATTGCTCTTGCCTTCCAAAAGTTTACAGTCTTCATGGACACAGATTTTTAAAAAATAAATGTCACATCTCTTCCAAGCTAGGTACAAATATTTCAGTCTTACCTTCCCCATGATATAGGGACTTTCCGAGTAAGGCAAGCAAACACACATTAAAATCCTTTCTAGCTTGAATTGTTCAGTTTCTTTCTACTTCTTCTGGGGTCTCCTTGGTAGAGGGGTAGCATCTCTGTACTCACGTAAGACTGCATATATTTTTACCTTCAAGCTGTGAGCAGGGTTGTTGAGTGAATGAGAGCCCCAATTATTTTGATCCATGTCTCTTTCACTTTAAGCTCTATGAGCTCTTCCCTTTCTTTCTCTTCCTTGTGTCTCAAACTATGTGCTCTCAAAAACTCTGAATTATATTCAGTTTCATGCTTTTTTTTTTTTTTTGTAAGAAGAGAACGTTTTTCTTCTTGCCCTCATTCCAGACACACTTGGCGTAGGGTTGTTGTAAGGTCATGTAAAGTGTGGATCTCAGCAGATCTGAGTAGCTTAGAAATGAGGTGGTTTGGAACATGGGAGGTGGTAGCGGTAACACATGCATGATCAAACATGGCAGTGTGTTTCTGGCCTGGGTGTTCTGTTCTGAAGCATCTTGCAGAGGCTAATACTTAACAGCAGTTGAGTACAGTAAAACCTTGGTTTGCAAGAATAATTCATTCCAGAAAAGTGCTTGTAATCCAAAGCACTTGGATATCAAAGCAAATTTCCCCATAAGACATAATGGAAACTCAGATGATTTGTTCCACAAGCCAAAAATAGTCAGATAAAAATGATTACAATTCTGTAATATAATATAAAATCATAAAGAAAATACAGAATATAAAGAAAAGTAAACACATGAACCTGTGCTTATCTTTGAAAACCTTCGTGGCTGGTGTGAGGGAGACAAGAGAGAGGAGGGATCACTATGACTAATGGAATCCCTGCTATCTATTGGCTCAATGGAATCTTTGACATTGCATTGACAATCACCCACAATACCACAGCGAGTGAGAGAGAGAGAGAGAGAGAGTGAGTGAGAGAGAGAGAGAGAGAAACATTGGCTCAGTTGTGATCATGTGATGTTTGGCATCACATATTAATCATATTGCAAGACATTGCACGTTTAGCAAGTTAAAATTAATTAGAAACATGGGGTGCCTGGTTGACTCAGTCGGTTGACTGTCTAACTTTGGCTCAGGTCATGATCTCGCAGCTAATGAGTCTGAGCCCCACATCGGGCTCTGTGCTGACAGCTCAGAGCCTGGAGCTGGCTTTGGGATTCTGTGTCTACCTCTCTCTCTCTCTGTTCCTCCCCCTCTCACACTCTATCTCTCTGTCTCTCAAAAATAAATTAAAGAAAACATAAAAAAATTATTAGAAATGTTTGCCCATCTTGTGGAACACTTGCAGAACAAGTTACTTGCAATTCAAGTTGTTATGGCATTTTTTTCCCTTCTCTTGCCAGCCATGAAGCAAGGGTGCTGGCCACCTTCCAGCCTCCCCTAAAACTTCAGAGCATGCCCTTGTCCTGGCTGCGGAGGTCCTGTGTTGGTCCTCTGAAGCTGCTTGTTCCTTGGCTCTGCAGAGTTTCTTCAGGGCTCTCCTCCCTGCTCTGAATCTCCCTACACGTAACCCCCTGGTGGTTCTCCTCTCTTAGGCCCCTCACTTGCTCTCACTCTTCCCTTCATGCCTGGCTTAACATGGTAGCTGGATTTGGGAATATTGGCTTCTTGAAAATTCTTAAGGCACTACTGCTATGAACAGCCCCTATATTTCAATTCTTGATAGTGACCCACAGTCATCTCACCCTGCCCTCATCCGGAGTCCTCAGGATGCAATAGTCTACACCCCTTGACCTTGTGCTGTATTCTCGGAGAAAGCTGCAGTTTCCCTAGGATAAGATGCTATTCATACTGGTTCCAGTGGCCTGAGTTTTGGGGGGAAGATGGTAGATGAGTCTAAGGCAAGCATCTTTCTGTCTCTTCTACATGACACGTAGCTGGCCCTCTCGCTCCAGGTACACAAGAGAAAGAGGCTTGTGGGTGCCATTTGCATCTGCCTGCTGAAGGGCCAGAACGTGCACATTCTGGCTCTTGAAAGCAGCTGGGGAATGTTGTAAAGAACTGGGATAAGGAACTAGTGAGAATGCTAGCCTCATTAAAAAAAAACCATTCTGGGGGGCGATAAAAAAAAACAAACATTCCAGAATGGGACAAATCTAAGGAGATGCATCTGACACTGGACTTTCAAAGTTAAACCCTCCATCCCCCAAACATTTAATGCAAGAGGACAATCTCAAGGTCAAAGTCAGCAAAAATAAAGGCTCTATGGGTCTGGCAATGCAATGTTTTTTTTTGTTTTGTTTTGTTTTTTGTTTGTTTTTTTCCATGTCATTTCTTAGACTTAGGGAGGCCATCCTTGGATATCTGAAGGCTGGGTTATATGTGCTTCCTAAGGGTTCCTCTAGCACCCTGTGCCATCCTTTCTGCCAGCACCTGGCACGCATCATGGCCCAGGTCTGCAAGACTGTAGGGACTCCGAGTACAGGGGCTCGCACAGACCCACCCGGCGCTCAGGTAGGACTTACCGAGTGAGCAGAGTGGCGGCCCCTTCACAGCCCGGGAAGCCCACTCTAGAAAAATCCCTGCCACCTCCACGTGTCTCACAGGTAACTTGTATCCAAGATGTGATTGATAAGTGTTGACTTTATGATTTAATTTCTTTTCTCACAGATTCTTAGGCAAACTCTGTGAAGGAGCATAGTACCTCTTCTTCATGGATTTATAAAGACTGACTATTCTGAGCCCCTGGCAAGTCTTCAGTGAGTGGCCATTCCCTTCCTATTCCATGCAGACAGCTCAGGAAGAAGCAGCATTTTAGGAGCTTCCAACTGGAATTAGACAATTAATCTGGGGAAATCTGTGGTGAAGGTGGTTGTATCAGCATAGGGCATGGAGGGAATTAAATAAGTAAATAATTAAAAAGCACACAGTAAGCACTATATAAATGCTTGTTAAAGCAATAAAACATTACTGCTGCCATTATTATCACCAGACACTAAGACATCATGCGGGCCAGAACATTATTTCCTAAACTATAGAAGTTCTGATATTTTAAAGAAAAAAATTATATACTTTACATTTTGGAAGCCCCCAAAATAAAACATGGAAGTACTCTTGGCTCGAGGTTTATTCTATTTAACACCTTTCAATAGGGCAACATCTGGATGTTATCATGTTGGCAAGATGAGATGCCGAAATTACAAATTCTGAAAATGCTGTGCATCAGGCACTCTTGTCTTTGCCTGTAATTGCCTAAAAGATATAAAAGAGCCTGATTGTAATAACCTCCCTACTGTAACTATTCTTTGTGTCTATTCTGCAAGAGAAGAGAGCAGGAAGTGGTATCACTGTAAGGGTATGAGTGAGGAGAGAGGGGTGCTCATTCTTAAATATGTGTGCCCTGCATCTCAAATAAGTGCCGAACAACAGTGTGAAAGGATTACCGGCAATCTCATATATATACCCCTTAACCTATTAACTGGAATAATTGTTGCACGAAGATAAAAAGCCCCTAAGTCTTCTAGGCTATGTGGCCTGAGGTCTGAAAGCATTTATTATTTATTTCCTAAAGTCCTGTTCCCTAGTGATAGGGATGGAAATTTGGCAGATGGGGTCTCTCCTTGTCAAGCAAGTTAAATGGTCGTTTCATTTTTAATCTGGGTCCTCTGCCCTGACAGATAAATCTGAAGGGTGCTGTTAAGGATGTGATGACTTGGGCTCCTGGGGATGTCTGTGGGAAAGGGGCAGAGATACGGCAGCCCGGGACCATGTTTTTTGCCTGGTGGCCGCAGGCCTTCTGACGTAAAACAGAACCGCCATTTCTGAGAAGACTTAAACAAGGAGAAAAGTTTGTCTGCAACATGCCTTGCATTCTTTCAGTGGACTCTTATCTGTCATTTCAGAGAGCGTGTTGACAGCCATTGGGCTGAGGTGGCATGATGGGGGAAACAGAGGACCACTGTGGCTGGGATTGTTTTATTCTTGGGAACCTGGAGCTTGGAGGGCAGTGAATGGGTGGTTCTGGCTTGTGTTCCAACAGCTCCCACGGGAGGAGAGCTACAGCAAACAAGGGGAGTAGGCTATGTCTGTGTCCCCCCCAGGTGTCACGTGGTCCAACGCCATGCCCACCGAGCAAACGCAAGCAGCGATGTAATCTTTACTGAGTTCATCTGAACTGTGGAGACGGTCAAACTGTGTAATTATAGTTCCCAATTAGATTTTTGTTTTGGACGCAAGGATAATTTAGAATCACTATTATACACGATGAGAAGTCCATGCAGATTTGTAGCAGGGGTTGATGATTTGATTTATATTTAGAACAGAAGTAGGGAACCAGTTAGGATTCAGCCAGGAGACTAAATGCTCATAGCAATTTGAACAGGGAAAATTTAATACTGCATACAAATTATCAGCTAGTTAAAGGGTATTACTTACTAAGACTTGTAAGGAGAGCTATCAAGAATACAGGAATCAGATGTAGGGCGCAGTCATTCCTTACAGGACTGAGAGCATTCATGCTAGGAACAAACTTAGAGGAGGCATCCCTCCCCACTGCTGAGGCTGGGATTCATCTATTGTGGACCAGGAGAAAATAGGGAAGTTCAAAAGGTGATGCAGGCTGGGCAGGTGAGCCGTAGCTACCTGCGGGAATGGGGGTGGAACTCGTGGGAGCGTTTGCCTCATGGATCTCTTTGCACCATTGGCAAAGGAGTGGCTGTAGGCAAGGAAGCTACATGCAAAGCGTTGTAGGAAGAAAAACTCTGGAACCAGGAAGACAAGACTCTTGTCTTGCAGTCACCCTCCAGCACCCTCTACTGACAAGGCTGAGACTGTACCTGCCTGCAAAAGAAAATGGTTACTAAGAAGGTCAGGGAAGGATGTATTTGGAGCTTAGAGACAATGAATCCGTAGGAGTGCGGGTAGTGAAGTAAAGGTGGACTTGAAGAGATGAGAATCTGGAGGCTATAGTAGGTGGGGTGGGGGAAAGGAAGATGAAATGGACAGACTGATGCGCTGACCTTGATCCTGAGACAGAATCTGAGACAGTGTGGATGGCAGAAAGGAGGACTGGACTGGTACCGAGGGGGCTGAATAGGTAGGACTCTGTAACGGATGAGATGGAGTTTTCGACAGGGAAGGCTCACGGGAGTTCCCAGGTTTGGTGGCCTTCATAGCTGGAAAGAAGAACAGGTTTGGACTTGAGGGGAAGAGAATGAATTCCGTTTTGGACATGACAGTTTATGGTACCTGTAGAATGTCTTGACAAGATTCCAAACATCCTGGGAAAAGCACAGTGGATTCAAATGTGTACTGGGGATAGGGATTTCCACTATTACTACACAACTCACACACAAGAAAAGGAATCACAAATGCTCACCTTAAGAATTCAACAAAACTCTTTCTGAATCAACTTTCCTCAAATCCAAAGAAGTCTTACAAAATTTCAGTTAAAGCTTAGAGCTGTTTTACTTTTTCTTCAGATCATCCTGAAGCTTTCATTTGGACTAAGGGTCAGAATTAAAGGTGTGTGTGTGTGTGTGTGTGTGTGTGTGTGTGTGTGTGTGTGTGTGTGTTTCTATGTTTTTGTTCTGTAGTACAGAAAGAATTTGTTTTGTATGTATGTAATTTCCAAATGAGGGAGGTCTATATTACGCAGTCTAGGAGATGTATTTTACTATGGTCAAAATTTAGTGCAGGTCAAAAGTTGGTTAAACACACACGCATAAACGCAAAGGAAGGAGGTGAAGTTAATGGGATGGGTAGACAAACGTATATAATTACCCCCCCCCACACACCCAGCATTTATTCCTGGCACCCACACATCATGACTTTTAGCTGTATTCTGCATTGAGTTGTTTCCTGCACCTGAGTCCTGCACCCTTTTCTGTGCTGAGTCCCTGGAGGGAAGGAAAAATACCACATGTTATTTATTCTTCACAGTTTAATAATAGGTTCTCAATAAAGACTTAATTTTTATTGTTCAGTGAATGTTTATCAAGTTTCACTCTGAGCCAACACATGGCCTAGGGGATCCTAGGAACCAACATGAAAAATACAGAGTCCATTTCCTTGAGGGACTCATGATTTCAATGGAGAGAAATAGAGAAAGAGCCCTTTTGATAAAATATGAATAGGTGTTTCAAGTGATAATCCTTTTTCTAGGCGGACCCTTCACTTTGGAGTGAGTCTTTGGACTAACAAGGCAAGAAGTCCCATCTATTCTTTACACCAAAGTTGGGGAGCTGACTGGGTATCAGATGCCGTGCAGGCTAATCAGAACTCAAGTAGGGTTTGTATGCAGAAATCAAATGAACGTTCACATATTACATGGGATTATACTGGAGGGAACATCAGAATAGTCTAAAGCTTTATAAGCTTGACAAGAACATTGGGAAGATTAACAAGTTAATATTTCAAAAATGCTTTGAAGATAGAAAGAGTGCCAACATAAGTGCTAATTATTAATATTAGCGCCACAACCTTTTCCCTTCTCCTTTACTGTTAGATCTATGGTAAAACTTCTTAACTTCAAGGGAAATTATTTTTCTTTAGATGAGCATTTTTTATCATGTCAAATATTCATATGTGCATTGGTGGAACTTCCATTTCTTCCATTATTCTTTTTATCCTCCCTAGAGGGCAGGGACTCTGTCATTGTGTATTTTGCGAGGCATCTAGTAATGCAGGGTACCTTTTGTCACTCTCTCAGTAAGTTGGCCGTGGCTGGCATGCCTGTATGAGAGGCAAAATGTATGTTTGGAATCCTACCAACAGTGACTACGAACTAGTGAGATTGAAACAAAAGAAAAACCCACTCAGAGCTTAGGTAACTAAAGAGATTTGCATTTTAAAGTGGTCACTGGGGGAGACTGTAGAGTCTACTCTACCAGAGATGCTGACATTCCTCCAAATATTTTGGTTCTCCTCATTTGGAATTGCTGTCAGGAGCACTTTTACTAACTAGGTGAAGAACTAGTGTCATTGCTTGCTGTTGTCTTTTATATATGAAAGAACACGAGACACCAAGAGTGGGAAACATGTTCAAAGGGACCTCTCCAGGGGCACTTGGGTGGCTCAGTTGGTTAAGCATCTGACTCTTGGTTTGGGCTCAGGTCATGATCTCACAGTTCATGGGTTTGAGCCCCACATTGAGCTCAGAGCCTGTGTGGGATTCTCTCTCTCCCTCTCTTTCTGCTCCCACCCTTACCCTCCCCCCACTGCCGTTGTGCTCTCTTTGTCTCTCTCAAAATAAATAAATAAATATTTAAAAAACAAAACCAAAGGGACCCCTCTGTATTGGTGTGCGGAAGGACCAGATAATTAATGAGTTAGAAACTCAATGCAATAATCAGAAGCAAACCATTCTAATGCTGGACACACCCATATAGCTTGAGAACATTTCAAACACAAACGTGAAAAGATTTTAGAGCATTTTAAAATTTAGATTTTTCTTTGTGAAATTTTGTTGCTCGGGGAAATAAAAAACAAAACTATGCTTAAAAGACATTCACTGAAGAAGGAAAGAAGGCACAACACACACACACACACACACACACATTTCTATCTTCCTTTCTTCCACCCCAGGCAATGATAGCCAGAAATTTTTGGTTACTTTCCACTTTTCCTCATCAACCTGATTTGTTGCCAGTAGAGAGGAGGAAAGAGAAACAGATAATGGGCCTCTGGGACATGGACTTGGCTGAATAGTCTCAGGCTTTTATTCCTTTCCCTGTCTCGTGCATCTATTTAAGGCTTATATTGGTTCTCTGAGGCTTCTGTAACAAAGCACCGCAGACTGAGTGGCTTAAACAGCAGAAATATATCATCTCACAGTTCTGGAGGCTAAGCGTCTAAGATCAAGCTGTCAGCTATGTTGATTCCTGTTGAGGGCTATGAAGAAGAATCTGTCTCATGCCTTTTCCCAGCTTCTGGAGGTTTCCTAGTGATCTTTGGCTTTCCTTGTGTGGCAGACACGTCACCCGGACCTCCACCATACTGTTCACTTAGCGTTCTTGCATGCATGCCTGTCTTCATGTTTCCCCTCGTATAGGTTTACTGATCATGATGGATTCAGGTCTGTGCCAATAACCTAATTTTAACTTGATTACCTCTAGCAGACTGTATATCTAAATAAGATCACAATATGAGGTTAGGCCGTTAACATAAATATTTTGAGAGAGGGCACAATTCAACATATAATGGGTTGTCTAGAGGGTAGGGTGCATGGAGAAATGTCAGTGTGGGGGCACAGCAGGCCTAATGGCTTGATCTTTTGCTTTACAGCACATGTGAACAAGAAGTCATTCTTTTTATTTTCATAAGTTGCGTACCCATAAGGATCTAGGCTAAGAGTATTCATCACATCTGTTGCAGGTAGATTTCCATGGCGCTGTGCTCGCACCTGTCTTACAACCATCTTCTGCCCTGTGCTACAGTTCCTCACGTCTACACTTTATCTCTCCTACAAAATGATAAACTCCTTGAAAACAGCATCCCATTCATATCTGTCTTACATTCCTTGACTTAGCACAGTGCTTTGTGCATAAGAGACACCTAATAAATGGTCATGGGACCCATAAATGGCCATCTAACAGAAGAAGCCAGGCTAAAGGTTGCATTCCAGTGTAGAGCAAGGGTAACAAAGGAGTGACCAAATAAATAAATGAGAATTTCCATATAGTGATCAGTGCTATAAAGGAAATAGAATAAGAGAATGTGATGGAAAATAACTTCCCTCAGATCCCAGCACCGATATGTTCTAGGAATCCTTGTCTTCTAATGGAAAGTTAGTGCTTATTTTGTCATACGATTCAAATTTTTATAGTTATTCTTAGATAATATTATAGTAACTGAAACCAGTTGAACAGAACCTTCAGGTTGTTGGGATTTGGAATCCTCTAACACGCTTTGAAATATTAAAGTCAAAATTGAGGAAATTAATGGAGTTTTCCAAAAGTATAAGCCCAATGTATAGGTATTTATCAAGCCTTTCTTGCAACACATTTGCTAATATCCCATTGACCAAAACTCGTCCCATGGTCAAAGCCAGAGTCAGCCTGGAAGGCTACAACACAAGAACATAATTTGCTGGCAGCTAACAAATTATTTGTTTGTCATCAACAATTCTCTGGACTCTTAATAATTCTCATTCCTCCTGTACATTCTTCCTCCACAGTGTCTCTCTGGGACTCCTGAAGTCTCATTCCATTACAGCATCAGGCTCAGGTTTGACGTCTAGAACCTCATCATCCAAATCAGGTCCAGGGAGAATAAGAGCTCTTAGGTGTGGCTGCTTTCAATCTAAATACCTATAAAATATATAGATAAGTTATCTTTCCCTCTTTGGCCCATCTTCATCTTGATGAAGAAAAGACAGAAAAACTGCAATAAAAACAGCCATTCAAAAAAGGGAAATGGGAGAAATATAACAGTAAGTAGTCTTGAGCAAATCTGGAATCCGGTTGGGTACGTCTTGCCAGATAGGGCCTAGTTCTGGTATCTCGGTGTGGTTCCCATAGCCCATGAGTGTAGCTGCACTGCTTTTCAGTCTTCATCTCGCTCATAGAAGGTTGAGACCTCTGGATGGGGGCGGGGGGGCTCTTTCATTTTGAAATTCCAATTTCATTTTGGAATGTTTGTGTCCCTTTGAATACAATCTGGCAATGTTGAATGTCGTATAATTCTCTTAAAGGCTTGTAAGTTGCTTATAAATCTTATTATGGGTTCACTTTATTAGACACTAGCTTTATCATACCCATAAAGTTCTTCAAGGTGGACACCTGTCTCATTTTGCCTGCAAGTCAAACTGCTGTGGGACCATGCCCTTAATATTTTTAGAAGGCCCCCCCCACCCCGTTGAGAGTCTGTGAGTCCTGAGGATTATTAGAAGCCCTTTTGTCTATCTAAGAGTGTATGAGGCAGTGCCCTAAATCTCTGTGTTCTCATAAACAACATTATTGATTTGATCTTTACTTTGCGTAGTTTACTGGTAGTGCCTTGGATGTGGTTCTTTTTTTGAGGCATGTTCTCCCTTTGAGAATAGTTTTCCAAGACACACTGGAGATGGGAATTCATTTGACTCATGAACCTCAAAGTCCTTTATATTTTTTCTAAATTATGATGAAAACTGAACAGCTTATTCTTCAGCTCATCTCACCCCTCCTAGAACTTTTCTCAAACAACTGAAAGATGCCAGGTGCAACGTTCAACATTCTGCACAAAGTCTTAGTTGGATCCACAAGTTAATTAGGTATCCTTTGTGTCACTGTAGGTGACAGTTTTGCTAATTAATCTGCTCATATCTAACTTAGCTTTTCTTTTCTTCAGCTTCCAAAAGCAATTTTCTCGCTGCCCTTCTGACTATCACTAAGCGCCATCTTGAGGTTTGGCGGATCCCTGCCCACTACACAATTCCAGATGCCACATGTTTTAGGGTTTTTTTGTTTTGTTTGTTTTATAGCAGCTCACCACTTCTGGATACTTGTATCTAATTTTCAAGTTACCCCAAGCGACTGTTTTACTAATTGTTCTGCCCGAATATAATTCAAGTCCCCTTTTTCTCCAGTTTCCAATAGCTATTGCCTCACTGCCCTTCCATTCTCTATTAACACAGAAACACAAACGAAAATCTGTTCCACGTTATTTCCTTAGGGCAATAAGTACACATTTAATTTGATACCCTATATCTTCTGAAGCAACTGTTACAGCGCTGAATAGCCATAATTGCAGTTATTAAAGTTTCTCTACTGCCAGATTCAGTTTTCTTAGACTTAGAAAAATTTGTAATCGACAATCTTCTCCCTCCCTCCCCTTCTTTAACATTTACAAAGTACTTCCTATGAACCAGGCACATGGTACATAGTATTCAGCATTAGGGTAGGGAAATAAATAAAACAAAGTGTTTGCTTGCATAAAGCTTATATTCTAGTGAGGAACTTAATTCTCAGTTAGCCTAAAATTCAAGTGAACCTGAAATCCCATTCTGGTTACCGGATAAGCCAGGTGAAAATTTCAAAGTGAAAAAGCCTGTCTCTTGATTTACTCTTCTTCCCCGTGGGTGCACTTCTCTCCACCTTTAGGAATCCTGACCCTGGAGTCCAGTGTCCTTTAGCTTTTCCTAGGAAGCCTCTCTTTCCCCCAGAAAGGGCCTCCAAATCCACCCATAGTTCTTGCCTTTCTTTGCACTAATACGTACACATCTGTGATTCCCCGAAGGCCTTTCTTCTGACGCTAGTTCCCCAAACTCATTTTCAGGAATGTGATCTTGAGTAATCATTGTCTTCCCTGATAAATGGTAAGGTTTAGATGGAGATTTTCTGGAGATGGCATGCCCCCACCCAGAGGCTATCTAAAATTATGCCCTGGCTTGTGATGGAGATCTGTAGGGATAAGTTGGCTTTTCTGGCTTCCTTAAGTTGCTATGGCAACTCCACAAACTCTGGAGGCTTTTGTACCTCTGGAGAGTCTCCCAGTGCATCAGGCCAAGTTTGAGAGAAGGCATACCTTCAAGTGTGGGTGGGGCCAGTGGCTGTGTAATTAAATTCATCCCTTTTTTTGGTCAAACCAGAGAGGTTTGTAAAGTGGGCCTGGCTTCATGCCTTTACTTTGGGTAACACCTTGGCCCCTCAAGTTGCTGAAAGAACCTCATCAGGCCAGGGGTGAAATCTATACCTCATGGCCACCAGAACGTTGACCACAAGTGTGAGTAACTTTGTGACTAGCATTTGCTTTTCATTTTACTTGAAACAAATGTATGTTAATTTATCTTTTCGGAATATTTAACATCTGAGAAAGATTTCCAACCCCACCCTCCTTTTCTTCCCTTGTGGCAATTTTCTTAAGTGATTGGTTATGTCATAGTCTGCAACAGCTGGCCTGGACATCAGAAGGGATAAGACAGTGAACGTGATTCGCTCACAAGATTTTTGGTTCCTCACCCAGTTTGGCATTTTTATTGATGGGGATCAAATAGAGGTATCTGAACCCATCAAAGGCAATTTGTCTAGGGAAGTTGCTCCAGAGCTTGGCTCCCAGGAAGGAGATAGAGGACAGAAATTGCTGGAGTCCTGTCCTGCCTCTTGATATCTCTGGGACCTGTCAGGTTTGGAAAACTTTTCATTTCTATAAACACTGAAATTTCTCAAGTGAAGAGGATAATGGGAAAGACTCACTTAACCTCTTCAAATGATAGTCTCTTAATGTATAAAATACGTATAATAGCATCTGCTCAGCCTTCCCCAGTACAAGTTACATGAATGGCTTTGGCAGTCCTGGCAATGGCGGTGTTCATAAATTTCTGAAGAGCCTCTGCAAACCCAAGCTTAAGAGTATGATCCTGCAGGGAGGGGCGGGTCTAGCTGACTTTCTGACTCCACTTGAGTTGCTGTTGGGAGTCAAGTAAAGTTACTTTCCTGTGCTTCCTGGAGAGTAAGTTGGGATCCAGAGACAAAGAAGGACATTCTTTTGTAATTTTGTTGCTACCTGGAAGAATTCCGTTTCTCTCTCTCTCTCTCTCTCTCTCTCTCTCTCTCTCTCTTTTTTTTTCTTTTTGGGATAAAAATAGAATCTAGAAATGTTCCCTTTATCTGGGGGTAGTTAGGTGTGAAACAGCTTAAAGCCATCATCTAAACAGTTATGACAAAGCTACTTCTCTTTTCAGGGAGGGAAGGTATAATCCTATTATCTTCGTGGGTTATCAGCGCCACTTGAAATTCCAATTAGTGCAGCTAATCACTGTGGGCTCCTCTGGTACTTAGCTGGCAAACAGCTAAGTCTAATTAATACTTTGAGTGGTGGGTAAACGGCATTTATTTTACACCTATAGACACATTTTCTAAGTAAAATTCTGATGTGGAGTTTGTTTCATTGGAAATGAACAATTTATAAAAAGAAACAAAAGGAAAAATTCCGCGTGAGGCTAACAGAATAAGATCCTTAAGTGATCCTGTCAAATTGGAGAATTTACTGTCCTAGAGAAAAATGGAGGCTACTTGATGGCCCGTCAAAGGCACATTTCACACCCGTTTATTGTTAAAAAATTAATAAATCTATAAAATAGGAGAAGCCTTACTCAAACTCAGACTTGTAAAGAGAGTCATTACCATTTGACTCATTAACGATGATTCTTTGCTTAGAAACGGAATAAAGTATTAATAACCCAGGCCTCTGGGCTTTTAATTCAGATGGCTTAGAGCCAGTGGTCTCTGGCAAGTCCATTATAATTATCTGGGTGATCTCCAGGCAAAATAACAACTTCTCTGTGGCCAGTAGGCATTTTAATGGGAATTAGAGCCTGGCAACCTCTATTCCTTTGTGCAGAAAATCTCTATTAGCACCTGCCTTCCAAATTCACAGTCCCACCAACTCCTGTCCCACTGAGGTCCCGGAGTTGATTTGGATGTGAGTCAGCTTCTCATGGGGAAGCCAAGCTTGACCATGTGCCCAAGGTTCCTTGACCAATGCAGTATCCTTCTTGGAGAAAAGAGGCAGACACGTTCACAGCTGAGTCAAACCCACTGTGACTACTTATAAAGCTCTTCTGTTGATTCGGGTCCCCTCAATGCCTGAACAAAAACATCACAATATTAATATTAACCCAAGGAGTAGAGGGTCTGATTTTCTTTTAAGGCCATCTCTCTCCAGAGGCCTGGTAGAGTCCTCTGCTTTTGTCACAGAATAACTTGTTTATAATTAAACAATCGCTTTGTTCTCACTTGAAAAAGGTCCTTATTTGCAAAGACTATCAGAGTTTCTAAACCAGAGAAAGCTATAGAGAAGAATAATAAGCCTCAAAGAATTGCAAATTTTCTTTGGTTTGGAGCTCCAGGCTTTGGCTGGGCACTGGTCTGGGAAAAGGGGACACTTATTTTTTAAGACGAGAATTCTGTGTTTAATTTTTGGGAATATGAAAGAGCTGAATGTTTGCTTGAGAAGGGATTTGAAACCTTTTGTAGGCTTTTTGAGTTTTTCAGATAAAGGCAATCCACATCGCTGTTCTTAGGAAAATAGATCTGCAAGTGGCTCTCATAGGAAAGAAGAGCCGCTCCCAACGTGTAAGCATTATTCTGTATAATTATGGATATTTTCCTTTCCAAAAAAATTTTTTTTTCTAGAAGCTGCTATTTCAAAGGCTTTCAATTCTGCGTGTCATTATCAAATAATCTTTTTTGTACTCGGGTGTTTATTATTGGATTGCAACAAGGATAAAGCTCTAGGGGTTTTGTCTCCTTTGGTATGCTAATTAGCCAGTTTCCTTTTGATCTTTTTCTTACTGAAAAGAGTGAAAAGCTATCTCGGTAGGAAATCATAGTGCTGTGCATTCATCCCCTCATCTCCATAATCTGAGGATCAGAGGAAGACAACAATTTCACTGCTGAATGAGAGCTTCTAGAAGCTTTAGTTAGAGCTCACTGCTGCCAAATAATTCCGTTGGCACTCAGGGGTGGGCGCAGAGGAGGAAGCCACAGGAGGAAAAAGGCACAAATATTTCACGTGGACGAGTGAGCTCGGTCGATTTATTTCTTCTCCAAGCATTCAATCTATGCAAATCCATGTCATTTCACCTAATGTTTAACTTTTAGATTTCTTTCTCCTGTTGATATGTTTTTAGGGACAACGACTGAATACTCAGTTGCAGGAAAATGGTTTGAGTAGCTGGAGAAAGTACGAAGCTGATAAAATCTGTTAGACTACGGAGCCATCTTTTAAAAGACACAGAAAACTCACATATGCAGAGTAACTGGGGAAAACGCTATAGACTCTTATGAGTTGGATGCACATATTTGTATGTTACATTATGTTTGGGAACAATGGAAACAGGTTACATATTAGATTTTTAGTTTGGTCCTGGACTGGTCCACTGCAGCTATGGCTATTTACCTTTTTATTAAGATCTAAGAATTTAGGACAGAGTCTGGGAAGTCGAATGGAGAAGTGTCATCATCAATATCATCACCTAACATCGATTGAGAATGCACTTAGGGCAGCACTGTCTTATGAGGACAAAGTAAGTTGATACTTAAGTATCTAGTCCCAGGGACTGTCCTCAGCTCAGACAGACAGACAGGCACACACACACACTAGATTCCATCATATGATCTCCATGTTTTTGCAAGTAAAACAATTCCATATTCTCAGCCTAATATAGTTTACTGTTTGAGAGATACGATTAAAAGCTGTGGCTTTATTTGAAAAAAAAAAAAGTTCATACATTCAAAAGAGTGTTGACTCCTTTAAAATCATTTCTACAGAGGTCTGATTCCAAAAATGCAGCCGTGGCTCAGGGCATTTTTAGAATAGTCCTAAACCTGAGGCTTTTCATTTCTTCAATGTTTGGGAAACAATCTTTACCCTTTGGAAATGGCTTGAAATTTTGGAAATAAAGGAGAGTCATTCAAAATCACTTCTTGTGAGTAAAATAATTTATACTGAATAAAGCGATTTTGATTTTTCTTTTAAATAAGCAACATTTGAGTATAAATAATGCAACAATTTTCTTGGGTCTATATCAGCCACCAGAGCCTTATCATTTTCGATATGGAGGGTACTGTAGAGATTGGCTAGTCCAGCATCCCTTAAACTTTATTGAACCTAAAAGTCCTCAGGGGAGTTATGAATAATGCAGTTTTGAGCACCTTGCTGTAGAGAGTCTGATTTATTAGATTTAAGGAGAGACTCAGAAATCTACATTTTAAATAACCTTGTCAGATGATTCTGAGGCAGGGGGTCGTCAGCCATACCTGACATTGCCATGCTTGTCTGTAGAGGTAGATCTTGAATTTCAGTGTCACACTGAAAGTTACTCTGCTACATAAAAGCTGGCCCAGAAACAGACCTCCAGTCTCCAGACTCCCAGGAGAGCCTCAGGAAGGGGTATCTGGGGTCTGAATCATAGTTCGGTACTTATAGACTGAGTGGTATTCAGTCACTTTTAAAACCCTTCTATTAAGCCAGTTTTCCCATTAGAAAAACAGGGGTAATACTGATTGATACCAAGCTCAGTGTTTTGTCTATGTCAATTGCTTACTATGGTGCCTGGCAGATAATAATTGCTCAATAAACATCAGCTACTCTGTTTTGTCCCCAAATCTCCATCATGGCTCCTTGTATTTCTTTTTCTGTACTTGCTCCTTTCCATGAGCCTTTTTAAAGAGGCGCTTCTGCTTCGCATTCCTTCCCCATGGCTTTGATCACACCTTGGTTTCTGCTACTGCCATCAGACTAGAGAGTTGTTTTTGAGAGGTGGCAATCAGTTATAAAAGCCCTCTGGAACCCTCCCTGAGAGGAACAGTTGGGCCTTTGCACATTTTGCCTTTATGCCCAATTAACCCTTAACTACAGCCCTACTGGCTTGTCACTATTGGAAAAAAAAACAACAACAACCCCCAACACAAACCAACAAACAAAAAAATCCTCCACTGTGAAAGCAAAGTGTACAGAGATGGAAGGTGGCAGCACACAAATGCCTTCTTCTTGCCAGATGAGTGGAGGGCAAGGAAGAGGCTGTGGAGAAGGGCAGCCAGAACAGCTGGTGGCTTCTGCACTCGCCCCACGGGGCTCTTCAGACTTGGCTCAGAAGCCAGAGGCACTCATGGTGGTGCCAGAGGGAGAAAGACAGCATGAGGCAGCCGTGCAAGGTGCCAAAGAAGTACTTGTATCTTTTTCCCATCTGTTCCTGTCACCCCTACACCCTCCCATTTGCTCACAAATAAATAGGCGATGGGTGACCAAATGCTGCCTGAACTACCTGATGCTGCTAATTACTATGACTGTTTAGAGCCAATTATCTCCACAAAAGCAAAACATCTTCATGTAGCATTCCAAATGGATACTGTTTCGTCTGGGGCAGAGGCAAATTGAACACTGTGGCTTAGTTTAAACTAAAAGGGCTCTACTTTGGCAGAGTTTTCAAAGACCCATTTGTGTCCTTTTGTTTTCTTTTTACTTTGTAGTGTCGCAGATGCTACTATTACTATAAATGCAAGAAGCATGATTGGGGTGGGACAATTCTATGTAGATAGATTTGTATGTGTCTTTTCATCTGTGTAAAAAATTATATAAATATAAATAATTTATTAAAAATACAGCAGTTATATATAAATAAATATATACAGAGAGGGAGAGAGAGAAAGAGAGAGTTATCATGTACATGTACTTTGTAGGACTCTTCCGTGTAACACAATCATGCATGTATTTATGAATACTTTTGTTGGAACTCTAATTCTAGGACTTTATTTAGTACAAATGGTTGGATAAAAACCTTTAGGTTAATTCTCTTACGTTTAGTATAAGTGAAATGATGCTTACATAAGACAAATGAAATGTAAATCTGAAATAATTATCTGAATTTCTGGTCAAAACATTTCAACTGAGAGAAAAGGTAGGCTTTGGGGTGTGAATAGTACATATTTTCTGCTGCTCTGATTAGTGTCTTTGGACAATTGCTCAGCTTTTCCTTCTGTTCATAGGTACAGGCTGAGTCACTGCTTTCCAATGTCACTATGGAAAGGGACAAGAATAATTTACATGAAAAGTATGTGTATGATTTTAGTCTCTTGAAATGAAGGAGACTTCCATACGGAAGCCAAGCACTTAGAGAAAATGGATGCCGAGAAATGCGCAGCTGACTTGTGGAAACCCCTAGGAAGGGGTGCTTCAGATTTCATTCACCCTTGGTTTCTCTAGACAAGAGGACCGTTGCAGTCATGGCAGACATTCACACATTAGCTAAAGTTAGTGCTAACTAGAGAGTTTTGCTGCATCCACCCGGTCACCCATCCCTTTCCTATGTGCTGAGCACGGCACTCACTGGCAAGCAGGACGCACAGGGACCTGTCCCTGTGGGTTTTTGAGTACAGCTAAGGTGAACCGAGTGGGAAAAACAGAAGGGGTTTACTTACTAACGGGAGTTAGAGAAGCAACACCCAATCATTTCAAGGCCTAAGAAATGCTGTTTTTATCAGCTGTAATTTTGTGATTTTAACTTACTCTTCTGAGATTTAAAAATATCAAGATTATTTCTTGACAGCTGTCAAGACCCATCAGCTGTCCTTATTAGCTAGAAGACATTTGTATGGATGTGGTGGTATGTGCTAATAATACACAAGTCTTAAATTTCTGGGACATGGATTGCTACTGAGAGTCTCTGTAAAGTCCAACTGGTAATGGAGCTGAAACTGAAAAGGTATCCTTCTTTGAGAAACGGCTGTCCTGCAAATAATCTATTCACTGGGCCGCTTCCCCTGTTTGTTTGGGAGTATGTGTGTGTGAAGGGGCAAAGGGGGAGAGGGATGCATGTATGGGTAAACATGCGTGCGAATGTGTTTGCATGCATAGATGTGAACGTGCGTGTGTACGAGTGTATGTGTCTGCACGGGCAAATGTGCTCATTCATTATCTAGGTCTCTCCATTGCCTGCAGAGAAACTTCTGGAGAAAGTTATGTATTTAAGTAATATAGCAGTGGAGTAATTCTAGTAAATCAGTACATACCTAAATATACTTTTACAGGGAGGCATATTGAAAAGAAGTACACCTTTTTCAATAAGCTTTGGTTTCCTAGCATACCATGAGGCGACATTGGGACAGTGTCCATGGTGATCTGTGGAGTGGCCCATGCAGCAGTTCTGTTAAGTATCGCATTAAGTGTCTGTTCATCAACAGGCTTGAGCAATTTCTGAGTGGAAAGAGAGCCTTCCAATCCTTACCATGTGATCTGTAACACTGATGTGGGTGTATGACATTTCTGCCCAGGACATAATTGGGTAGCATGTGGGGATATTTCAGAGTAAATATTTTTATTTTAATTTTTTCTGATAGAAAATGTGCCCATTTGCTGACATTCCCTTGGGAAATGAGCCAAAAGTAATAGATAAGTATTTTCTGCTAGCTTCTCTTATAAAAATTCTTCTCTGCTTTGCCTCCATACTGCGTACACCTCCAGTGTGTCATGTCCAAGGCTGATTTCCTAACTGGTGTGTTCTGGCACGCTTCCCTAATTTCAGGCTTGGTCTCATGACATTGGGTAAGAGGAGCTGTATTAGTGGTCTAATTTCAGAATCTGGGGCTTGATTATTTTTAATGTTAGCCACCTAAGTTTATTCAACATGTATTTATTAAGCAGATTCTTGGCATCACTTATAATGACAAGTTTTGGGGAGAAAATGATTAATCCAGGTCTTCAAGGTACTCTCAAAGTGGCAGGGGAGACATTCTCTTAAGAAGGAAGTGATTACATGAGTTGGGAAGACAAAGGACAGAAAAGAATTCTTTTTGTGGTGTTAGGGGAAGTGGGGGGGGGGACGGAAGAAATGACCTCTGAGCCAAGGCTTGAATAATGGGTATGAATCTATCATGTGGTAGACGCTAGTGGGGGACATGGGGCAGCATTCTAGGCAAAGGTCTGAATTTATAAAAATAAACCTGACTGTTCAATTTCTATCTTCATAGTAGGTCGTCACAACCAGACACCTATCTATCATTTTTCTCCTTCCTCACTGATCATTCCAGTCTTGCCATTTACCCTCTTGTCTCTTACCTGATTTTCTTCCCGAATGTTCTGAATCAAGGGCTTTGCCCAGTATAAACATACAGGACAAACCTAACAAAGAGTAACTCTATTCTGTGTTGTTTATTATGTTGCTTTCTTTGTCTGAGACAAACTGATTACTTGGTTTGGAACTTTCTTTTTTTTTTTTTTCAGTTAGAGACCCAAATAATACTTTGCATCCTCCAGAGCTACCTCATCCTCTAGGCAATAACCCTGGAAAAGAAACAAACCTTACCTTCCCCTAGAAAAGAAAAATAGTTCTAGCCAGGGTTTATTTTAGGCTATTATTCAAGAGGCTCACATGAAGTAAAAACTAGTTTGAAATTGGTCTCCCTCTGTGTTCTTATTTTATTTATTTAATGTTTTTGAATTGTGAGGCTTTGTGAGGCTCAAGTGCCCTTTAGGTAGTTCAAGATGGACAAACCGATAATACCAAAGCAAAACCAAAACCTGAACCAAACCAGAAAGTAAAAAAAGCATCTTGTCTAATATTGCAGTAAACTTAGACCTTTCGTGTGTAGGAAGGGATGACAAGAGTACTCTGCGTGTAAACATGAAGTGAAGATTTATTGGAATAAGGTAATGAAGGCATCAACAAGGGGCTAGAGCAAATATTCTTCTGAAAACATCAATGACATTCTGCTCCATTTCATACTAGGTAGGACTGTAAATCTGCAAAGGTCAAACACAGCTTCCCTTCAGGCCCCTATGAAATGTTTAAAGCTGTCAGTTTGCACCAATCTTCGTTACAGTGTTACACAGCAAACAAGGCTAAATTGTGATTTAATTCTTGTGCTTGTGTTCTTGATTTCTGTCTTGATTTCTGTAGAGCAAAGGATTCCGTTTACCACCCCTGAGATTGTCTGTTCTTGTACTAACACCTGTTTTGTCCTTTGCTTTGCATAAATGATAGTCTCCCTTTGTCTAGGGGATAATTTTTATGTGCTATAAGGAGAGGATTCTATCTTTCGCCTCTGGAAGCTTACATCCTCCCTGCACTCCCCCTCCCCCATTTTGTCTAATTCCACACCATGCAGTATAGTGCAAGCATGGCACATGTGATATGGAGATGGGACCCTGGGCTGATTAATATTATTTACTGTGATACTTCTTCTGGTCAATTTCTGCAGAAATGAGAGGCATCAGACCTTACCTGGAAAGAGGCAATTGGAGCCTCTGGCTTCTGTTATCTTCCATATATATGATTTCTGCTTTGCTAGTGTTAGAAGATTCTGTGATTGGGTTGACATTGTTGATTAGTTTCACAAATATTTATCAAATAAATGTGGTAGACTTTGTATTAGGTATATATTGCAGGAGAGCTGGTGAGGTGGGGGAAGAGCATCATGGGCAAAGACAAACAAGAATTAGTCCTTTTCTACAAAGACCCTAAAACTTTGAGGGGGGAAAGTTGGTGTGTGAACAAGAAGGAATGAAATGAGTTTTATAGCAGGAGCATAAGCACTGTGCTCTGGCAAACCTAGGGAAGGCAAAAGCTTTAGAAAAGCCAATTTCTCCTGAGCTGTAAAAATCCTTACAAACTGGAACTCATTACTTCTAGCTTGATATATTCTCCTGAGCTGTGATATGAATAGATCCAACTCCATTTCACATGTATATTTTGAAATTGCCTCTGGTTTTGGATTTTTGTGGCAACGTGTTTTATAGACTGCACTGGTTCCAATGGCAGGTAGTACATAGTTAAACAGCTATAAAATTCGAAGTATTTAGTTTCAGAAACCTAACTTTTTCAAGTCTTCTTTGTCTGGGCAGCTTTATCTTATATGCTATCTTGAACATCAATACTTTTGGTCGTGGTTCAGGAAGTTTTGATCATCAATTTGCTTCCCTTCTTACTACACATTATGTTTTCTTAGTCATGAATGAGCTTCAGGGAATCTATATCTCACTGTAAGTGTACACAAAAATTTCTTTACAGACATTTTTCTTGGAAGAGAGTCCATTGTTTTAATAACATTCTCAAAAAGATGCATAAGCCAGACGATGTAAAACTACTATATGTTCTCACTTCGTGATTTTATCTACTGTCAATATTTCAAGGCCAACTCAATGCTCGTGACTCTAAAATATGTATTTCAATATTAAATATCCCCTGAGCTTTATTCTTATATGTCCAAATGTTTGTGCTTCTTTGGGACAATAGCACAAACCAACAAATTCTGAGATTAAATTCATGATCTTTCCTTGTAAACTATGCCTACATATTTTCCATCTTCATTGATGTCACCAATGTTCACTCAGTCACCCAGGATAAAAACTGAGAATCATTTGGATAATTTTTACTTGTTCTTTATGATAATTCAAGTAGCATTTATTTAAAAAATTTTTTAAATGTTTATTTATTATTGAGATAGAGAGAAACAGAGCATGAGCAGGCAAGGGACAGAGAGAGAGGGAGACACGGAATTTGAAGCAGGTTCCAGGCTCTGAGCTGTCAGCACAGAGCTTGACGCGGGTCTCAAATGCACAAACTATGAGATCATGAGCTGAGCTGAAGTCAGTTGCTGAACTGACAGAGCAACCTGGATGCCCCTCAAATAGCACTTCTGAAACTCCTCCTGACCACCCAAGACAGGCTGGTGGCTCCCTTTTGGGGTCCCACAGCACCCTGTGCACATCTCCATCATTGCTCAGTCATATATTAATGATCTGTTTATTTTTCTGGTATCCTCATTAGTCTGCAAGTTCTTAATGGAAGCAACCATTTCTTACTTGGTTTTGTGATTCATCAGTGAAGCCAGAGTCAAACCCACAGTAAATGCTCAGGGATCAATTAAAAGGTGTAATTAGGACACTTTAAAGAATATATGTCATACCTGGTGTCCAGAAATTGAGACACAGTGACAGTGGCCTGAAATATTCTGATCTCATGGCCCATGAAAGTGAAGAGGAAAGAAAAGCTCTGTCTAATATGGTCTGCTAAAATGAAATTATTTTAAAAGTCATATCTTAATGCTGATTCTACGTCACTCAGTAGGGAGGAGATGCCAACTGTGTAGTAATAGCCTATTTTCTATATGTTCCTTCTAAACTTGACAATCCTCCTCTCCAGAGAAAAAATTCTATTAAGTTAAACATTTAGGTTACAAAAGTAATGTTTTAGAATCAAATAATTAATAATTCATAGCATCTTGTGGCAAATTGTGTTAGATACAAGTACAAAATTTCTGAGGCTTCCTGAATTCTGATAGATGCCTAAAAGGACAAGCATGTCAATACATTGCCCACTGTATCTAAGACATAAATGCTTTCAAAAAGTGGACTAATTGAGGAGCACCTGGGTGACTCAGTCGGTTGGGCGTCTGACTTTGGCTCAGGTCATGATCTTGCAGTTCGATAGTTTGAGCCCCGTGTCCAGTTCTTTGCTGACAGCTTGGGGCCTGGAGCCTGATTTGGATTCTGTGTCTCCCTCTTTTCTCTGCCACTCCCTCTCTCATGTTCCATCTTTCTCTAGCTCTCTCTCAAAAATTAATAAACATTTTTTAAAAATGGACTAATTGGAAAGAAATTAGAAAATGTTCAAAGTCCTTCATCTACCAAACATCTTTTTAGGCATTGTGGTTGAGTTCCACGCTTTTCAAATGAATCAGAATTCTGTTTCTCTTCCCCTCCTCATGGGTTAAGGGTAAGGGAATGCCTCTGTCTAAACTATGAGGGCCTTAGCAGAAAGTGTGGTGTTTTCCAGAAAGACAGCCTGATATTTCATCCTAAATGACTATTGGCTGAGTTGTAGAAAAAACTCACCCATCTCTGTGTCACCATGGGAACACAGCTGCCTGCATTCTAGGGAGAGATTAACCTGTATCCTCTGGAGTCTGGAGCAAGAGATTGGGCCCTGAAGATTAGGACAATGGAAGAAATCTACAGGAGGAGTGTTCTATATATATCCAGATTTTGGAAAGACAGAGATGCAAGCCTTTCATGGGTTATTTGGACACTTGGTGAAATAGCAAGTAGAAGTAGCAAATTCAGGGGACACTTGAAAGGACTCTGCCTTAGAGGTCTGCTTATCAGGGTAAGATGTATCAAATAAAAAGGCTAAATGGGGTATACCACTGGGGCAGCAGTGAGTGGTCTAGGAATGATGTTGGAGGTACTGTGTGTGTGTGTGTGTGTGTGTGTGTGTGTGTGTGTGTGTGAGTGTGTGCGCGTGTGTTGGAGTCCAGCTCCAGCAGGTCCAGGGTTCCCCTGAAGGATGAATGGTGTCGGTGAGAGAGAGTGAGAGAGCCTTAAGTTTCTTTCTGATCACCAGGCAGGCATCCCTGCCCTTCTGGAAGGCATCTCTGCTCTAATTCTCAGGCTTTATTTATGGTAAAAGGTACAAGGACCAAAAGAGCAGTAAATGATTTCACATAGGTGATTTTTACAATTTCCAGGACATGGGTTCTGCAGAAGTTACAATTCTAGTAGTAATGATTGTCATGAAAAACTTAGCTATAGGCACTCATGTTGTCATAGGTATTTTTTTACAAAACCTCAGGTCTAGCAACCTTTAACCAAGAGGCAAACAGCATTGTTTAGTAAAGGTCAGTTTTTTATGAGTAAGGATCATTAGGCTCTTTATAACTCTAAGAAAAAGTTCCCAGAAAAAAACAGGGTTCTCAGGAGACATAATGCCTGCTCTTATAGTCCCTAAGATACATTTTATTGCAATAGTGACTTTTACAGAGGTGTTCCGGCCCAGAAGGTAGTCAGTTATTGGTTAATTGCTTAGGGGAAAATTTTATGTTGCATTAGGGTGTATCTAGTTTACTCATCTTTTCCGTGACCAGGTGCAATCACACCTCAGGGACAGGGCACGGGGACAGGCCACTCCTGACACTAATCAGCAAAGCACCCTGAGGTTTGGTGCCCAACCAGCAACGAAAGGTTCAAGAGGGTAGATTTTGGGAATTGTCTGGGGGCAAGAGACCTTGCAAACTTGCCATACCCTCACCAGGAATTTTCACTCTACCGGTGAGTTCAAATAGCTTCCAACGTGTGTGTTTATGTGTGTGTGTGCGTGCATGTGTGTTCTGGAGTGGGTTCTTTCTCCCTAATTCCATTCTCCCCTTCTAATACCCCAATTGTGAGAGGCCAGAAAAAAATGTTAGCAATGAGGCAAGTAGAGGAATAGTAAAGACCTAGTTTCAGTTTTTACTGAAAAAAAATTGCAATACTGAAGTAATTAGGATATCTATTGTATGCAGTGCTGTTGATGCCCTCCTTGGTCTCCTTTCCACCTAACACATCAGTTGGACAGCTGTTGTGAATGCTGGCTGCTAGTAGTGCACAGCTGCTCTGTGCTGCTGAGACTTGCCCTTGGCCAAAACAGGAGCCGCCTCAACCTGGAAGCGATGACTCTCCCCTTAGCTAAGCCTAAGACAAATAGTATTTTCTGAGAATGGTCAAATTTCTGCTGCTGCTAGGATTGGATGTTAAAAATGTTAGAAGAGGGGTGCCTGGGTGGCTCAGTCAGTTGAAGTCTGACTTCAGGTCAGGGCATGACCTCACGGTACATGGGTTTAAATCTCACTGCTGTCTGCCCAGAGCTCACTTCAGATCCTCTGTCCTCCCTTCTCTCTGCCCCTCCCCTACTCATGCCCTCTCTCTTAAAAATGAAGAACTATTTATTTAAAAAAATGTTAGAAGTATTTTGGGGGGTGGTCTGGGAGGAGATATCTATTCCTGGTGATACTGAACTAAAAACTCTAGACAAAATGTATATTGTAAAAAGTCTGTTGGAAGCACTGAAGAGCTACCAAAGCAACTACAGCTTGAGAGGCCAAGGTCGTAGAGAGAAGTGCAGAGAGGTAAAGTGGATTACCAGGGCTGCTTTTCCCCTGAAGGCAGTTGCCACTTCTAAGGAAGAAGCAGAGAGGCTGAGAAATTGGGCAGACATAGATGGCTGAAGGGCAGAGAAACCAAACCGAACTTTGGGTTGTCTCGTGTCTAGGGGACAAAAACTTGAATTTAGGGTCAGCTCAAAGAGAAGGACCTTGGCAAACCTTCCAGGGTTTTATTTATAGGCCCCTGGATAGCCTTTATCCTAGGAATGTGGATGAACCAGAAATAGACCACAGAACAGATTATTCTCTGATCAGATTAAGATGACATTTCTATATTCTGTCAGAAGCAAAAGTAAATGCTATCTTGAGCAAGGTGACATTATCTACAGTCTCAAACTATTTCTTCAAATTTTGATATCTAGAATTCAATACAAAATTACTGGCAATTCTGGGAGGTAAGCATATGTTTCTGAAAATCAGGAGAAGAAACACAATGGAAATAGACTTGGAAGAGATCCAAATACTAAAGTTATCTGACAGAAACTTCACAAACATATTGAAAATAAAGGGTAAAATGGAGAATTTAAACAGATAGTAACTTTTAAACATAAACAAATGAAAAGCTTAGAAGTGAAAAATGACAACTGAAATTCGATAACTCAATAGATATGTTTAATAGCAGATAAAAAAATGCTTAAGAGAAAATTAGTGAATTGGAAGATAAACCAGAAAATAATCTCAACATAAGAGAAATATGGGACCTAGTTAAATAGATCAAACATATTTTGAACATGTTTTTCATTGAGAGTAAATTGAGAGCCCCTCATTAAAAAAAAAAAAAGAGATTGAAACAGAGGCTATATTTGAAGGGATAGTGGCCAAGCATTCTTGAAAAATAATGAAAGATACTAAGATCAAGGAGCACAGCAAATGCCTGGTAGGATAATATAAAGAATGCCATACTAAACATATCATAGTAAAGCCACTGCAAACAAAAGAAGAAAGGGTATTAAAAGCATACAGACACCAAAGTAAGAAGTCATATGACTTCCCCCAAAGAAACAATGGAGGTTAGCTAACAATGAAATTGTCTATTAGACGTTTTGAAAAATTGCTTTGAATTATTTACTCAAAAAATAAGCTAAACCTAGAATTCTATCGCAGTAAAAGTCCCCTTTGAAAATAAATCAAAGGCATAATTTTAGACTCACCCTTGGCCTCCTAAAAAGTGATAAAATTATCACTAGCTGACCTGTGTTACTGCAAATACTGGAGTGAGTTCTTCTGAAAGAAGAGAGCTTCTAGATGGGAGCATGGAGAGACAAGAAAGAATGAAAAGCAATGTGAGGGGTAAATATATGGGTAGATCTAGAAGAATATTGAAAGCATTAAATAATAATGTTTTGTGAGGTTTAAATATCTATGGGGTAGACACATGACAAAAATAGAACAAAAGGCTGGAAAATAGATAAACAGAACTATATTGTTCTAAGTTCCTTGCATTATGTCATAGTCAAAGTCAAGGAGGCATGTTTTAATCCAGGGTAACTGTTAAAGGAATAGTAAAAGTATAATAAACAAGATAGTAAAAGGGGGGATGGAATAATAAACATATTTTATTAAAATATGGCAAGAAATGAGAGCAGAAGAATGTGGAACAAATTAGGGAAAGAAAAAATGTACAGCAAGATGGTAGAGTTAGACCCATATATATCACTAAATGCATTAAATGAAAGGCTAACTACTTTAATTAAAAGACAAATACTGTCAAATTTGTTTACAAAACTTTATGCTGCTTATAGAAAACAGCTTAAAAATAAAGGTCCAGAAAGGTAGACAGTAAAAGATGACAAAGATGTGCCTTAATAACATTAATCAAAAGAAAGCCGTTTTGCTAAGTGAATAACAGGTCAAGTAGGCATTAAGGCAAGAACTACTAGAAGGATATTTCACAATGATAAAATGCTTAATTTGCTGGCAAGTAACACTGACAAATTTGCATGGATATAATAAGAAAGTCTCAAAGTTTATAAAGCAAAAACCGATAGAACCAAAGTGAGTCCAAGGCAAACCCACATAGTCTTAGGTGATTCTAATAGAGCTCTTTCAGTGACTGATATAATAAGCAGAGGAAAATAATTAGGAAGATATTGAAGAACTGATCATGGTTAACACACTTGACCCAATTAACAGACAGGAACACAGCATCCAACAATGGCAGGGCAACCTAAAATGAGTCTCAACAAATTTCCAAATATTAAATTCATATAGAGGATGTTCTCTGATCACAGTGGAATTAAGCTAAAAATCATTCATGAAAAATAATTAGAAATAGCCTCAAATATTTGGAAATTAAGCAGTATGCTTCTAAATAAACTATGGGTCAAAGAAGAAACACAGTGGAAATTAGAGCTTATTTAAGTTTTGGAAAGCGAACTGATATCACTATGCTAAAATCATAACTGCAGCAGCAAAGGAGCTAGCCCAAGGAGATTGAATAGAATCGTTCTCATTCTCTTTCTGTGAAAGTTTCAAGGAGTTTTGTATCTGGGACATGGAAAAGCCATGGTTGGTCTTTTCAGGTGTTTGTTCTGTAGTTTACTGTATTTAATCTTCTAGGTTACATGGTCAACTTGTAATGGTGTTCTGGGACAATCATGATAATAATATTAGAAATACGAAACACTGTGCCCATGCATAGAAGTGATATTTCTGTCATCCAAATGATCTGTCAGATGACCCGAGTCCTTTCCTTTTCTTATTCGTGTTCCTCTTCCCTGGGAAAAACTCTGGCAGATGTTTAGGAGCACAGTAAGGCACTTCACACCATTATTTAACAAGGCATACTGTGAGAAGTAATTAAGAGCCCAGCTATCTGTTTGCTCAAATATGAAGGAAAGGGATATATCAACAAAATGAGAGAAATTAGATGTTTTTGTGTTCAGAATAAGGGCAAAGTTGGCTTTTTAAATATAAGCATTGTTTTTATGTGCAAACTTTCAAAGAGCTTCTTCTTAGGGATGACTACATGATTAAATCATGAGTATGTCTACGAGGTATGAAATGGAAGGTGACGCTGTATGTTGCTCTCTCTGTCCCTCTGATGAGGATCATAGGCTTCCAGCGCCAAAAGTCTTCAAGGCTTGTCACATCAGAGACCCTTAGAGGCCCATGAGGCCAAAAGTTGTGCTAAGTTATGCTGATGTTAGTTACTGTGCTCTGAGGGCCTTAGTTTTCATTGCAGGTTATCACAAATTAATTGTCCTAGATTAATCACCAGGGCTAGATTTAGGGGGTTCAGTTTCCTTGCTTCCTCTCATAGTCCTCGCTTAGCTTTAACCTCAAAACTATGAGCTCATCAGCTGCAGAACACTGTTGGCTTCCACTGGAAATGCAAAGTGCTTCCTTGATGTTAGGATGAAGGGCTGCAGTTTGTAATATTGTGCTCATAAAACAAACTTCATTCTTTCCCAAGTAATTGGCTTCCTGCTGACAGGAGAGCTAAAGAGATGTCTGACAAGAGTTTGAATTGGCGTGTTAGTACCTTTCTTATGTATCTCTCTCCATGCGCTGTTTATATTTTCTCCTGTTAGCACACCCTTCACTTGCTAAAGATGAATTTGAGTTTTCAGTGTCTACTTGTACAGTCTTACTGGTGATTTGTAGTTGTAGTGAGTGCTTATGGCTTTGTAACTGGGAAATTCATGGTTCCACTAGACCACATAAAATCATAAGGTCCTGGAAGTCTGAGTAGCCCCGAGTGGCCCCAGGTTTTATCGTCTCCTGTTTTGTGCCCCTTTGTTTGTGCAGAAAGACAACTTGGATTTTATAAGCTGCAAGAGATAGTCCTATTTCCAGTGTCTTGCCCCTTAGTCTATTATGGAGCACAAGTTGACTCTTTCAGAGGACAGTTCAAACCTGCTTTCAGTGATTACTTTTGGGAGAAAAACATCCCAGATCCTAAAGTGTTGGGACTGAAGTGGTTCTGGAGCATGTATAAATAAGTGACCGAATCAGAATGGAAGTAATTCTGAGGATGGCTGCCATGTTAAAGCAATAACGGAGGTGCTGAAATTCCTTGGTGTCAGGGCTGATTGGTGGAATCAGGGCTTAGGGGTGCTTTTGCTGAAAAAGAAAATGGGTGAGAGAATTCAGAAAGATGGTTTTGTATCTGTGGTTGTAATAACACTCCTTCCTCATTCCATCTATTCCTGAAACCATGAGAGGGAATTGCAGTGATGAAATGTGTTCCTATTAAACTCTATAAAGAATACAAAGTAGGAAATTCCAAATGTCTTCTGGATTCTCTTTATCAGTAAGAAAGTTTACATTTAATGCCTGTGACTGGAGTGCAGATCTTAAATACATCAACTAAGGCAGCAGTTTAAGAGACTGTCGTCCACAAAAGTGGGACTAAATCACATGAAAATCAGTGGTGATGCTGCTTAATGAAGCATACGTTGGTGTAACAATGAAACACTTGGGTTCCAAGCTTAGTTCTCCTATCTACTTCTTGCATGGCCCAATTAGAACAAGTCCCTTGATCTTTCTGGGCCTCAGTTTCTCCAAGTATAACTTGAAGGGTTTGGGCAAGTGCTAAGGAGACTGTCAGTCTGTGAATTATACCTATGGTACTTTTCAGACTTGGATTGGTGTATTGTAAGTAACTGACATATATGAGTGGGGTTGATATTCTAAATATTTATCAGCCCTATAGCATAAGTACTCACCTACAGCGTAAGTTAAAATGGAGGTTTGATATAAACAACCAGTAGCACTGTACCCGTTCATGTTTGCTACAACTACTCTCACGGGAATGAAGCCCTGGCTATTTGTGTCAAATCTAAGGCAAAAAAGACTTAGGAATCTTCCTGTCTTTCCAAGTTGTTGAATCTTCTGTTAGAATAAGGAAGTTGTGATAATGAAGAATTGCTGCAGGAAGATGACATAAATACACCAGCACTTAGGGACATGATTGGAAATCTCAATATCATGGTGGGATTGTTCCAGGAATGGTACCAGTGAATCAGACCTTCTGGTATCCACACCCTCTAGTAGTTCTTTCCCATCTTGACTCTGGCCTTGGCTGTGTGACTTGCTTTGGCAACAGGGTGTTAACAAATGTTTAAGCAGAGGCAAACAAATGCTTTCTTATTAGGGCTTGCTCCATCTCTTGCTGCCTTTGGAACACAGCCACTCTGTGAAGAAGTCTCCCGGCCTGTTGCTGACCCATGGTCCACCTAACAGCTGGCACCATTCACCAGATGTTTGAATGAGGCCTGAACTAAACAGCCCCATATGAGCTGACAGATGACTAGAAAAACATGAGCAACCCCAGGGGAGACCAGAAAGAAGACCACCCAACTGAACTCTGCCCAACCTGCTGACCCAGAATCAGAGAAAATAAAATGGTGGTTATTTAAACCACTAAGTATTGGATTGGTTTGATATACAGCAATAGATATTTGATATAACGAGAAAAGAATATCCAAGTTAGGTGGAAGGGAAGGGCATTGGTGGGAAGAAAGAGAGTTGAGGTTTCCTTTATTATTTTCTTCCTTGAAGTTGGGATCAAGGATTTGTGTTTAGTTCCTATAAACAGATCTTGCTTCCTAGATGGGCCAAGAAGCTCCTTCTCATGTATCTGGCCAAGCATGCTTGGTTTCAGGAAAAGCATAGGTAGTTTTTCCCAGTCCCTCTTAGTGAAGCACATGGGTAGATTTTTTCCCCTTGCATTTCCCTCAGTCTCAGTTTTTCTATTTCATTCAGAATGCAACAAGGATCAGTTGACCTGGCCTTTTCTTATTAACTCAGTGGATGGCTATTATCAAGAGATTTTGTTAAATATTATGAGAATAAAAGGGTTCTTGGGAAAGAGGTGAAAAGATAAGATTTTAAAATGACTGAGAGGTGTGGTATTTTTCAAATTTCTATATATAGCCTGCAACCATCTTGCTTTCAGCACATTTTTGAGGCAATAAAAAAACCCATTGTATCTCTGTCCTAATGTTTCTGTTATCTTCCCTCTGGCAGCCACAAGTCAAAGACTTCATATAAAACAAAGCCCTGGGGACTTCTTTTTGTCATCAGTGACTCTAAAACTGGACAAACGTATAAGGCAGTTATTTTCGGGTATTGAACAACAAGAAGCACAATCCGTGAAAGAAGGGAAACTCACTCCCTACTCTTCCCACGTTTCCAGAAAGCTGGAGTCCACACAGAGTGTCATAGTCCAGTTGACCTGAGAGGCAAAGACAGGAATTTGAGGATACTCAGGTGCATGGAAACTGCACATCAGGGCACTGGGGAAGAGGGAGCTGTGCTGGATGGTGGAAGAAGAGTGAGGGATCTATATGGGGAGTTCCCATGAATTCTTCACTGAGGACTGGGACACATCTTCTAGGGCAAGATTATATAAAGCTTACTCTGCCAGGCCTGAGGGTAGAGCAGAGGTACCAGAGGTTGAATGCTGCTGGAAGGTGTTAGATTCTGACCTAGCCTAAGGCGAGAGTTCTTGTTAGCACCCCAGGCATTTATCTGATACACCAGAAAGGTCCTACTTTAGAAGAAATGACCATGTCTTACAGTAAGGCCTACTCTAGACCTACCCTATTAAAGCCCCCAAATCCAGGCTTTGTCAAGAGCTTCAGGAGGGACAGAGTTTGGAAATGGAGTCCACCAAGTTATAGAGAATGAGGATCAACTAGAGCTTTCCACAGCCTAAAACCTAGGCTGACAAGTCCAAATTTACTAGCCAATAGTTAGTTTGCTTGTCAAAGACATTATAAGAAAAAAGTTATGAGCTAATGTCTCTTGTTAACATAGATGTAAAAATAAAAATTTTAGCAAATCAAATCTAGCCATTGCTAGAAAAAAGGGTAATACCTCACAACCATGTAGGGTTGTTCCTAGAAATATAAGGATGGTTCACTATTTGAAAACTAGTATATGTAATCCATCACCCCAACAAAATAAAGGGGAAATAAATGATCTCAGTAGAAACTGAGAAAACATTTGATGGAATTCTTACAACCACATATATAATAAAATCTCTCAGCAAATTAGGAATAGAAAGAGTCTCCAACATTGATAACAAACTTATTAACTGTATCTGCAACAAATACAGTTACTGATGAAACATCAAATGCTATTCTCTAAGAATGAGAATATGGCAAAAATCTTTGCTCCCACCACCTCTATTCAATATTGTAGTAGAGGTCCTAGCTGGTGATATAAAGCAATAAAAAGGAATAAAAGGAACAAAGATATGGGAAGACTATTTTTATTCACAAATGACATGACAAATAAAAAGCAAATATATAAACAATTAGAATTAATGGGTGAATTTAGTAATGTTTCAGGATGCCTCCAAGCAAAAAACAACTGTATTCTATGTATTAGCAACAAACAGCTATAAAATAAATATTAAAAAAACATTGAGGATAATATCAAAACCAAAATACTTAAAAATAAATGTAACAAAAGACATAAAAGGTTTGTGTACTGAACACAATAAACATTTCTCAGAAAATTTCAAAACTCCAAATAAAGAGATATACCATATTTATGGATTGGCACATTCAATATTGTTAAGATGTTAATTTCCCCCAAACTGAATTCAATGTAATGACAACCAAAATTACAGAGCTCACTCATGTAAAGACTGACAAGCTGATTCTAACATTTACACAGAAATGCCAAAGGATCGTAAAACAACAAGAATAATAAAAACAATTTTGAAAAAGAAATTGGAGGATTTATAGAAGCAATGGAATAGTCAAAGGGTAGACAGACTCAATGGAAGAAAACAGAGAATTCAGAAATAGATCCACATGTATATGATCAATTCATTTTGACAAAAGGAAGAAGGTAATTCAACAGGAAACGATAGTCATTTAAACAAACGGCACTGTAACAACTGGATATATATATTAGAAAATTAAACTGTGGCCCCCAGTCCATGACATACAGAGAAACTAATTCAAACTAAATCACAGAGCTAAATGTCACAGATAAACTACAAAACTTCTAGAAGATAAAGTGGGAAAAAAATAAGTGTCAACTTAGGATAGGCAAACATTTCCTAGATAGGACACAGAAAGCACTAATTCTCTAATGTAAAAATGATAATTTGAACTTCATCAACATTAAAAACTACTTCAAGATATACCACTAAGTAAATGAAAAGCAATCCATTGGCTGGAAAAATATTCATGCATATACATATATCTGGCAGAGAAATCATAAACAGAATATACAAAGAACTCTTATAATTCAACAATGAAAATGCAAACAACCCATTAAAAATGGAAAAAAGTCTTAACACTCTACAAAATAAAATATATAAAGAACATATATATCTTAATAATAAAGAAGACAATCCATTAAAACAGGAAAAAGACCTGAACAAACACGGCACCAAAACACTGTGAAAACTGCCAAGAATAAGTCTATAAAAAGATGCTCAAAATCATTATTCATCAGGGAATTGCAAATTAAAACCACCGTGAGATACCACTTCACACATACCTGAATGCAAAAATTTAAAAAGAATGAGTATCAAATGGAGGTGAGTATGTGGAACACCAGGATTCCTCACATATTGCTAGTGAAATGCCAAGTGGCACAACCGTTATGGGAAATAGTTTGTCAGTTTCACATGAAATTAAACATGAACTTACTATTTGTCCTAGCAATTGTACTTTTATTATATATTTATCTCCCATTCTTTCAAAATAAAATTATGTCCACCAGAGACTGGTAGACTGATGTTCACGATAGCTTTATTCACAAGAGCCCCAAATTGTAAACTCCTCAAATGAACTCAGATGTCACACAGGTGAATGATAACACCTGTATATTCATACAATAGATTAATACTCAGCAATAAACAACAAAGAAACACATAGAACAACATAGATGTATCTCAAAGATATACCAAGTGAAAGAAGACAGCCACAAATGAGTACATGTTGTATGATTCCTTTTCTATGACATTTAAAAAGAGATACAACTAACAGTGATACAATTCAGGTCAGAGGTTGCCTGGAATGTAACTGACAGCAAAGTAACACTGAGGGAACTTTCTGGGGTTGATGGAAGTATTCTGCATCTTGACTGAGGTGATTTCATAGTGCATACACTTGTCAAAACTCATTGAGCTGGACACAAAATGAGTGGATTTTATTGTATGTAAATGATGTTTTAATAAAATTAATTGAAAAACTTTAAATCCTTTAGTGATAAAAATAACAAAAAGACCAATAGCAAAAACAAAAAGCCATGAGGAATGTCTTATTAAATTTTCTTTGTATTGAAGAAAAATAATTTATTACTTATCTTCATTCAGTTATGGAGGATATAAAATACTGAATTGTAGTATCATAAAATTTAAGGAGAGTGCAAATTTCAGTTCAAATACAACGATGATTAAACCTTTTCACATTAACAAATTTAAACTTTACAAAGGCGAGAGAGATGTTTAATTGCCCCATTGTTATAACAGAGAAAATGAGTTAAGAGAGGTTAAATAGCTCACCTAGAGTCATAGTAAAGTAGAAATTGGGATTCCAACTCAGGTCTTTTGGGACTAAATCCAGGGCTCTTTCCACTGTATTATGTTGTTTGTCTTCTCATGCATCCCTTTTAAAATATATTGAAAAACCAAAGTAAACAATGTCTTTTCCATTGCTAGGTCTTAAATTAGCATCGCTTTTGATGTTATTAGATTTTGAAAAAGGCTTTTTCCCGTGACACCATTTTTGTTTTTATTTTCGTTTTTTCCAGAAATCTTCCCAATCATTACCTTTCCAGAGATATGGGGGATCTTTATCTTTCTTGCAAGAGGTATGGAATCTTTGAACAGTCAAATTAAATGGAATCTTATAAAGCATTTTCTTTCCACAACCTACATTGCTGATGAGAGTAGCAATTGATACAGTATTTCTGGAGAGTAGTTTGGCAATAGGTATCCAAACTCTTAAAATCTGGCATATTCTTGGACTCAGCAATTACTCTTCTGGGAATTTATCTCAAGGAAATTATCAGAGAGGTGTGTATGGGTTAATGTGCACGAATGTTCATCGTGGTGTTCTTAACAATAGCAAAAAAATTGGAAACAAGATAAATGTCTGTGTCAGAGACTGTTTTTTTTTTCTTCCATTGTCACATCTTTTCTTCCTCAGCAATAACCCTGGTTTGTCGATGGGCATGCTGCCACCCAGTAAAGCATGACATATGTTGGCCCTCCCTTACCGCTATCTTGTGGCCATTGGAAGTGTTCTGTGTCAACACTAACTAAGAAGGCTCCGTTCTTTGGCCATTTCCCTTTGGCTTACTGAATTGTGGATGTAATGCTTAAATCTGGACCATTTTGGAACATGAGGCAACACTCTAAGGATGGCAGACTAGCAAGAAGGAGCCTGGGTACTGTGGGAACGACTGTGCATGCCTTGAGACTTAATTTGCATGAAAGATAATAACCACCAATTTAGTTTAAACACTATATTTACATTTTCCTCTTAGAAATAGCCAGACTTGGGGCGCCTGGGTGGCTCAGTCGGTTAAGCATCCGGCTTCAGCTCAGGTCATGATTTCACGGTTCATGGGTTTGAGCCCCACATCCGGCTCTGTGCTGACAGCTAGCTCAAGAGCCTGGACCTGCTTCAGATTCTGTGTCTCCCCCTCTCTCTGACCCTCCCCTGCTTGCACTGTCTCTCAAAATAAATAAAAAACGTTAAAAAAAAAAAAGCCAGACTTAATCTAACCAACACTATGTTCAATGGCAAAGGGACGGTTAAATTATGATATATATATAGGGTATAATATCAAAAGACTATTAAAATGACATCATATAAGACTATTAATAAGGAATAATTTTTACAATGTAAGACTAAGACAAAAGATAGGCTACATTCAAAAGCAGGGTATGAATGATATTTGTAAACATATTTTTGTTATATATATACCTATACATGTGTGTATGTGTATATATAGATATGTTTTTCTGTGTACATATATATCTTCTATCTCCCTCTCTATATAGAAAAGATTACATATAAATATACATATGCATATTATAAAAATATAAATAATAATGATAAATAATGAATAATATAAAATGTTGCCAGCTGTTATGTTTTAATAGTGGAATTATGGATTTTTTAAAACATGAGGTTTTCTTGCATTTTCCACAGTGGGCGTGTATTACACTGGTTGTAAGAGAGGCATAGCTGTCAAAATGAAATAATCTTTTTCTGAAAACAAAGCAAGTTAAAGTGTGATTCACTAATTTCAAAGAAAAAGGCTATATATCATAACATAAATAAAAGAAATAGAAATTAAATATTAAGGAAGTCTTGTACTTTTACAGTGTGTGTTTAAAATATGTGCTGCTGTTGCATATCTTGTTATATTGATGCATGAATGGTTATGATTACTCTTTAAAACTGTACGCAAGCCAATTATTTAGTAGATGGGTGAATGTATATACTTTATAGCTCCTACTCAAATAGGATGTGGAGCACAGGGACATTCTCAAGATGACATCTAGCGGTTGCTGTGGTAACCTTATGGGCTACATTTTAGTAATCTTTTATGTCAGTTTCTAGAGTTGGAGTGGGCATATTCTTAGCTTTATCATACAGAAAGGAGACCGTGATTGGTGGCTATTAACCCTGACAGACTGTGTTTGTGATTGCTATTCAGCTTTAAAGAGAGGAGTCAAGTCACAGTAGAGGTGTTGAAGAATAACCCTAAAATGATTCAAAGAATCTGAAACCTATCTTAGAATTTTCATGGCAATTAAAAAAACCTGTCATTCCAGGTAATAATAAAAATTCCTGATTATTATAGAACACTTACAATGCAATAAGCACAATGCTTAGTGTTTTATAAACACCATCTCATTTACATCTGTTCTTTGACTTAAACCTTAGAAGAGTCCTACAAAGTGGTTTGATCATTATTAGTTTATAATAAAAAACAAAACTGAGACTTTGAGAGTTTAGATGAGTTGTTCAAAGCCACACAGGTAGGATACAGTGGTGCCAGGATTCATACCCAAGTGATCTGCCCACACTCTTACCCCCCCCCCCCCCCCGCCCCGCTCCATGCTCCATGCAGCATCCAGGTGTTTGCCCAGGATACCTGGTCTGGGTCTATCATCAAGGTTCCCTCTAAGGGAGACGCCACAGCAATGCTGGCTTATCTAGTCTAGTTGTAATCAGCTAAACTTACTAAACAACCACTTTGAGTATGATACTGTTGCTATTTATAAAAGTATGATGGGCCCTCTTATGACAGGAAAGAATACAACCAAGCTTACAAAATGCTCTACTGTATTGTAGTTTGGTTTGGGCGTCTAGCTCTATAGTAAGGCAGAATGGCAGAAGTGGGGGAAAGCTAATTACAGCATTGGAAGGCATGCAGTGGGAGAGATGCATTACAGCTGAGGCAGTGAGAAGGCTCTGCCCCCAAGAGCTGCCCTTTGAATAAGCTCTCAAGCCTTGCTTCTCAAAGAGCAGCCATGAAGGTACATCAATGGCTTACTGAAAGTACAGAATCTCAGGTTCTACCCTTGAACTGGATCTATATCTGCATTTATACAGATGCTTAGGTGATTTACAGCCACATCAATATATGACAAGTATTGCTTTAAAGAATGCATAATGTTGTGATAGCACACACAGAAGGAACCATGCTGCAGGAGCAGGGAACAGTGTGAGCAAAGCAGAGCAGTAGGAATAAAGAAAACAATTCGAGGGAAATCTCATATCTAGTTGAACCGTAGCATAAACAGTGGAGTGCAAGATATTGAGTAGTAGAAAGATAGGTAGGGCTGAATTCATAGAGAGTCTAAGAGCTCTATCTCATTTTAGAGGTAGTGGGGATAAGTAAACATTTTTGATCAGGAAACGATAATTTTTAATTATATTAGAACTTAAGTTTTGCATGATATGTGATTCTTTCGTATATTCCCTTTCATCTTCATACTACCAAAACTGTATTATTATTATTGTTGTTATTTAAAGTTTATTTATTTTGAGGACGAGGAGGGGCAGAGAGGGAGAGAGAGAGATTCCCAAGCAGGCTCTGCACTTTTCAGCACAAAGCCTGATATGGGTTCAAGCCCACGAAACATGAGATCATGATCTGAGCTGAGACCAAGAGTTGGGGGCTCAACTGACTCAGGAGCCCCCAAATAAATGTATTATTAATAGGTGTTAAGTTTTTGGATGTTATTAAAAGAGAATGGAGTGTGGTTTGCCATAAAAGACTCAGATACAGAGAAGAAACTGAAGGTTGCTGGAGGGATGTTGGGTGGGGGGATGGGCTAAATGGGTGATGGGCATTGAGGAGGGCACTTGTTGGGATGAGCACTGGGTGTTATATGTAAATGATAAATCACTAAATTCTACTGAAATCATAAATATACTGTATGTTGCCTAACTCGAATTTAAAGAAAACTTAAAAATTAAAGAAAAACAATGAAAAATAAAGGAATAAAAAAAGAAAAAAAAAGAATGGAGTAAATCCTGAAGGAAAGCAGGAACACTTGAGAATCCTATAGCCATCATCCATTTACTGTGAAGGGTTGGATGGTTAAATTGACCTTGGAGATTTAAAAGTGTACACCATGTTGGCCTTCAGGAATAGATGGGGCAAGCAGACAAAGTACTCTCCTGCTGTATTTTGCACTGGTCAGGCTCTCTGCTCCCAGTCTGAGAATGGACCTCAAATCCCTTCCCCGGGCCTCCAGTGGTGAGGTTTCTGGGAGAGACAGAAGCTATTTTGTAAAGCTGTCAGCTGTCCTGAATAAGGGAAATAGAGAAAGCGGCCAGGAACAAGAGACACAGATAAGAGGTGAATTCTCAGGAATGAGCCTTGTCTGCCTTGGATTAATAGGAGAAGGGAAGAAGATTTTGGAAGGAGGGGCTGAGTCAACGGATGGAATCTTCAGTTGCAGGCCGACAGCAGTGTTACAGAGACAAAATGAGTCAACAGAGATATCCGGTGGCTGGTTGAGACACAGAGGACAAGGGACAGATAAGTGCAGCTGGACTCAAGATGTTTCATATTGGAATGGCTACATTTATCAGGGAGGGTGAGCTGGAGGGAAAAGGTGAAAGATATATAATGTCCTTCTTCATCTCTTGTTACTGCCTTTACTTTAAAGTCCAGTTTGTCCGATATAAATAAGGCCACTCCAGCTTTCTTTTGACTTCCAGTAGCATGATAGATATTTCTCTATCCCCTTACTTTCAATCTGAAGGTGTCTTCAGGTCTAAAATGAGTCTCTTGTAGACAGCAAATAGATGGATTTTTTTTTTTTATCCATTCTGATACCCTATGTCTTTTGATTGGAGCATTTAGTTTATTTACATTCAGTGTTATTATTGAAAAATATGGATTTAGAGTCATTATGTTTTCTGTAGGATTCATGCTTGTAAGGGTCTCTGGTACCTTGTGTTCCTTGCAGCATTTCCCTCATAGAGTTCCCCTTAGGATTTCTTGTAGGGCTGGTTTAGTGGTGGTGAATTCTTTCAATTTTTTTTATTTGAGAAAACCTTTATATCTCCTTTTATTCTGAATGACAGGCTTGCTGGATAGAGGATTCTTGGCTACATATTTTTTCTGTTCATCACATTGAAGATTTCCTGCCCTTCCTTTCTGGCCTGCCAAGTTTCAGTAGATATGTCTGCCACTACTCTGATAGGTCTCCCTTTGTATGTGAGGGCCCTTTTCTCCCTAGCTGCTTTCAGAATTCTCTCTTTATCCTTATATTTTGCCAGTTGTACCGTGATATGTCATGCAGAAGATCGATTCAAGTTATGTCTGAAGGGAATTCTCTGTGCCTCTTGGATTTCAGAGTCTGTTTCCTTCCCCAGATTGGGGAAGTTCTCAGTTATAATTTGTTCTACTACCCCTTCAGCCCCTTTCTCTCTCTCTTCTTCTTCTGGAATTCCTATGATATGGATATTGTTCCATTTGATTGCATGACTCAGTTTTTGAATTCTCTGTTCATTCTCCCAGATCAATTTATCTCTCTTTTTCTCGGTTTCCTCTTTTTCTGTAACTGTGTCTTCTAATTCACCTATTCTCCTCTCTGCCTCTTCAATCTGTGCAGTGGATGCCTCCCTTTTATCATGCACCTCATTTATAGTATTTTTTAATTCATCACAACTATTTTTAAGGTCTATAATCTTTGTAGCTTCTCTGGTGTCTTCCATGCCTTTTTCACTACACTTACTAAGGTAACTTTTCAAGTCCAATGATTAATTTTATGACTATTGTTCTAAGTTCTTGGTCAGTTATGTTGCTTATATCTGTTTTGAGCAACTCTTTACCTGCCATTTCTTCCTGGAATTTCTTTAGAGGAGAGTTCTTCTGTGTCATCATTTTGGCTAGCTTTCTGTCTCTTGTCAGTTTTAAAAGCTTATTATGCACTCTGCACCTGCGAGTTCTGCTATATTAAAGGAGGCTCATTGACTGTCCATGGCCTGTCCATTGAGGAAGTGTTCTTTTAATGGTGTCCCTTGTTCTCTCTTGATGTGCCTTTGGTTGTTTTATTTCCCTACTTGTAGTGATACTTGGGACTCTCCACCATATGTACTTTGGCTTGTTTCTTAAGGTGGCCCTATGAGGCTGTCTTCTTATAATGGACTCTGTCTCTTTTCCTCCCAGACTCTTATGGTTCAGTGTCCTTTGGCTTCAGCCCTTCTTTGTTTGAGAGATGCAGGCGGGAAGTAAGGAACTCCCTATTTCTCTGCAGTCTTGTCTCTGATCGAAAAAGTGAAAGATAAATAAATCAAACTTTCTGCTCTGCATGTTGGGCCCTGGTAACTAGGACATTCTTTGTTCCCACCAGTTGGTGACTTAATCAGGTCCCTTAAGGAAGCTTATAGGATCTTGGAAAGATTTGCATTGCTCCCAGTCAGGGTTGGGTATAACAGCTCATTATCTGACAACCCATCTGATACACTTGACATCCTCTGACACATTTAATGACAAAGAATTGCAATAAAAAAAAAACCCATCTGGAAAAGGGAAAACCACACACAATGGCCATTGCCCAGAGCGTCCTCAGAGTGTCCTCAAATTGTCTATTCCAACGAACTAGTCTACTAGGTCTCCATAAAAGGCTCTGTGCCTGTCCTTCTGCACAGCCTGTTCACATCACTCCCAGATTTTATCTGTCTTTGGCAGTTCTGGATGCCTGTGCTTTTACCTGGAAACTCTGAGATCACTTCTTGTTTGCACTTGATACAGCTTTCTCCATGTCATTTGGCATTTGTGACCTTCTCTGAACTCTGATTGTTTTATTTTTAAAAAATGTTTAAGTATTTTCTTCTACAAAGCTATAGACTTCATTGTATCACCAATACTTGATCAAATATCTGTTGATAAAGACCCTGAAAAGTGCTCTGACTACTGAGAGCATGAACGTCTGTGTAGAGTAGGAATAGAGAGGTTCAGCTAAGAAAAAGAGAGATGAAGATATTACAAGGCAAAGATAAAAAGTTTATTCTCAGTATTTATTCTTTTATTCTTCTCTTGCTTTGCTACAATCTCTGGGTAGGGGGCAGGTTTCCTCTCTATAGGGTGACAAGAATACAAAGTATGATCCTTGAGCCAGTGACTGAAGTCAAGCACCAAAGTCAATTTCATTGACTCACTTGGGGTTCGAGGCATCCCTGAAACAAAAAGGTAAGATATTTTTCATTATGCATTGATCTACTGTCCTTCATACAGCTAGACTAATAAAATCAGCAATTTAAAAACTAGTTTTATGTAGTGGTTTAAGATTATATAGTTTTGATGGTATATTTATTAATATAAGAATCCTATGGGAAACTTTTTCTAAGGGAAGATTGTATCATTTAAATCCTTGTTTTATGTTAAGGGGAATTTGTGATTGGTATTGATATTCTATCATGGCTCCCTCTAATGTTCTCTAGGTTAAAGCAGTTAAAAAGTTGATAAAATATCATTTGTTTCATGCTATGTTCGTAGACAGTATTTTGGCTGACTTCAGGGCTGAATTATTTTCCCTGAAATCATTTCACAGAAAGGACCAGCAATTTGCTAATAAGTTTTCTTATAAATGACTGCATAGTCAAGACATAATAACATATTGATTACACAGTGGAGTAACAGGAATGAGATAATGGTACCTCTTATATGATAACTTAAAACAATTTCTCTGTTTTGGGGGCTCATACTGCTAAAGATTAACTTTAGTTTTTTCAAGGTATAATTTTTAAAGAGAAAAAAACACCCAGCTGTTAGGCTGATTTGTTTTCTTTTAAACAATCTTCATAGCTTCAATTTCTGGAACTTAACTCCTTGAAGACAGCAACATTGCACTTGTTAATATTTTGCTCATTCATCTATAGGATGTTTGTTCAATTGAGAAATGAAAATGGGTCTCAATACACTACATAGAGTGATTTGTTCTAAATGGCACGAAAACAGTTTCTGGGTCAGGAAAGTATTAGTTTAAGGTCCTGTGAAAGTTGATGCTTACGCTGATGCATGGACACCATGGTCTAGTGAAATTTGCACATTAGGGACTTTGCTATAGCTTCATCCCCTTCCCCTTCTTCAATATATGTCATTAGTTTCACATAATAGGAAAGAGGAACTATGCAAAGGCACAGCCGCTATTCTGAATTAAAGGGACTGATTTTTTCCCCATGTTCATGATGAAAATTAGTTTATGTACAGTGTGCCTTAGTGTGTAAAGGGACACACTGGTGTTACATGTTCAGCAACACAGAAAATCTTTTCTTGAAATAATTAGAATGCAAATGCTACTTTCTAGATCAGGCTTCCTTGCATTCTGGCTGGGGGAGGGGGGCGGGAATGCTAGTATATCTGGTGCTTTTGTTTTAGAAATGAAAGTAAACTGTAGGGAGTTTACCAAAATCCTACCACACCCCCTTTAAAACCAAACTGAGCAAGAGGGCCAAATTGCTGCTTTATCCACATTTTGGTGGTCCTGGGGGTGGTGGTAGTCCTCTGCTCCCATTGTTTGTTTTGCTTTATGTTTGACTCCAACAGAGATCAAAACTACATTTTGTGGACTTAGGGTTTGGCAGTATGCTGGCAAATGGGTAAATAAGCAACATAAACCAAATTTCTGCCACAGTGCTTTTAATATTGAGACAGACTTTTATCTAACAGAGCCAACAGAATGGAACATGAGAGCACCAGCCGCTCAGGGCTGTAAACACAGCTTCTTGATGACACATCCCTAGGGGGACAGATCATGCAGTTTCTATATTATGCGGCTTGTCACCCTACTGGCACAGAACTGATTTTCGTCTTAGAAGATGTCTCTTTCCTGAAACTCCAGCTGTCCTTCATTCATAAAGCAGTATTTTAATAAGGTGGTTGTTTACTAGGAAAACAATGCTAATGTTAATAATGAATCACTAACAATATAGCATATTCCTTATCATAGATGGTCTTCTTGCTGCCAAACAGCTGGAGGAAACGCAAGGGAAAATGCAATCAAGCATTTAAACATCATAGCTGGATGTTTCCAAACATAAGTATCCAGATGTTTAGCATCGTGGAGGTAATGTGTTTGATTGCTTGCTTTTTTCATATTTTATCCAGATCTTTTGATGATCTGTGGATACAGCCATGACTATTCTTCATTTTCAGTATGCTGAGCAGTTTTGCTCATCAAGAATGGCAACAATAATGCTGAAGACTGGCAGAGGCCAAGCCTGGCAGCGATTGCTGGGGATGAGGGAGAAGAGGAAGAAGTGAGACTCAGACTGTGGTTATATGGGTCCCTCTCCTGGCTAATGTGTGTGGAAGCATGCGCCTTCTAAAAGGCATCTGCTGAATCCGTTTTCAAGCTTCAGTTAAGGGGCATCTAGAAATTAAGAAGTTGGATGAAGGGTCAGATTCTCTTGTTTTCCTCAAGATCCAGAGGCTGAATAATGAGAGCCTTCTTCAGGATACCTGCTGCCAAGAAAGAAAGTTAACTGTCTCTAAGCCAGTGAGGATACTGGCTTAACAGGAATCTGGGCCAGCTACACTGTAGTCCAGTTGCTCCCTTCCTCAGACTGATGCCTCATCCGGCAAAATTAAAAATCTCCAGTAAACAAGATGAAGTACTTTCTCTTTTTAGCATCTCAGAGTACCCAACCCAAATCAATTCATGCTTCCTACTGCAAACTTCTCCGACATCGGGTTATTAAGTCCTTGCCAAATGTTCTACTAAATTAAAATCCCTGCAAATTAATTATCTCATCAAAGGTGGCTCAGCTTCAGAACTGGATTCATAGATCCTGGCACTAAAATAGATGCCATCTTCTCCTAAGAGTGAAAGAAAAAATAGTCATTTACTGACATGTCCCTGCAGGAAACAATAACTTTACAGATCATGTAGGAGCCAGGAATAGCTGGGGCATATTAATAACTCAGTCTGTTCCCTGATTTTATTCAAGATGACTGGTTAAAGAACACTGCACCAATCATGACTCCATGGCACGAGGAACAATATCATCATTAACATGTGGACCGTTTAGCATTTAGAACATTTCACACATAAAGAGAACTCAACACAAGACTATTGTGCTTTAGACAGATGGTTTAATGTTTCTTTAGCCTTCAGCCTATCAGACCACCCATGGTTTTCTTCAGCCAAGGGCTTTTTAAAAATAATTGGTCTATAGCAATTTTCTAACAAGACTGACTGCAATATAGTTCCCTAAATCTTTTCCCTACCCTTAACTATCCCTTACAGTGGTTTCTGGTTGACAAACCTTCCTGACTGACACTGATTCCTCACATATAAGTAATTACTGACATAAAAGGAGATGAAGGGGCTGAAATTTCATCATTAATGGTTTCTTTGCTACAGAAAAGCTATTTAGAAACGATTACTTTGGAAAACAGTTCTTCCCTGATTAGACATTGCCTGACTCTGGAGAAGCTGTTCCCCCAGAATCTTTCAATACAGGAAATGATAACCCCACTGGATGGATAACTGTGAGTGGCAAAAGATGCATATAGGCATTGGCTTAAAAATGGTAGAGAAGAGTAATTGTGTCTCTGTCTGAGGAATATGTAAATGTGTTTAGGAAGGGATAACAGAGGCTGCAGATTCCCTGCTCTTACTATCAAAGTGGAAATCACTCACAGAGGAAAAGCAAGCGGGTGCACTTTTATGGTGCAAGCCTCTGAAGGGATCTTAATGACGCCCTCCACTGCCCTGGCCACTGTTCAGTTTTCCAGGCCCTTCTGCCAGCTCTTTAAGGGAACAACGTGACCCCAGGCCAGGAGACCTCTACAGATTGGCCTGGAAGGATGGGTGCTTGTTTGCACATTCTTCTTTATGTAACCTTTCCAGTAGGGTTAGGAAAAGGCAAGCTTAGGCCTGGAGCACAGAAAAAGGATTACACAGCAGAGAGGGTTTAGTGATCAGATGCTTTTAGGAGGGCAAGTGTCTTTTCACTGCCTACACAGGAGGGCTTGAGGGACTAGAAGGCTCAGTGCCAAACTTCTGATTGGCTTTTTTTTTTTTCTCTTTAAGGAACAAAGACGTCTCATCGGAAGCTCAGATTTCCGGCTGACACTTAGTGCTGGGCCTGACTAGAACCTTGCTGGTTCTGTGGCTGCAGCTGGTGTCTTGGTTTTGCACTGCAACTGTCAGTTTCCGCATGAGGAAGAGGCCCATGATGCCGACATTGTTTGTCTGTCTGACCATGTCTTGATTAATTCTCAACTTGAGGGCCAAGCCAGTTCTGTTTCATGAAGTTCAACAGCTCGCTGCTCCAGGTGCGAGAGGGCGACGGGCAGCTGACCGTCGGGGACGTGGGCCTGGACCGCGAGCAACTGTGAGGCCAAGCGCCACAGTGCGTGCTGGCCTTCGACGTGGTCAGCTTCTCGCAGGAGCAGTTCCGGCTGGTACACGTGGAGGTGGAGGTGAGGGACATCAACGATCACGCGCCGCGCTTTCCCCGGGCTCAGATCCCCGTGGAGGTGTCCGAGGGCGCGGCTGTGGGCACGCGCATCCCCCTGAGGTGCCGGTGGACGAGGATGTGGGAGCCAACGGGGTGCAGAGCGTGCGCCTGGCCGAGCCTCACAGCCCCTTCCTCGTGGAGCTGCAGACGCGCGCGGACGGTGCCCAGTGCTCGGACCTGGTGCTGCTGCAGGAGCTGGACCGCGAGAGCCAGGCCGCCTACAGCCTGGAGCTAGTGGCCCAGGACGGCGGCCGCCTGCCGCGCTCTGCCACGGCCGCCCTCAGTGTGCGAGTACTGGACACCAACGACCACAGCCCGGCCTTCCCGCAGGGCGCCGTGGCGGAGGTGGAGCTGGCGGAGGACGCGCCCGTGGGCTCCTTGCTTCTGGACCTGGACGCAGCTGACCCCGACGAGGGTCCCAACGGCGACGTGGTGTTTGCCTTCGGTGCCCGCACCCCGCCGGAGGCACGCCGCCTCTTCCGCCTGGACCCGCGCTCGGGCCGCCTCACCCTGGCAGGACCCGTGGACTACGAGCGCCAGAGGGGGCGGTGCGCAAGAGCCTGGTGGCGCTGGTCAGCACCTCGGACAGAGACTCGGTGCCAGTGGGTAGGTGCGCTGCTCCCTCTACGGGCCTGAGCACTTACAGCTGTAGCCGGCCTACTGGGGCAGCTACCTCGTGGTGACCTTGGCGTCCGTGGACCATGAGCGCCTCGCTGGCGGAGGACAGAGGCGTGCCCCCACTCCGCACCGTGTGGCCCTACACGGTGCGTGTGAGCAACGAGAACAACAAGGCGCCACTCTTCACAGGACCGGTCTACGAGGTGTCTGTGCGGGAGAACAACCTGCCTGGTGCCTACTAGGGCCTCGAAGGCTAGGTCACCTACCGAGTGCTGGAGGCGGAAGAGGGTCACGCCCAAGACGCCGTGTCCACCTACACCTCTGTGGACCCCACCACAGAGAAACTGCGCGCAGAAGGGTGCTTTGATCGCGAGTAACGGGCTGAGCTACAGCTGGGGCTAGAAGCTCTCGGCCGCGGCTCTATGCAGCTCTGGGGCCAGGTCGTGGTGTGGCTGCATATGGAGGACCAGAACGACTTTGCACCTCCGCTGGTCACACTGCCATTCTTTAGTGGCTCAGCCCAGCTGCCTCTGCTCCAGGGCACGCCCCTGGGCTACCTGGTGACCCAAGTGCTGATGAAGGCCCCAACACAGAGCTGATTTCTACCCTCCTCCAGAGCTAGTGCCACACTCAGTCACGGGTGAGCTATCTTATCAGTGTTCTTGTCCCCACAGCCCACCAGCCAACTGATGCCAGCGTGGTGCGGGACCCAGGTACCACCACTTTGTGCTTAGTGCCCACGGATTTGTCGCCACCTGGCGGAGAAGTGATGCTGGTGCAGCAGCTGCCACTGCCGCCGCCAGGCTGCCAAAAGAGGGAGGGTAGGAACACAGCTAGGAGGGGGCAGGGAGCCTGGCTTCCAGGTCGTCTTGGCAGGTGTTTTGGCCAGCGGCTGTGGCCTTCTGCTGGTGGCCATTACCATCGTGACTTGTTTCAGCCAAGGCAAGGCTAGGACGTGGAAGAAGAAGCTTTGTGGGCATAGCCTGAGTAGGCACCACGTGAGGAGTGGCCAGGCTGGTCCAAGTCACAGGGCGTCAGGGGCTGACTCTGAGGGCTTTGAGCTGAGGTTCTTCGTGGAGACACTGGCCCTTTGCATTTGCGTGGAGGCCCAGGAGAGGGAGGGTGCAGAGATTTTCCCGTCCCGGGGACAGCCGGGTGTTCTCATGCCCCTCCCTTAGGAAGAGGAGCAGGGTCCTGTGGGCCCAGGTGGAGCACCCCGGCAGTCCTGTGTCCTCCTAAACGTTTGTTCTATTTTCATGCTGATGTTAGGAAAATTCAGCGCCTGATCTGGTCTGGGACTTCAAAGGACTGATTTTTCCGGACTTGTTTATTTTTTATTAGAGAGGAAAATTTCTTCACAGATGAAGGCAGAAGGAGGCATGATGGTCATGTTTTGTGGAGGCACACGTCTGTTCGTGCTGTTTTTGCCCCTGGACACTTCCTTGTGGTTCAGGTTGGAACATCTTCGTCCCTCAGGGTTTAAATGCTGTCTTCCTGGAGTGCTCCAGATGAGCAATATTGTGCCCTCTCTGTCAGCTTTGATATCTGAGCGTGAAATATTAACTGCTGCTCTCACCCCTCTTTTTAAATAGGGTTCAGGCTCGGGTCCTTTCCATTCCCCATCCCTGCGTGGAGAGGATAAATCTGCTGTAAGTTTAAGGTAATTTCAGAATATGTATCGGTCTGCCTAAGCCACGTGTTTCACGTTTTGTACATTTTCATGGATAACAGAGTGATTCTATTCTTTTCACTCCCAGTACACATTCATATCCAGATGAATTTAGTGTGAAAGATAGCGTAAGAAGAGACAGTGAATGACAGCAGTTCTGACATCAGTTTGGAACGGGCTTCCAGAAAGCATCTTTTCCAGTGATTGCAAAGTGAAAGGGTAAGTTCAAACCTGTGACTTTGAAGCTCTTCCTCACAAAGCCCTGATAATTCTGGATGCCTGGATGAATTAAAAGCAAACACACACACACACACACACACACACACACACACGCACGCACGCGCGCGCGCGCGGTCCGGACTGTGCATTCATAGAGGGGAGTATGCTGAGTGCTGCTGAACAGAGCTAACAGTTTTTTGTCGAGCACTTCTTTTTTAGCTGGTTCTATGTATTTTAAGTACTTTACACTTTCTGACTTATTTTTCCCCCATAATGAATCCAGTGGGGTAGGGAACTGAGGACAGAGTTTAAATAACTTGCCCCAATGTTGGAGTTAAGAGCTCAGCCCAGTAATTCCAGCTATAGATTTCTTCCACTTAATCATCCTGTTAAGTGACCTCTATGAATGCAAACGATTAAAACACAAAGAAATCAGAATATTTTGGTTAGGAATACTAAAATCATTTTGTACCTCAGGACTAAGGAGAACTTCGTATATATGGGGATTTCAGAAGTGGATAGCATATGAATCGGTAAAAATTTTTATAGGCCAGAATGCCATTTGCTGGAACATGACTATGTGATTTTGTTTGGCCGTGCACCCACTGACATCATGCTATTTAATCTATCTCCTGTAACGTTTGGGAATTTTGTTTTAGGTCAAAATCTCTGTAATGGTGTCTAGTTCTATGGGGAGAGTTGATCATGGACTTTGTGTTAGTTTCCATGGAAGTGAGCCCTGGATCGTTAGTTCTTCAAAGCAGATACCTTACTCTCAAAGATGAGTCCTAATGGTATGTCCTACTGATTCACATATCTCTTCACATTATGGGTATTTTTGCCCAATCTGTGTTTGGTTCCTTCAACATTTTTTTTCTTTTGAGAAGATGACTTCTTAGAAGCATCTGCATCCTGGTCCCCTTCTGAATATTCTCTAGTTTGTATGTATCTTTCCTAAAATGAGACCCTTTGAGTTGGATACAGGACTATAGAACCAGCCTCTCTCCTGAGCTCCAAACTAATATTTCCAGTTGTTTACTCAGTATCTCCATTTGGGTATCTGACAGACACGCTACATGTTCAAAATTGAACTCTTGATTTCTATTCTACAAATTTGTTCCTTCTCTAACGTGTGTACTTCAGTTAATGACAATGCTCTTCACTTAGTTGCTTGCTGTGGCCAAAGTCCCTGTGTCATACTTGATTTGTTTCCCCCCCCCCCATTCTATTTCCAGTCTATCAGCAAATCTGGTTAGATTTACTTCAAAAATACATTCCTGATCTGTGCTCTGCCCACCACCTTTGCTGCTATCCTCCCCAGGCCCTGTCTTCTGCCTGGGTAGATCCCCGCTGGGGTGTGCTACCATACTTGCCCTCCTGCAGTCTGTTTTCCAAATCAGATCACAAAATCCAGCTCTCCAAACGTTTCTCATTTAACATGAAATCCAAAAATCCTTATCAGGCATCCCAGTTACTACTGCTGTGTAACAAAGAGTAAAACTCAAAACGGAGCAGTTTAAAACAACTCTTTTATTATGTTCATGGATTCAATGGGTCATTTTGGACATCTGAAGGCTTAGACACATGGCTAGGATGTGGATTAGGATTATTCAAAGCCTACAATGGCTCACTTGGGGCTGGGAAGGGGGACTACATGTGCGCTTTACATGTGGTTCGATTTTCTGACAGCATGGCAGCCTTAGGGAAGCATGACTGTTCCACCAAATAGGATAGAATTCACATCCTCTTTTATAACTCAGTCTCAGAAACAACATAGTTATTTATGTTCTACTGGTCCAAGCAGTCTTAAGCCCACGCAGATTCAAAGGGAGGGGGAAAAGATCCCACCTCTACAATGAAAACTTATTAAAGAATTTTGGGGCCATGTTTGTAAAGAAGCCACACATGGCCCATAAAGTCTTGTATTATCTGACCCGTTTCTTCTCCCAGATGATGCCTTATTACTCTTCCCCTTGAGAATTTGGGTCATATTAGCTCTCTTGATTCTTGAACAAACCAAACGTATTTCATCTCAAACCTCAGATTCTTGCTATTCTTTCTGCGTGGTATGCTCTTTCTCAAGATATCCATATGGTTTGCATCCTGCCTTCATTTATGCCTTTGTTCAAATGTCTATTTTCTCAGAGATTTTCCATTCCTCAAGCTGTCTGCTCCAGCTGTCACTCTCCACTCTGCCTTATTTTCATTCCTGTCATTTATCACTGCCTGACATCACTTTATATATTTGTTTATTATTTATTCTGTATGCCATGTTGAATCATCAAGCATCCAATATGTACTTAGGGGTGCCTGAGTGGCTCAGTTGGTTAAGCATCTGACTTCAGCTCAGGTCATGATCTCTTGGTTCATGAGTTCTAGCCCTGTGTCAGGCTCTGTGCTGACAGCTCAGAGCCTGGAGTCTGCTTTGCATTCTGTGTCTTCCTCCCTCTCTGCCCATCCCTGCTCACACTCCGTCTCTCAAAAATGAATAAATGTTAAAAAGATTTTAAAAATGTACTTAAAAAATGAATGAGTGAATGAAAGATGTAGTCTAACTAGCTTATACATTGCAAATGTATGACTAATTCTTATGATATTATTGCATTTTAGATTAGGGTAAAACTGTGCTCGTGTTTTTTTAGAAGTTCCACTGTGCTGCTTTGCTTTCTAGAAGATTTTAGTGTCTTCTCAAAGCTTGAAGATTTTACAGTAAGTTTATCTTTCCAGATCATGTAATGTTAAATTGTCCTTGTCCAACAAAGATCAAGTTCCTGGAACTCCTGGTGTTTATTCTCTGTTTAGAGAATTACCAGCTTATTCTTCTCCTAACACAGTTTCCTCCTCATAATAGCAGGCAGGCGCTCTGAATCCCTCGATAGCTCCAGGCGCTGCCGTGGCAAACAATAAGGGAATTGAAGCAATCCATGCAATCTGGGAGGGTTTGGTCACTTGATAATAACAATCACATCTCCTCTTATTTATATTCAACAGCAACATTTTATTTACTTACTTATTAAACATTTACACAACACTTACTGTGTACCAAGAAGTGTGCTAGGTGCTCCATAAATGTTAACTCACTTAATCCTCCTAATAATGCTATTAGGCAGGTACCATCACTTAAGCTCATTTCACATGGGGGGAAACTGAGGTGTAGAGTTGTGAGAGTATTTTGATCAAGACCACCCAGCTGTAGGGACAGAGCTGGGCTTTCCATCCCAGGAGTCGGGCTCCAGAGTTCATGCTTTTAGTGTTCTGCTCTAGTGTCTTTTCAGTGGGTTTTAAACACTTATTTTATGGGTCTTCTAAAGATTTAGGACTGATTTCCATTCCTGAGGGTGTTTCTGTCTTTGACTTTTAAATGAGATGTTCTGATTTATGGCTTGGTTTATACTCCAGCTCTCTGCTGCATTTTCTTGTAAAACTGTTAGTGGGATTATTGAAAGGATGACACATGGGTGATGGCAAGATAATTGAAATAGATGTTGATAGCTTGAGGTAAGGCATTTAGTGAAGTTATTTTTTATTAATTTTTCATCTCATTCTTAATAGTTAACACAGAGAATAAATAGATTAATAAACTGATATTCTTCAGAAATTAACCTTATTTATTTACTTTCTTCCAAGTTTTAATTTAAATTCCAGGTAGTTAACATACAGTGTAATATTAGTTTCACATGTAGGATTTAGTGATTCATCATATACATACAACACCTCATCACAAGTGGCCTCCTTTTTTTTTTAATGTTGATTTATTTTTCAGAGATAGAGAGAGTGAGCTGGGGAAGGGCACGGGGGGTGGGTGGAAGGATCCAAAGCAGCAGAGAGCTTCATGTGAGGATAGAACTCGCAACCCATGAGATCAAGACCTGAGCTGAAGCTGGATGCTCATCCAGTGAACCACCAAGGAGCCCCACAGGTGCCCTCCTCAACTCCCATCATCCATTTAACCCATTCCATCCCCCCACCTCCTTCCAGCAACCCTCAGTTTGTTCTCTATAATTAAAAGTGTGCTTTATGATTTGCCTCTCTTTCTTTTATTCCTCCCATGTTGCTGTTTTGTTTCTTAAATTCCACATATGAGTGAAATCAAATGATATTTGTCTTTCTCTGATGTATTTCACTTAGCATTATACACTCTAGCTCCATCCATGTCATTGCAAATGGCTAGATTATTTTCTTTTTGATGGATGAATATTCCAGTGTGTGTGTGTGTGTGTGTGTGTGTGTGTGTGTGTACCACATCTTCTTTATCCATTCATTGGTAGATGGGCATTTCGCCTCTTTCCAGAATTTGGCTATTGTTGATAGTGCTGCTATAAACATTGGGTGCAGTAGTTTTGTATCCTCTGGTAAATACCTAGTAGCGCAATTGCTGAATCATAGAGTAGTTCTATTTTAACTTTTTGAGGAAGCTCCACACTGTTTTCCAGAGTGGCTGCCCCAGTTTGGATTCTCACCACCAGTGCAAGAGGTTCCCCTTTCTCCACATCCTCACCAACACCTGTTGAGAAACTTCATTTAGATTGTAATTCTTACCATTTCTCCCATCAAAGCTATATCAGAGATTCCAGCAAATTATTTAATTTAGCTGCTTGAATTTTATTTCCATTTCATTTCATCTGTGCACCAGCAGGTGGAGGTACAAGTCATTGGCGGAAAAGGCAAAGGAAGAAAAAAAATGGCTAAAAGACTAGTCCCTGAACAACTGAATGTTTGCATTTTTAAGTCTACTGCCAAATAGCATCCTGCCTTTTTGAATATTTTACACGATTCCATTTTATTCCCAAGTTGCTTCAGATCACTCAGAATGAAAAACATTTAAGGATCCTGAAAGATTAATCGAGAAATCTCAAAGCAGCAGGACTTTCATCACATCGTGAAAATAGCCACAGGATTGCACTTTCTTCAAGTATCCTTTACCCTCACGTTCCCCAGCTGAGAAATATGAATTTCCAACCAGTATACTCAGAGCTCAAAGGACGTTATTTTCAAGTCTGTGAATCCCAAAGTGAAGGGCTGCCAAGTGTGTGAGACAGAGTTCAAAACTGCAGGCCGGCAGGGTCACCTCCCCTGTTCTCAGACAGGATGATGAATTAAGTCACCCTTCAGCTGATGGATCACCTTCACATACTTCATAAATAGCCACTTGGTTCTGCAATGCTGCAACTCATACAGACAGTTATATTTGGGGAATATACACATTTATGTTTCTGTCAGGTGTTTAGAAGCTAAGTTGCATACACGAGCCTCCTGCTTTTTGCCCTGAATTAAGTCAACAGTCAGTGTCAGAGCACATGATGCTTTTTATATAATCCAGGATATTTTACCAAAAAGTTTGAGATGTAGCCTTTATTGCCACAGATACAATAAGCGAACCTGTATTTTATATTCTAGGATCATTTGTGAATTTAAATGAACTCTTCATTCTAGCTGTAGGTTGATATTTGGATATTTGCAATTCTACTGGGAATACACTTTAACTTTGAATGACTTTAGGCTGGATTAAGAATCTAGAACCCGATTGTAACCACAGGCCCGATGGGGAGAAAGAAGCAGCAGCATTGGGGTGAAGGAGAAAGTTCAGGCAGCACTGGGGTGGGGGAACCCCAATAATTTCTGTAGCCTGAATCTGAGATGGTTCTGGGTGCTTAATGGGTAGAGCTGGAGCAGATTCTGACAGTGTGTTAAAATCAAGTGGGGCTGGCTGGTCATGTCATGCTCCTGGGCATTCAGCCCACTTGTAACAGCAGCCCATTCAGAGGTGGAGCTGCAGAGAACAGCAGTGGGGAGAGTAGAGAGGGTCTTAAGGCCTCACCCACCTGGGTTACTATTCCCAGCGGGATTGGGACAGGAGACCAGGGGCAGAAGGAAGAATTGGACCCAAAATGCAGTGACTCACAGGCAACATGAGCATCTGGGCCTCCTGGGTGACTGACCAGATTGGAGCGCCAGCCATGCTGGATGATGGGATAGAAACAGCTGGATTGTGTCTTCTGTCTTTAAGATTGGCTCAGACTATGGGAAGGATTGAGTCTGCAAGTACAGGACACTAGTGCCTCCCCAAGTGGAAGAGTCTGGGCTCATCAAGATCTGATGGGCATGAACTGTCTTCCCGATACAATAACCACTAGCCACATGTGGCTGTTTAAATTTAAATGAATTAAAACTCTTTGCAATGAAAAATTCAGTTCCTTGGTCGCATTAGCCACATTTCAGTTGCTCAATACCACACATGACTAGTGGCTACAGTATTGGGCAGAGCAGCCATAAAGCATTCCATTGTCACTATTGTACTGAACGGCGCTGATCTAGAAGAAGGATCAGGCCAGAGGACCGCCTCTGTGGGCTGGGGTATTGCAGGCAGTCAATGGCCCACCAAGCTTGCTCAGCACATATACGGGAGATTGTGTGTTCTCTTTTCTACACATTCCACACTTCCCTGGTCAAAGATAGTCTTTTATTGGTTCATATAAATATTTCAAAATAGATTGACACATTGCATTATTTATTACAAAATATTTGAAAAATGTCCAAAGACCAGAGTTCCCAATTGTACAAGGTTTCCTGTGTGCTTGGGGAGGGTTTCTGAAGCCTCCTCTGCTATTCTAGCTAGCACCTCAAATTTATAGTCTTCATATTCAGTCCTATAACCGTAGAGATTTTGCTGTAATATTTGTGATAAAACCAACCCACTCTTATTCCTCAGCTCTCCCAAGAAATAATGCAGCGGTTTTTAAGACCAGTAATTCATTCTTTAGCTTTGTTCAGGCAAGAAGCTAGTAAGTACTCTAAACTCCTTTTGTCACTGGCCTCCTATAGAAGATCACTGCTGTAGAAATTGGTTTCCAAGCCAAGTAGTGTACTTAGAATCCGTATGCCATTCCAAGTGTCAGCTTTCCATAATGGGCGGTCTAGGTCCCAGAGACACTGCAAACAAGAACATACCTAGCTTTACATGAGACATGCCTTTAAAATACACTTACCTTTTGGGTTATGTTGAAGCATATTTCAACTTCATTAGAGTAATTTGTCATGTAGGTGAATTCTGTGGGAAATGTTGTTTATAGAAACCAAGAATGTACAACTTCACTCAAGTTTATAAACATAGGATTAGATGATTTGTTTTTCTTAAAAGCAGGTTCACATGTTTTTGAAATGGTCGCTTCTGCCTTCATTATGATTCCTCAAGCAATTTTCCTGTTTATGTCTGCATTCTCATAGTAACTGACAACATTTATCAAATGCTTACTGCATACAAAGCTCTTTGGCAAGTGCTTTATGTGAATTATTATATTTATACTCCTAAGCATCCTAGGAAATAGTGATATTATCATCCCCATTTCAGAGATGAAGAAATGGAGGTTTAGAGAGGATAATTTGTCTGAGGTCATACAGCAAGCAAAGGAATTGTGATATTCACAATTCACATTAAAGCGCATGAATGTTAGGTTGACAGCTGGATGACATTGTGTGCGCACATAGTCACGTGATCACCACTCGGAGCAAAGTATAGAACATTTCCACCTCCCCAGAAGGCTCCTTTGTGCATCTTCCCAGGCTGTAACTCTTCTCAAAGTAACCACTATTCAAACCTCTCTTACCATCTACGACTTTTTCTTGTACTTGAACTTCATAGAAATGGCATCATGCAGTCTGTCCTCTTTGGTGCCCGACTCAACATTATGTCCATGAGCTTCCATACACGCATCCATGCTGTGTGTACCAGGAGTTTGTTCTTTCTAACTCCGGTGTGATATTTCAGTTGTGAGCGTGCCACAATTTATTTATCCATTCTACCACTGATGGATCTTAGGATGATTCCAAGGTTTCGGCTTTTGTGAATAGTGAATTAATTACACATTTTTTTTTTTTTTTGGTAGACATAAACCCTTATTTCAACAGAAATAAGGCCTGATAACGAGAAATAGAAGTGTCGTGTCAAAGGGTGATGGATCGAGGATTTAAACCTCAGGTTTTCTGAGTCCACTGTTTTCCATGTACAACACCCACTACCTCATTAACAGCTAACATCGACTGAGAACTCTCTATGTGCTATAAACTCTGAAAAGCTCTATTTTTCTAAGCAGGCACTTGATCAATTGAAAACTTTCTATAAGCTTTACTAATAACAGCAGGGGAAGTTTTATATTTGTTTAACAAATAAGACAGATTTTTAAATTATCATTAAATAGCTAATGTATTATAGTGTATATAGAATGCTTAGTAGCTTCTCTTTGAAAAGACCATAATAATATCCATCTTTGACAGACTTGTTTTACTCATTGAAATGTATACAGTAGAAGTAGACTTAGCAATTGATTGTTCATTTGCTTGTACACTGTAATTAGCTAAGGAAGAAACAAATCAATTTAAAAACAATTTCCATAGTCTCCACATGCATGGGAATTGATTGCAGACATGAATTTTGTGAATAAAAAGTGAAGCTAGCTAATCTCAATTTGTATTTCATCGAGTAAATGTCAGCTATCGATTGCTGGGGCTTACTACTGGTGAGGCCATATGTCTGTCATTCTTTGAAGGTGGCACAGCACATTTGCTTGTGCACTTTAATTAGGTGTGAGCCAGTCATGTCACTTGCGTGAGGAAGATGAAATATTTAGCCTTAGTAGAAGGAAAAACCTCAGCCAGCTGCCTGTTCTCTCACCCTCTTTCAGACCCTTACTCATCTTAATTTAATCTCCATTGATCTTTATTGTTGAATGTTGTACAGAGGAGCCCGTTTGTAATAGGCTGTTGGAAGATTGGGCTAAAACTGACTTTACAGGCTAACTGAATTTTCTCAAGCTTTCTTGAACTCTTGACAGCACGGTGTCCCATTTTAGGGGAATAACTTGACTGTATTCTATAACAGCCTTCCACAGTGTGCTGGTTTTCCAAAAAAGTAATCCACGCTGCCTTGGTCACACAGGAGTTGTACACAGTTTGACAAGTTGTGATGTCTTCCGACTTGGCATAACATGAAATGTGTAATCTTACACTTCACTTGAATACAACTATTCATTTAAAACATGGCCTGAGGTAACAGTGAAAGTAATGTCTTCTTTTTCAAGAAAGTAATGTCTTCTTTGTTTTTGGTTTCCTCACCTATAGGGAGATATTAGTACCTACTTCATAGGGATTTTGTGATAGCTAAATTAGATAGTACATGTAAAATGTTTAGAGCAATGCTTTGCACAAGGAAATCACTTAAATATTTTCATTATCATCAGAAACTTTTCTCATTGCCCAGTTCCTTGTTTAAAGTGATGTAGTTTGTTATTACAACTATTCCTACATGTTTCTCTTTTTTTTCTATTTAGTATGATTAGTATTTTTTTTCTATTTCTTTTGGTTGGCCATTATTATTTTTATTTATTAATTAAAAAATTTTAATGTTTGTTTATTTTTGAGAAACAGAGAGTAAGCGGAGGCGGGGCAGAGAGAGTGAGACACAGAATCCAAAGCAGGTTCCAGGCTCCGAGCTGTCAGCACAGAGCCCAGTGTGGAGTTTGAACTCATGAACCAGGAGATCATGACCTGAGCCAAAGTCTGGTGTTCAACCAACTGAACCACTCAGGTGCCCCGGTTGGCCATTATTTTTTGAACTAACTTTTCAAATTGGCAAACAATAATAGTCAAAGTTTCCTGGGGATTATAGTTTTTTTTTTTTTTTTTTTTTTTTTGGCAGTAGTGTGAACCTCTGATTTAAAAAAGAGGACCCTTCTGTGGAAACATTTTTTTACAGTAGTTCTTGTAATGTCTGATCAGTTAGCCATTTTGTCTTATGGCTATATTTTAAGCCAGCAGTGAGCTTGACTGTCAGGTGAGGATATTTAAATGGAAATGTAGGAGTCCAATAATAACAGATGCACTAGGTCTTTAGTTCAGAAATCCTTGGGAAAACCCACAAAATCTTGGTTTCCCACTTTTACCTGCTTTGGTGAATGCTAATATGCCATTTAATTGTGCCTGTAGGCTACCTGCTCTGCTCCCAAGCAGCCCAAGCTGCTGTTGTAATACCCCATAGGAGGCATGAAGTGATCAAGTGGTAAATGATCAGCTTCTAGCTCAGGCCACTGTAGCTGGGGAGATGATTGATAGTGAGGCATTTCTAAATCATGGGAGAGAGTCTTCCAGAAAGCACACAACCTGAAAAGTATTTTCCCTTCCAACCTGCATCCAGAAAAATCAATCAAACATCTCCCACTTAAGGACCAGAAATATTCATAGATATTTTGGTGGGTGTTTTTAATAGGAGGCATGTGCTCTAATGCATGCTCACTTTCCAGTTCTGTCTCTTGCCACCTTCCTGCTTGCACTCCCTGAACCAGTGTCAGTGGTCTGACACCCTAAAATGGAGAAGGGACATCCACATAGACTATCAGGCCAAGCCCTGATCTCAGCAGCCAGGCCCACCTTTCAGACAGCCCTGGGGCCAGAATACACCAGAAGGCCATTAGAAAGGCGAACTCCTAAAATATGTCAAATATATATTCACTGAGTCCTTGTCTACAAGCAGTCTTCCTCCATCTGCCTACAACTTAGTTTTGCATGTAGGGCTTGTTTCCAGGGAGAAAATGGCCTGGACATAACAGAAGCATGCAAATTAGAATTTTCATTGGAAATAACTTAATTTGGGATTTTTAAAAATCATGGTAAGTATATCTTTTACTTTTACCATTTTTTAAAAAAGTTTATTTATTTATTTATTTGGTGCAAGAGCAAGAGCCAGAGAGGGAGAGAGAGAGAGAATCTCAAGCAGGTTCCTCACTGTCCGTGTAGAGCTCAGTCCTGGGCTCAAACTCATGTAACGGAGAGATCATGACCTGAGCTGAAATCAAGAGTCAGACGCTTAACCAACTGAGCCACCTAGGCACCCCTACTCTTTTTTATTTTAAGTTTACTTATTTATATGTGAGAGAGAGAGCACGTTGGGTAGAGAGAGGGAGAGAGAATCCCAAGCAGGCTCCACATTGTCAGTGAGGAACCTGATGCAGGGCTTGAACCCGTGAACTGTGAGATCATGACCTGAACAGAAATAAAGTCAGATGCTCAATCAACTGAGCCACCCAGGCACCCAGATAAGTCTATTCTTTAATCCCCATCCCAACCCACCCTCTCTTGGTCACCATCAGTTTGTTCTTGGTAGTTAACATCTGTTTCTTGATTTGTCTCTCTCTCTCTCTGTTTTTTTTTCCCTCTGTTCATTTGTTTTGTTTCTTCAGTTCTACCTATTCTATATTCCACATACATACGAATGAGATCATAAGGTATTTGTCTTTCTCTAGCTGACTTATTTTGCTTAGCATTATACTCTCTAGCTCTATCCATGTTGTTGCAAATGGCAAGATTTTAGTCGTTTTTATGACTGGATAATATTCCATTGTGTGCATGTATATATATCTATTTATATATCCCACATCTTTATCCATTCATCCATTGATGGGCACTTTGGGGGCTTCCATAAATAATTATTGCTGTAAGTAATGCAGCAATCCAGTGTTTTTGAATCAGTGTTTTCATATTTTTCAGGTAAATACCCAGCAGTGGAATTACTGAACTGTATTGTAACTCTGTTGTTAGTTTTTTGAGAAACCTCCATATTGGTTTCCACAGTGGATGCACTAGTTTTTATTCCTACCAACAGTGCATGTGGGTTCTTTTCTCTCTACATCCTAGCCAATCTTCCTGTTTCTTGTATTTTTTTATTTTAGCCATCTGACAGGTGAGAGGTGATGCCTCATTGTTTTTTTTTTTAATGTTTGTTTATTTATTTTGAGAGAGAGACAGAGAGAGTGCAGGTGGGGGAGGGGCAGAGAGAAAGGAAGAGAGAGAATCCCAAGAAGGCTCCATGCTGTCAGTGCAGAGCCTGACTTCGGGCTGAATCTGTGAACCACAGGATTATGACCTGAGTGGAATTCAAGAGTTAGATGCTTAACCGACTGAGTCTTCCAGGCATTCCATCATTGTAGTTTTGGTTTGCATTTCCCTGATGATGAGTGATGTTGAGCATCTTTTCCTGGGTCTATGCCCATCTGTATGTCTTCTTTGGGGAAATATCTCTTAATACCTCTGCTCATTTTTTAGTTGGATTATTTGCTTTTGGGGTATTGAGTTCTATCAGTTCTTTATATATTTTGGATACTAACCCTTTATTGGATGTCATTTGGAAATATCTTCTCTCATTCATTATGCTGCCTTTTAGTTTCATTTATTGTTTCCTTCACTGCAGAAACTTTATGTTGATGTAGTACCAAGAGTTTATTTTTGCTTTTATTTCCCTTGTCTCAAGAGACATATTTAGAAAGATGTTGCTATGGCCAGTGTCAGGGAAAGAGAGAGATTACTACCTGTGCTTTCTTCAAGGATTTTTATGATTTCAGGTTTTACACTTAGGTCTTTAATCCATTTTGAGTTTAGTTTTGTGTATGGTGAAAGAAAATGGACCAGTTTCATTCTTTTCCATGTGGCTGTCCAGTTTCCCCAACAGCATTCTTTGAAGACAGGGATTTTGATTTTATATGTCAGTACCACACGGTTGATTGAAGTGATTCTACTATTCAGGAAAAGATCTATTTTCATGGTGCTGCAAAATCAGGGATCTGAGTCTATGTAACTGAGGGCTGGTCACCATATTATAATCAGTTGACAAAGACAATGAACAAAAGTCCCTAAGCCTCCAAGGGGACAGCCTTCTGGGCCCTTCCTGGCCAATATGCCACCCTGATTCCTGTACTAGACACAGCAGAGCATTTTCTAATTAAATTTTGGCATCAGGCATGATGGGTAAAAAACCTACTATCAGTCTAGCTCTTCATGGATACAGTGGCACTGCAATCCTGCGGAGCAGGTAACATCATATCTTTCTTCTACACATAAGAAAGTCAAGGTTAACTTACTTATGCAAGTCACAGAATGGTCAGTGGCAAAGTTTCAGTGCCAGAACACAGCTTCTGGGTTTGGTGCATGTTACGCCTTGCCTTACTGCCTTTCTTGTAGCTTGTTAGTTCTTCATTTTATTGGGTCTACGGGTCTAGAAATCAAAGTACTTAAAAAACCATTTGGTAGTTCCTTTGCTCAAATCACCAGGAGCATATGAACAATCTAAATGCATGTTCAGCCACTCAAAGATGCGATCTGTTCTCTGGCTGAGCGCCCCTCATCCATCATGCATGTTCCTAATAGACATGGCAGGTCTTGCACGAAGGGGAGCTTCTCTTCCTCTCTCAGTGGTGCTTCCTTTGAGGCATGCTACTGTTCAGGGGCCTGTTGAGATTTTGATTAAAAAAGACAGATATTGTGCAACTTCCACTAATGTTCTATTTCTCCTGTAGCAAAACGTAGGCTCTTGCAACCTTCTCGGGGGAATTTAATTTTCCATGTCTGTTGGCAAATTCAATTTTGAGTTTTACATAAAACACTAGAAAACAGTTAGTGGCCTGGTCAGGGGTTATGCTTGTAATTCAATGCTTCTTTGAGGTGACTTTAACCCTTTTGCAACCTCTTTCCCCCTTCTGTAAACCACAAGCAACTAGCTTTCTAGTGTAAAAGCAAACTTCTTTTAAAAATATAAAGCACGTAAGGTATTTACCATTCATTTGCCCTCCTCTCTCTAGTTATAATAATGCCATGTGACTTATTTTCATAGGGTGCCCTAAAAATAACAAAACCTGTAAGTGAAGAAACTATGAAAATGTATTTTAGAAATGCTTAAGGCACAATAACTTATGTTAAGATAGTGTATTCTATACCTGGGAGTTTTATAATGCCTCCAGTGATAGTGTGGCCTTCTTTTCTCTCTCTCTCTTTCTTCCTCCCTCTCTCTCTCTCTCTCTCTCTCTTTCTCTCTCTATCCATGTCTGTATCTTAGTGCCCCCAGTCTTCACCTAGTTCAATTTATATATAATGTACATTCATTCATTCTAGGACTTACTTCAGTTTTGTGGATTATCTGAATGTCTTCCTCTCTCCGAGCCACCTTTGTTTGCCATGTGAAAATTGCTCACTTGTTTCTCATTAAGACTTCTCTGGTGTTGGAACAATGAGAGGAGAGTGAGGAGGGTCAAATATAAATTTGAATTCTTTTGTGATTTGACCAAACTAGTGTTTCAGACAAGTGGTCAAAAAAAAAAAAAAAAATCAAGCAACCAGTACAAATTTGGAGCTGTAGTTTCAAAAAAATATATGTTATATATACACACACATATGTATAATGTATATATGTTATACATACATATATATAAAATGTTAAGGGAAATATATATATATTTTTTTTTCTGGAAACAAAGAGTACACTGGAATATGGAGTAGATATAAGTATTACCTTTTTGCTCCTCATATGACTTCCTCCCATAGGCTACTCTATTTTGTTTTCTGGGATTCCACACTATCATAATGATAATACTATGCAATCAGTTGCCCACATTCCCTCAAAAAGACCAAATAAAACTTGGAAGATAAATGAGCTAGATATCCAAGTTTGAGTTTCAAAAAAGCTTCAAGATACAGGCACCTGGGTGGCTCAGTTGGTTAAGAGTCCCACTCTGGATTTCAGCTCAGGTCATGATCTCATGGTTCAGTTTGTGAGTTCGAGCCCCACATTAGGCTCCCCACTGACAGCATGGAGTCTCTGTGGGATTCTTTCTCTCCCTCTCTCTCCCCCCTTCCCTGCTCAAGCTCGCTCTCTCTGTCTCTCAAAAGAAGAAAAGCTTCAAGATTATCAACTATAAAAGTCCCATTTATTAGGCTTCATTTAACCACTGAAAATGGAAAGAATCCAGTTTTGTGCCATGAGGTTTTTGCTGTTATTGTTTTAAACAGTTACCTTAGCTGGAACCTATGCTTTCTAAAGCAAACCAAAGAAGGGATTTTAATTAAAAAAACCCTCATAGACTGAGGGTTAGTAATTTTAGTTACTAAGTTTACCTTATGAGAAGAGGGTCATAAAATGCATGTTTGACCAGGCCTGAAGCTTGTCCACGTCGAACTGAATTTGGAAACCCACTTCACAGAGGTTTCCTTTTTGCTAAGCATCTGCTCTGGCCTGAGGGGAAGGAGACAGCCGAGCCTGGGGACAGTTGGGGCCCAGCTGCCTGTCAGAGGCCATCTCTTCTGTAGCCATCTGCTCTTTGCTTGGTGAGGTCTCTCTGAAACACCCGAATGCACAGCGGTCTGGAAAGATGATGGATTTTCCACTGTCACTGATAGCGGGGAGTCTTGTCCCTTATGGTTGAGGTAATTTCTCCCTCTTAGTTTTGTAAGGTCCTGGGCTGGGTGATTTGGGAAATGGAAAATATATACTATGGTCATATTTTACTCATACTTCCGTCTCCTTTTTCTTTTTATATTTAAGATCTGGTAAAATAGCAAAAGCTTGGTTTTTATGCAGTTAATCTAAAACAAAAGCATAGCAACTTTTTCTTTCCCCCCATGTAAAGGGCCTTACGGAGCATCGTGGTTGAGACCAGCCAACTTTCAGGAAATGCTCATTACATAATGAGAGGATTTATCAGAGAAAGGAGTTACATAAATTAAAATTTCACTTAAAGAGAACTTGTACACTATTATATCTCTATTTTATCTTAAAAGCAACATGAGGGGTGCCTGGGTGGCTCAGTCAGGTAAGGTCCAGCCTTGGCTTAGATCACGGTGTCATAGTTTGGGAGTCTGAGCCCTGCATTGGGCTTTGTGCAGAGCCCACTTCAGATCCTCTGCGCCCCCCTTCCCTGCTCATTCTCTCTCTCTCTCAAAAATAAATAAAAGATTTATAAAAATGAGTGAGAGTACGCAGAATGCAAAGGTCACCCTTCTTTCCTTTTAATTCTGGGTGAAAGGAGGGGTCAAGCTTTATTGCTTCTTCAGCAAAGGGAAGAGGAAAATTTAAACGACATCTTCTATAGTTACGCCATTTTCTGAATATCAGTATGTTTGAAGCCCATTGCTGGTATGGCAAAAACCTAGGCATACGTTTATTTCTGTGGAGAAGACGTTATTCTGAACTCCTAAAGAGTTTGCATTAGGAATTGATCAGATGTGCTTGAATTTGGATGGGATGAATTTGACCTGGAAACCTTGAGGTCTTCCACAAGGAGAAGTGACTTTGAATGGTGTGAGCGCCAGGCTCAGAGGTGACGCTTTATGTTCCTTCTCTCTAATCCTCCGAGACATCTGAAGGGAGATCCCTTTTAGAACAGGAAACACACTCAGTGTAATTAAGTGATTTGCCCCAGGATACAAGTTATAAAACTGTCAAATTGGGATTTTAATCCATGTATGTTTGGTTTGAAAGCTCCAATAGTTTTCATTGCGCCTTACTGCCTTTTTGAAGAAAACCAATAGTCACACTTTTTGGATCTGGTAGTGTTTCAGACACACATCAGCAAATGTACCACACACCATTAAGCAGAGTGTTTCACACATGTATCACTGAACATGTTACACATAAACTGTGAGCTACTAAACAGTGTTTCACATAAATATTACTAAATGCAGTGTGTGCCCCTTCCTCTGTGGCTAAGGGTCCTTTCTTGAATGATGGTCAGTTGTGTTGCAAACGGTCAGGTATAAACAAAAAACAAAAACAAAAACAAAACCCCAGCAACAAAAAAGAAAGCTTGTATGTCCATGCTCTACCTGGCAAGCTGGATGTGATCCATTTTAATATTTACTTTTCTCCCTTTAGAGGATTTTGGTTATCTGATGGATGTGCACACTGTGCATTCTTGTAGACACCCTACAAAGTATCTGAGGCCACACCAAGCCATTGTTCATCTGCATAGCTGAAATTAATTACCTGCTTTGGGTCCAGAGGCCACCTGGGGAGAACATTATAAGAGACCGTGTTATGAAATTTAGTTCTGTTTATCTGTTATCAAAAGGGTCCTTTTGTCTATTTCCCCTGTTAATTCTTTCAGTTTTTGCATTATGTCTTTTGAGGCTATGTTATATAAATGCAAATTTAGGATTACTTCATTTTCCTTGTGGATTGTTGCATTTATCATAAAATCCTAATTTATCTCTAGCAATGCTGCTTTCTCTTTTTTTAACTGTTACAAATTTTACCTTTGGGGAAAAAACCCATAACAAAAAATTTACCATTGTAATCATTTAAACAATTTTTTAAAATATTTATTTATTTTCGAGAGAGAGGGTGCAAGCCGGGGAGGGGCAGAGAGAGAGGGAGACAGAGAATCTGAAGCAGGCTCCAGGCTCTGAGCAGTCAGCACAGAGCTCAATGTGGGGCTCGAACCCACAAACCATGAGATCATGACCTGAGCTGAAGTTGGATGGTTAACCCACTGAGCCACCCAGGTGCCCCTACCATTGTAACCATTTTTATGTGTGCAGTGCAGTAGTGTTATGCTATTTCTTAAAAAGTCTTCTACTCTGTCTGACGTTAGTATAGCACCAGATTTCTTTCAGTCAGTGTGTGCCTGGTGCACCTGCTTTCCTTATTTTTATTTCAATATTTTTGTGTTCGTGTATTAAAAGTATGTCTGTTATAAGCAGCATAGTTTTCTTAAAATCTAGTCTAAAACTTTTAGTTTTAGATTTTTTAGTTCATTTATATTGATGAAATTGCCATGTCATGTACTTATATCTTACTATTTTACTATTGATTTCCTTTGTTCATGCCTTCTTTTGAACTAATCAAGTTTTTAATTTATTACTATACCATTTTCCTCCTTTTATTTATTTGCCTTTGGCTATAAATTTTTTTATTGTTCTTCTAGTGTTTGCCACAGGGATTATAACATATACACTAGACTTACCAGCATCTGTTATGAATGACTACTTCTAATCATTACCTGGAAAATGTGAGAATGTAGAACACTTTACCTTGTTACCTCTTGTGGTAGCATAATTTTAAGTCTATGTGTATTTTATGCTTCATTAGATAATATTCTTATTGTTTTATGTAGTCAGTACTTAGTTTGGCATTCATTTTTTTATGTTAGAAATAGAAATAGAGAAAGAGAGCATTTGTGAGTGGGGGAGAGAGGCAGAGGAAGAGAGAGAGAGAGAGAGAGAGAGAGAGAGAGAGAATCTTATGCAGGTTCCACACCCAGCTCGAGCCCGACATGGGGCTCAATCCTACAACCCTGGAAACATGCCCTGAACCAAAATCAAGGGTCGAATGCTCAACCAACTGAGCCACCCAGGAGCCCTGAGTTTGGCATTCTTATTTATCCTCTGTTATTCTTCAAACTTTTATTTCCATGCTTTCACCTGGAATCATTCTCTTCTGCCTGAAGAGCTCACAATAACAATTTTGTTTTTACACACCATCTGCTGGTTATGAATTCTCTGTATTTAATTTATCTGAAAACATCTTTTGTTCTTCTTCATTTAAAGAACTTTATCAAAGCATTATATACTTAGAGAAAAGTGCACACATACTGAGACTACAGCGCAATGAGTTTTCACAAATGGAAGATATCCGTGTCACCAGGGCCCAGCTTGAGAAACAGAAAGTGACTGGCCTTCCAGGAGCCCCTCATGCTCCTCTCTACTACTATTCCCATCAAAGGGTGTCCACTTCTCTGATTCCTAACATCATGAATTATATTTGACTGTTTCTGTCTATGGAATCATGTGTTGCGTGCTGTTTTTGTGATTCATTTCTTGGCTACATTTGTGACGTTCATGCTTGTTTTTGTATGTAGTTATGGAGAATGGATGCTATCCTGTAGACTATTGCCTTTTGTGGATATGCCAATGTTATTTATTTATTTTACTTTTGATAGGCATTTGGATAGTTGCCAATTTTGGTTGATTACATATGGTGCAGCTATGATTATTTTAACACAAAATTCATGTCCATCTCACATGCAGAATAATTTCACTCCATCCCAACAGCTCCAAAAGTCTTTACCCATTCCAGCATCCACTCCAAGTCCTAGGTGTCATTTAAACATCACCTACATCAGGTGTGGGTAAGTCTTAGACTAGGATTCATCCCGAGACAAAATCCTTTTCAGTTGTGGACCTGTGAAACCAGGCAAGTTAGGTGCTGCTGAAATAAATGTTGGGGGCGCCTGGGTGGCTCAGTTGGTCATGTGTCCGACCCTTTACTTTGGCTCAGGTCATGATCTCACAGTTTGTGGGCTTGAGTCCTTCATTGGGCTTTGTGCTGACAGTGTGTAGCCTGCTTGGGATTCTCTCTTTGTCTCTCTCTCTGCCCCTTCACTCTCTCTCTTTTTCTTTCTCAAAATAAATAAACTTAAAAAAATGGTGGGATAGTCATAATATAGGCACATTTCCATTCTAAAAGGATGAGATGGGTAGGAAGAGAGAGATAGTGTATCCCAGATAAGTCCAAAACCTCGTAAGGCAAATTCCATTAGACCTTGAGCTCAACAACAATCCTCTTTAGCTTGATGCTCTGCCTCTGGGTCCCCTGGGCCAGCAGCATCCCCTCCACAGTCACCAAGGCTCCGGTAGCAAACTTCTCTCTGAGGCACTAGCCAGCAGCAACCTGGCCCTCTGAAGCCAAGGAGAAGACAGCCTTGCCCTCAGGCCTGGTGCCCCCTGAGCCTGTGGTGGCAGATCTGCCCATCTCTGAATCACCCTTGGGGCCATTCATCCCTTTTCTAGAAGAACAAAGCCTGTTTACAGTCAAATACCTCTATTGTCCCATCCTGTAAAATCCCAGGAGGCTGAAAGTCTTCCTTCATTTTGTCTGGAATCTGTCCCTTTTCGTCCAACCTGGCAGTGTGTCTCCTGGTAGAATCCCATCTCTGGTCCTGGCTTCCACTGAAATGGCTGCTTAGATATGTGGATAATCTGTTGATACAGCAATTTTCAAGCCAAACCCTTGGTGGGCTCTTCAGAATATGCTTTCTAATTTTTTCCAATATGAATAGCCTGAGAATTTTCCAAATCTTCAATGTCTGGTTCCATTTAATTAGCAATTCCTTTAATTTACTTTAGTTTACCTCTTTTCTATCACATTTTACTATAAGCAGTAAGGAGAAGCTAGGCCACACTTTTGGTACTTTGCTTAGAAAACTCCTCAGCTAAATATCCAACTTCATCCCTTCAAGTTCTACTTTACGTAAAGCATTAGAACACAATCCAGCCATGTTCTTTGCCCCTTTATAACAAGGATCACCTCTTCTCCATTGTCCAGGAACATGTTCCTCCATTCTCTCTGGGACCTCACCGGAACTACCTTGAATGTCCACATTCCCACCAACAGTCTCTAGGCTTTTCCTAACTTGAGCCTCAAAACCTTTCCAGCCTTTACACAGCACCTAGTTCCAAAGTGACTTCCTTATATTTTGGGAGCCTGACTACACAGTATCCAAATCCTTATTAGTCTGCCATTGCTGCCATTCCAAATGCCACAGTCTGGGCAGTTTACACAACAGAAATGTATTCTGTCACAGTTCTGGAGGCTGATGTCCAAAATCAAGGTCCAAGCAGGACTGTTTCTCTTGAGGTCTCTCCCCTTGGCTTCTAGATGGTTGCCTTCTTGCTGTGGCCTCACGCGGCCTTTCTTCTGTGCTTGAGCATTCCTGGTGTCTCCTCCTCTTCTATGGACACTAGTCCTGTTGGATTTGGGTTCCACACTTATCACCTCACTTGACCTTAATTACCTCCTTAAAGGCCTTATTTCTTTATTTCTAAACACAATCACATTGGAGGTTAGGGTTTCAATATATGAATTTGCAGGAAAGCAATTCAGTCAACAACAGGGACCAAGTCTCATCCCTCCCCCCCATATGTGCATCTAATGGATCCAGCAACATTTACTGAACAAACGAATCTTTTCCTGCTGAATTTACAGTTTTGCAGTTGTTATTAATCAAGTGACCATGTATACGTGGGTCTGTTTCTGATGTCTCTCTTAAGTTCCATAGGGCAGTTTGTCTATTCCCACATCATTACCACCCAGAACTTATAATAAGAGTTGACATACAGTCGAATAAGACCCCAGCTGTGTTCTTTAGATTACTCTGTTTATTTTTGGCTCTTTTTATTTCCATAAGAAGAATCAGTGAATTTTATCAAGTATTGGCTTGAATTTTGAGTTTGATTGCTCTGAATCTATAAGTCTTTTAAAAAATGCCTCTTATTCAGTGGAGAAGTCTTGCACATATTTCTTTAAGTTTAATTCTAGGAATCTGATGTTCTTTGATGCTACTGTAAAATATATCTCTTTACATTTTTCATTTTTGTAAGACATTTTTGTTAGATATATAACTTCAGGATGGCAGCTATTTTCTCGCAGCACTTACAAATGCAATTCCATTATCTTCTGGATGCCATCATTTTATTTTTGAAAAGTCGGCGTCAGTTGTATTGTTGCTCCTTTGAAGGTAATATGTCATATTTTATTTGACTGCTCTTCTCAGTTTTCTCTTTGTTTTTCAATGGTTTTACTACATGAATTCGTCTCCGAAGATGTGCCTCTAGTGTATTGTGCCTCCAGTATTTTTGCCCTTCTATTAGTCCCTCCCCTTTAATTGAGGACAGCCCTATGACTCACTCCTGAACAAGTGTCATCTTCGTTGACACTATTTGACTTCTGAAGCCAAGTTATAAGTCTTGTTGGTCACTTGACTTCTTGGAGCCCTTGCTTTGGGGATGCTCCCTATGAGAATCTTGCCGTTGGGAAGTACAACTCTGTAGAGATCACCATGTCATAAACAGTTGAGCCACATGAAGGGCCCTGAAAGATCCTGGAAGATAAGAGAGGATGAGAGAAAGAGAAAGAATATCCAGGATACCAGATATAAGAGTGAATAAGCCATTGGAAATCTAGCCCAGTCCAGCTTTCAGATGACCACAGCCCTAACGCCATCTGACTGCAAATGTGTGAGAGGTCTCAAACTAGAATTGTGTAGCTGAAGCTGGTCAATCCACAGAATTATGAGAGCTGAGAATGAATTATTTTAAGACATAGGTACGTGTAAAAGAAGGTAATTCATAGATGTGGGCTGTGGTTGAAACAAAACCTTAAATTGTGTGGCATCAGCTTTGGGACCAGGATGCAGGAGGACCCTAGAGGATCCGCACAGGAATTGTGGTGTGCTGGGAAGGACAGTGAGGAGCTCTTACGAGAGGTTGGAGGAAAGACAACCTGTGTAATGAGGCAGAAAATAAAAGAAACTGTTGCCTGAGGTAACATGGACAACAGAAAATGTACTTAATGAAATAATGAGCCCGTGTAAGGAGATTTCCAGAAAGAATGTCAAAAGTGCTAATTGGTTATTTTTAGCCATGTATGATAAGGTTTTATACAAGAGAGAGAAAAAGAGAGAGATGCTAAAGAGGAACTCTTCTAGTTTCAAGCAGAAACTAGGGAAAATATATAGGATCCAGGGATTATTAGGTGTAAAATATGCTGTATCTTATTCCCTGCCTCCTCATATTGCAAAAGCTCTTAATGTAAGACCTGATCTCAGGATAAAGATTATCTCAAGAGTGCAGCTGTAAGATCCATTATTAAGATTTCAGAATATCTTAATAATCTCAATCTTACAGACTGTTAGAACCGGACAAAAATTTTCTGAGAATCTTAAGGGTGTTAGTCCTCAGCACCCTGACTTTCAGCACAAGACAGACTGGGATCTCTATCCAAAAGCCCTCTGACTGGGCCTTTTGTTTAGTGGAGTGGATTCCACTGCTCTTCATAGGAAGCCCAGTGATCTTTAAGAGAATTATATTGATAGAGCATCGTGAGCTTGGACTAAAAGGAATGGACATAATTCAAGATTAAAACAACCTCTGGGTCTCTAACCTTATACGGGCAGAAGCAGGATGAGATAGCTATTTAGCTGCGAGTACAGGCCATTTCTTGTGAAAAAGGAAATTTTGAATTAATACCCGAGAAGAAGGAGACAAAATTCCAGAAGGTGGGACCAAGAGCCTTGGAAAACTGCAACAAGCCCGAATCAAGACTCTGGCAGCATATGCCCAAACGGATTTCAGAATTGCTTTGAACCAGCGGCTCCTGTGTGCCCGTGTCCCCTTATATTTCCCTCCCGGCCCTCTGGCCGTCACTCTGAATGTCAGTGTCTATTGCAGTTACGGTACCTTGACACTACTCTTGTATGCTCAGGGAACATGGGCAGATAATTTGTGTCTTTAGTTCACAACTCGTCAGTCAAACTGAGAGGAAGTAGGCCCTGAAGATTTGTACTGGTCCAAGCTTACCTACTTTTGGCTTGATTAAATCCTGCTGTGTGCTTGGCTTCTCATCATGAGAAATTTAGAAATCAGCAAATATCTTAGGGGGAACAGGGTGAATTTGTTGGCTCACTTCCTTATACTTCTCTTGTCCAAGATCCTATTGTGGCTGCTCCAATGGCTTTTGATACCAACAAGCAGATGTTTGAGCATTTTATCCATTTTATAAAAGTTCTTAGTAGGAAGGCTGGTCTGATGTCACCTACTCTCCCATAGTCCACGAAGTGCAAAGCTTTCATGAGGGGGTTATTTGAGAATATGGTTCACTTACACCCTGCTATCTCTTAAAACACGCCCCCTAAGAATTTCTCTCTAGCCTCAGTTCTAAGAAGAGTGCTTCTTCTAACCAGCTAGTGCCTTTTTATCAAGGAGACAAAATGAACTGTGTAACTGATAATGTTCCCTTCTTTGCATTTCTATTTTATTTCTAACAAATATTTGGGGTTTATTAGATACATTTTTTTCTTTTGGGGGATGGAAGATGGCTTTATATTTGGCCTTGTTTTCATTACTCACTGTATTTTTGTAGTCTTTAAGAAATCTATTTGGGAACAAGGTAATGTGTGAATTAAGAAATAATGATAAATTTTTGGAATTGGAAGATGAAGAAGTCCATCAAAGCTTACAGAGGACTTACAGGATTTACAGAAGTTACAGAGGACTTAAAATTTTTTTTTTTATTATTGAAATATAATTGACATACAATGTTATATTCGTTTCAGGTGTACAACATAGCAATTTGACAATTCTATACATTACTCAGTGCTCACCGTGTTAAGTGTGGTCACCATCTGTCACCATGCAGTGTTATTTTTAGTTTCTTTTTTCAAAGTTTATTTATTTATTTTGAGAGAGAGAGTGAGCAAGAGAGAGAGAGAGAGCAAGAGCATGTGCAATGGGGGAGAAGCAGAAAGAGAAGGAGAGAGAGAATCCCAAGCATGCTCTGCAGTGTAGATCCCGTTTGGGGCTCAAACTTATGAACCTTGAGATCATGACTTGATCTGAAGTCAGCCACTTAACTGACTGTGCCACCTGGCACTCTCATGTAATGTTATTTTTATAACATTATTGGCCATTCTTCCTACACTGTACTTTTAATCTCTGTGACTTACTTATTTTATAACTGGAGGTTTGTACCTTTTAATTTCCTTATCTACTTCCTCCGTCCACCGCCTACCTCCCCTTTGGCCACAGAAGATTCTTTCTTACATATTAACCAATGTGTCAAAGTTGATGTTTTACATAATCACGAGAAATCTCTTAAACAAAATGAAGGTAATGTTGGTCAAATCTTTTGATGAACTTAAGTGCAAAATTATCATCTGTGGAAGGGAAATAAACTTGGATTTCCAGGTAATAAATTATTCCTTCCCAGAAACCAAAGGGTTCACTGATGCTCTGGAAAATGCTCTTTAAATATCAGGGACAAACAGTTCACTGGCCGAGGGAAGGTTTATGTTATCCCGAGCACTCTCCTGATTAGGTTTTTTGACAGCCAGGCTGTGCTAGTTCAAATACAGTAAACTGTAGTGTAAACAGAATGAGAACAAGGTATTATTTAATTCAGTTTATTTGTCTAGGGAAGAGTCTTGTGCATAGTAGCTTACAAAGCATGTTAATTTGAAAATCTAATTCATAGAATGTGTATGTGATAAGTGTGAAATAGCAAAGTGTGCCAGCAATAATTCTCCTCATGCCTCCCTTCCATTTCCCTTCCTCATTTCCTTGACTCATCATGTATCACTCTGTTACTTATTCCAAATAAACAAGTCAGCAACCACTGTATTTCTGTTGCTGAGTTATGGGCTGGGGCAAAAATGAAATATTTAACAACTGTACGGCATCACTACCAATCAATCAGGAAGCCACGGGTCAGTTTGAACAGGTGGCTCAATCAATTGGAACAGGGGCCGACCGTGAACAAAACATGGTTGTACTTATGCAGAGCAGCTGATTATGGCCACCGGTTTTTGGTTTTTTTTGTTTGTTTTTGTTTTTAATTGTACAGGGAAAAAGTAAAAAGTAAGAAGCTGAAACTCATTTCGCCTGCCCCTATAGTCTCTTGCCTCGTAGATCATATCATTATGGAACAGACTATATTTTTCTTTGTCTTAAAATTTGTTGTCTGTTGCAAGATGTTTAAAACGGCTTTCTTAGTACAATTTATTTCCTTTCAAGTTACAGAAGAACTTAGAAAGAAAACATTTCGTCTTATCACACTCCTCATTTTTTCTCCAAGGAAGTCTCCAGGGTAATGAAACATTTGGTGACTTTTGAGGAAGAGGAATAGGAGCAAGGCGATAATTTGGTACTTTCTTTTATCATTTGAATGGAAACAAAGTATATGGTTGTATTAATGAAGAGAATGGGTCTTAGGGCAAAAGCAAAAGAAAGAGAATGCAACCATCACAATGTAGAAAAATATTTTCCATTTAATGAGGCAGTTTGCTTGAGGAAAATTTGAAATATTGAAAGGAAGAAAGTCAAATTATATTTTGGGGTGGTGGTGAGCTGGTTGGGGGGTGGGAAGGGAATGAAATTGGGTAATTTGGCATAGAATCAGGATTTTATGTCTGGGAAGAAAATTAGATGTCCTTGTGTCTTGTTCCCTTCTAGTTTACATAAGGAAATGGAGCTCCAGAGAGGTTAAGTGGCTTGCTTGGATTCACACATCTAGTTATTTACTGAGAAGAATGGAAAAGTAGAAAGAAAATCTAGCTCCTGAACCAATTAACTTTGTTTAGCCTGCATGTACATGGTATTGAAGTAACTGATTTAGTTCTAAATTAAGGTGAACAAAACCCCCCAAACACACAGGAAAATTGTGTTCCTCCTCCCGGAGGCCTTCCCACTGCCCCTGCATCTGCCCAGACTCATTCTGTAAAGATCTGTTTCCACCAAAACTCCCCTGTCCCTCATCCAGGCCCTTACAGTGATGACAGTAATTTGAATTTTGGAGGTGATTTTTATTCTCTTCTTCTTTTTTTGAATAATTGGTATACTTGTTTTTTTCTTCTTTTTAATATTTTGAATTGTGATAAAATACACACTTATCACTTTTCTACTATTAAGTATACAGCTCAGGTATGTTAAGTACATCCACATTATTGTGCAACCATCCCCATCACCCATCCCCAGAGCTCTTTGTATCTTGCAGATCTGAGACTCCGTATCCCTTAAATGACACTATCCCCCACTCCCCCAGCCCATGACAACTGCCATTCTACTTTCTATCTCTGTGGGTTTGATTCCTCTGGCTACCTTGTATTAGTAAGGTCATACATTCTTTATCTTTTTATGACTGGCATATTTCACTTAGCAGAATGTCCTCAAAGTTCACCCCCATTGTAGCATGAGACCAGATTTACTTCCTTTTAAAGCTGAGTGATATTCCATTGTACGTATTCACTGCCTTTTGTTTATCCATTCTTCCATTGATGGACACTTGCATTGCTTCTACCTATTCTCTTTTTAATTAGCCATTTTGGATGTGCACAGACCCTTCCCAAGTGCATGTTCAAGATAAGATTGGAACCATTACTGTTTCATGTGTGACCTTAGTGTTGTAGAGGAGTAGACTGCATGTTATTTTACCAATGTAATGAAATATGATACCTTTTCTTTGCAAACTTATAAGCTATGGGGTGAGAAAAGAAACTCACAGCTGGCTTGGCATATGATGTTTAATTAAGGCCACAGACATTTCTTAACATGATAGAATTTATGAAATATGGCAATGGAAGTTATCTTGAAAGAGGTAAGCATAGACCTTCAGAATTTGGGCTTTGGCATCAGGTGCACCTGGCTAGAGCTTCCAGAATTCTGCGACCTTGAGCATATTGTTTAAATTCTCTAATATAAAATGTGGTATGGACTTCATGGGCTTCCTGAGGATTAAATGAGACAATGCAGTTAAAGTGGTTAACACAGTTTCTTGCACAGAGCGAAAGCTCAATATTCTAGCCCATGGTCAAATCTTCTCACTCTGCAGATAAGGAAGCTGAGCCTTGGAGGGAAAAGTGATTTGCCTAAGATCACACAGACAGAAACACAAAGGAGGCATTTGATTTCTATGTCAAAGAATGAGAGGAATTTATTTGTTCAAAATCAACTTTCTCTCATTGAAACTCTGCTAGTCATTTATGAATGTTTGTGGAAATTCACGCCAAGAAGAAACACGGTGAACACTTTTTCCCCCCACTTCTTATTTGTTCTATCTTTAGTCAGTCGACAACTCCTTCATGTACTAAATAGTTGTTCAGTGCCTGTCATATGACAACCACTTAGGGGCACTGGGGATGGAACAGTTTTGTGGCGGAGGTGGGCGAGTGTGATAAGTGTGCCAGTGGGCATGAACCTACAGAGATCAGGGGAGCCTACAGGAGACGTGCCTAACCCAGACCTGCAGGGTCAGGAAGTGTGGAGAACTGGAGGCAGTGTGTGGCCCAACCCCAGCTGCCCTTTGTTTGCATGAAAGTGAATATGCCTGGCCTCTGCCTTTCAACCTAGGGGCAGAATTGCCACATAAACAGTGACTGAGAATATAATTGGAAAGTGCAGCCTATGTACAATGGTAGGGAGCCAGTAGACAGAGTGATTGATTGTGCCTAGAGGGTTTTGGGAGAGATGATGAAATAGGGCGAAGGGAGGGCATAATGGAAGAGCTGGCAAATGAGGTACGCATCGTAGGATGAGTGGGCTATCATAAGCCAGAGAAGGGAGAGGAAAGGTTCTCTAGGAAGAAAAAGCATGTGAGCACAGGGCTCCAGGTACTGGGGACACAGTTTATTCACAAGAGACTGAGGAAGGAGTGTGGGGGGAGCTGAACCCGCCATGAAAATGTTCCAGATCTTTCCTGCTGATGAGTATCATGGGGTCATGTCAACATCTATCGTCTTGATTCTGATGGCTTTTTGTTGTTATCTGATCCTTCAGGGTATGTCTAAATTCTCTCTCAGGTATTTCTGGGCAAACTGCCACTTCCTCAAGCAAGACATCTGTCTCCTGTGGACTCAGGATCAGGATCTTCTGCTCTGGTGTCTTCATCTAGCCTCTTTGAGCTTGTCACTGCTGACTGAGCCTTCCACCAGAATATTCCTGCCTAACCAGGATACCTTGGATGGGGGCCACACCCTCCACTCTCAGGGTGCCACAGCTGTCCTCTGATCTGCAACTGGGAATGGGGCACTGTGGATGGGGCACTGTGGATAGCTCAGGCTTTCTTTGTTATTCCATTTTTTCATTACATTCCACGTGAGTGTGTGTTTGTGCATGAGAGAGAGGGAGAGAGATGCCCACAGGCTATATTTCTCAAGATCAGAATCTTACAGACTCCTATGGACACAGTTCAGCTTATATCCCAAACTCAAAGGTCTAATTATCCCCAAGACCCAAAAAGGATCCCTTTCTCTTCTCTGACTTTATCTTCTACTGTTACACAGGCTCATCATTGTGCTCCATTTTCTTCCCCTTTCTTTTGTCAGTTAAAAAAAAAATCCCTGAATACATATAAATTAATGAAAACAGGTACTTAATCAGAAGGTTACTCCCCAGTACTTGTGCATCTGATTCTTAACTTTGGTCCAGCCAGTAGCTTTTGAAGGTCTTCCATTGTCTTGATGAGGAGCTCCTGGCATTTGAGAGATACCAAGAAGGAGTTATTGAATTGAATGGACTCTCCTGTAGGGAAGAAAGCCACTATGGGTGGATTTGTTTGTTTGTTTGTTGGAAGGTGAATGTTATGATTGGATCTGAGTCTTAGAGGCACCTGTGAGTTTTAAGAGAAGGGACCTGTGACCAGAAGACCAAGAAGGAAGCTGTAGCAGCTATCAGGATGATAGAGGCTTGAATAGGAAAGGGACCATAGGGAAGAAATGATGGGCACAGAACTGAAAAACAACAGAACTAAAAAAGATACAAGTGATTTGAGAGAATACAGAATAGATGATGACTCTGAGGTTTGTCTTGGAGATGCTGCCGACATGAACATCAGCTGACCCATTTTACACAGAGGCTAAGTGATTTGCCCAAGGCCAGTGAACATACTGATAACAGCATTCTGTGTCCTTATTGTGCTAAAAACTCCAGACCCAAATAGTTTCTACTTCATTACCCTCATGGCCTTTTCCCATTACATAAAAACTTCTTCACACAGAACATACTCATATAATTTTCTAAAATGCCATTAAAATTAAGAAGATACTTAAAAGGACATATGAGAAGCCACATTTAACAAGTACAGAAATAAATTAGAGAGGAGAAAATATTAAAATACCTGACCTGCGTGGGTATCTGCATAATATTTAAAATGATCTCATCCATTTCGTCCTAGTGTTTGGTGTCCTAATCTGAAATATGAAAAATGTTCTCGCAGAAAGGCAGGCAAACTGAAGGAGGATATCTTAATATACAGTGAAATATAAATTAAAAAGCTCTCTAAAGCTATTAGTAAAAGTACTGAAATACATTAGCAGGTGCACGGGTTCAACTTTGGATGAATGTTCTTTGAAATTGGATTCATCACCAAAATTAATCTGAGAGGCGTCAAATCTGTGCTGGGTTAAAGAGGTGAGAAATGGGAAGATTTCATTGAAGTTCCAAATTGTAAAGGGATCAGAATTAATAATCCTCTGTCATGAGTAGCCTGAGCACACAGGAGTTTAAGAAACTCATGTCTTGGAAAAGACTGGAAAAGAAGCCTGAAATGTTGCTGTGGAAAGGAGCAGTCTGGTCATCATTTGGATTGATTTGGTTTTAGAAATAACTTCAAATCAACCACAGATAACCACGAAGAAAAGTGTCCATGGTTTTCATGAAAGCGGGGTTTATGCGTTTTGACAGGCTGGCCAAATCATTCATTCATGTGGACTCACATCACGGAAATAAGCATAAACAGAAGGGAGAGGCGAGGAATATTATAACATGACACATATTTCTCTCTTTCCAAAACTTAAATATAACAAATACTTTCTTAATCAGAAAGACATATCCCTTGGTCTGTTATGGGTGGGTTTCCATGTTCTGAGTGACAAGTTCAGATTTACCTATTAGAGGGGCTCATGTGCATCTCTACATCATAATCTCAAGGGTTAGACAGCCCTCTGGCACACTGAGTGCACATGGATAGCAGTGGGAAGGGATATGGCTGATGAGGTTTTGGAGCTGTGGTTACTGCCCTTTTCTAAGGAAAGCAGAGCTGCGGCCAATATTTGAGCCTGCTACCAACTTTGCCTCATGACGTCACAGGATGAGTGACTGCCATAGCAGGTGGCTGCCTGAGGTTTTAGCAGCCCTGGGATTGACATGTCCCCACCGAATCTGAACCTCTGAAGAGTAGAATAGCTGTAGGGAGGACTCAGCAACTTCAAGTCTTCTACTAAGCATTCAATGCATCTCCTGATCATGCCTATGTCTCATTTTGACTGTGGTGCCAGAGTTTCTTTTAGAGTCACTTGGTATATGGGTCCTTAGTTTTATCCCTTGTCCAAAGGTGATGGCCTCTGGAGGCCATCCTTTGGAGGATGATTTCTAAATAGGTTGAAAGAGAAAGGAAGGAAGGAAGGAAGAAAGGAAGGAAGGGAAGCAAAGGGAAAGAAAGAAGGGTCCACTGGCCAAGGGAGATGCGGCTTAGTACAGATGCTGGTCTTGCTGCGACTCTTCTTTCTGTGAGTAAAGCATTGTCCCAACCAGTGCCTTGTCTGCTGAGCTCTTTTTAGCAACTTGGAACCCATAAAAGATGCAGTAGGCGGCATTTGTGGGTTCCTACTTTTGGTGGTTGGCAGTGTTCTAATTTTTGCTGTCCTCCATGTGGTGGGAATCCTCAGGGAATCGTTGAATGGATTTTTCTGCACCACACACCAGCTGTTAATTCTGCTGGCATTAAGCTCCCCCAAGAACTTTACATGGTTGTCATCCTTTCATTATTCTAATATCACCTCCTTCCATCACCACCCAACTTAAAGTTACCAAATGAAAGTGTTCACACAGTTACTGTTAATACATAGCGTTGTTTATTTCTCTGTCTCTTCCTCACAAAAATGTAAGCCACCCTGAGAGCAGAGATCTTATTCCTAATCCCTGTCATAACTCCAGTGCTTTTTACTGAGTAAATGCTCATTACAATATTTATTGAGTGAGAAAATCAACAACTTCTAATTATAGTAAACCTTCAGTTCTTGTATGATAGTGTTTGAATATGGCAGTGTTTGCTATGATGGTGTTTGTATAATCAATTTTCAATCACTTTTAAGTTGTGGCAGTCATGGAGATGGGCTGCTTGGATGTCACTTTGAGAAAAACCTGACCTTGAGTTGAAGGCATGCCGTTAGCTGACTGGCTTCCATTGTTAGTGCCATCAGGGTCCTCCTCAGCTTGGAAAAGTGAGTTGCATCCAACCAAGGACTAAGTATGGTACGGTAGTACTCCTTCCTGAGTAGCATCCAACCAAGGACTAAGTATGGTGGGAATACCAGGTCATGTCTACCAGGAAATCCTTGCTTTGGAGTTTCTGTGGGCCAAGACTTTCTCAGGACTGTACCATGTTCTGAGGCTTTTCCTACTTCTTCGGCCCTTTACTTTCTCATAGGTCAGATCTGCATCACAGACTGAGAGCTTTCCCTGCCCCACTAGGTTTCCTTCCCTTTTTACCTTTCACAGGCACAATTTCCCAATTAAACGTCCCCCATTCCTACCCTGTCCTATGGTCTGCTTCCCAGAGGGTCCATGCTCTTGCTGGAATTCTTTTTTAAAAAAATGGGGCCACTTTCTGATTTTAGTTAAAAAAAAAAAAGGTTACTTGAAGTCTTTTTGTTGCCTAAAAGATCTCAAATAATCTTTGAGTGTTCCTTGGGGCACAAGGGATTGTTTTTCAGTCAGAGACGCATTCAACTGAAAAGAGGTTTAATTTAGGTACCATTGCATAAGGATTACCGCTTACCAGGTTGGTTCATTTGGGGCCACACAGAACCTTTGTACAACTGTTGGTTAACTAACAAGAACAGGGATGGGGAAGACACCAAACATTGAGTAAGATCCTACTCTGTGTCAGACTGTTTTAAAGTTTTCTTCTTAATGTTTATCTATTTTTGAGAGAGAGAGAGAGAGAAAGAGAGAACACGTGCTGGAGAGGGGCAGAAAGAGGGGGACAGAGGATCCGGAGCAGGCTCCACACTGACAGCAGAGAGCCTGATGCAGGGGTCCAAATTCACGGAAATGTGAGATCATGACCTGAGCCAAAGTTGGACGCTTGTCTGACTGAGCCACCCACATGCCCGTGTGCCATACTGTTTTAAAAATTATTGACTACATCTCCCTCAGTTACCACCATGATTTTGAAGGTGGGCAATGACATCGTCATTTTTACAGAAGAGGAAATAGAACTTTCTACAGAGTTAGTAACAAACTGTCTTTAGATTATAGAAGTGCTGGTGATGAACTCAGACTCCAAACGCCTTCTCTTTTCAAACTCACCATGCTGCCTCCATCTGGAAGGGCTCTTTCAATTCAAGATTTCATACTGGCAGCAAAAGGACCAGATAAGAATGGATAAACCCACAAGTTAGAGCAAAATATTTCCAGCTTATGATAAAAATTGGAGCAAACATATATAATATAGCAAACTGGATATATTCCATAGTATGTCTTCATGTTAATTCCAGTTCCTTTTCAGTAACTGACAACTGGAATGCTTAGCCAAAAGTGGCTAAGGGAGTTGTAAAGTTTTCAGTCCTTGCCCAGAATCTGTTTGTTTTAATTTTTGTCTTGGTTCAGCGGAGGATACTGTGGATCGGTTTGCTCTATACTCCCTCCAACCCCCTTCTAAAAGTGCCTCCTTGTCTTTTGAGAGAATAGAACACTGACAGTCACATTTTCGACTCCCTTGTGGCTTGGGCTCTGTGTATGGTAATGTTCCATTCATTAGATGCATACATGTGAAGCTTTCATTTGGAATTGATCCATTTTGCTGTCACAGATCATGGCGGAGCCTTCATGGTTTGGGAATGAGTTGATGTGATAGCAGCTACCTTGTTGGCCCTGTCCTGGGCTCTGAATTTTGAGAATAATTCTTGAAAGCTCAGCCCAGAGTCCTCTGTTTACCTGTTTCTTTATCCTCCCAGTGATTCTGTGAACAATATGTGTATGCAGTATGAGATTTATTTTTTGTTTACTCTTACAGGATTATGTAGTGGCAATTATGAACTTGGGCTAATGCAGTTCAGAGTCCTAGGCCTGTTTTTAGAGGAATGAGAAATTCCTTCTATAAGAAGGGCTCATTTGCAAATTGCAGAAAAATCTCAGCTTGTCTGTTGGTGGTTGCACACAATTTCCACTTCAAGTATGAGCTTCCTCGAACCATATTGCTATAATTCTTGCCACTCTGCAATCTAACTTTATTATTACACAGATCTATCAGTAATGTTGGACATTAGGACATTACTTTCCTATAGGGTGCATGTTGCAAAATTCTAGTGGTGGGTATTTATCACCAAAAATGACTTCTGTGTTCTGCATTATTTTTTTCTGGGATCTTTGCCTAATTAAGGCCTGAGAACTGGTGGAGAGTTTAAAGGCTGTATTTGCTACGACTTAGTTGTTCCTAGAAACATAACCCTCCTCCTGGGCAGAAGTTCTAGGATGCCAATATTTCTTGTGTTCTTTCCTCAACCCCTCTATCCAGACCCTCCAGCATCTTTGTCCCTTAACCCCATGATATCTCTCTCATTAAAATTAAATCATTTCACGCCCACCTTATTTGGGCTACCAAGTGTGCAACCCCATAGAGCACATGTGAGCTCACATTGTAACATACTCTGCTGCAAGATCCCACGCATACGCAGGAAGACTTTGCAAATTGCAATATCTTATGCAAATCCTGGCTTTTCTTACTGGCTTAATTCTGGAACCCTGAGATTTCATAGGGATTCCCTCAGCACCTTCATGGGGCCATCAGGCCTTCCCACCTCTCTTCATCCCAAGTCACTCCATTTTTATCTCTTTTATGCGCTCTGCTGCTAAAAGTTTGAAAATCGCTGATCTCATCAAACCCTGGGCCTGTGCGTGAATCTGCTTTACAACATCTCTTACAGTTGATTGTCCAGCCTTTGCTTGATTACACCCAGTGACAGGGACCTCATTACTTTACTAGGTAGCACATTCTATTTTAGGAGAGTTTGTGTTGTTGTTCTTTGTTTCATAATTCTTTAGGCCAAGGGAGAAGAAATACTAGCTAACTGATTCCACTTGGTTTGGGGTAATTGAGATTTTTCTCTGTAAATATTTTTTTATGCACAGATAATCATTCTAGGTATTTTGGTGGTTCATGTCATTATTTTATGCCCTTCCTTGTGTAGAGATCAAGGTAGGCATATAACCTCTACCACTTTCATTTGTACATCTTAACAGTGAGAAATAAAGTAACTGTAAGGTAACACTAGGTGATCACAAGCAATTCCCCAGCCAATGTTGTGGTTCATGAGATGTGCACCTGAGTCAGGGACAGGACAGATGCCTGTGTTGAGAGCCTACCCTGTGTTCAGCCCATCATGTATATTTTTTATATGCAGTTCTTACAAAAATAAATCTTAGGTACAGTTATCTTGAAGCCTAGATATCTTGAGAAAATGATAGAAAATTGCATAGCTAATCAGTAGTGGAGTTGGAATTTTAACCCTGGTCTGTCTGATTCTGGAATTTGAGTTCTTTCCTCTGCTCCAGAAGGTAAAATATACAGGCTTTCAACTCTGGCCACTACCACTGTTATTATAACAATACACATAGTTCCGCAGTCAATAATATCTACCTAATAAGTTCCTCTGCTGGCCTCAGTTTGCCTATCTGCAAAATGGGGATTATAATCAGAGCTCCCTTACAGGTTTCTCATAAAGAATAAAAAACATTTAGAAATTGTGTACGTTTTGTCTGCCTGTCACGTAATTAGCATGGGATTCATGATAACTTTTTTCTTCTTGTTCTTCCACGCCTTGCTTTTCCCATGAGTGAAGTAGGGAGCACAAGGGCATTCACACATGCATGTCTGAATCAAAAACTGAAGACAAAATGTGTATGTTAGAATGTCTTCAATCCCCTTTTATGTGCGGGGGCTTTGCTGATGACTTGGATCATGACGCTAGAGGGCAGAGCATGGGCGTGGAGACAGGGGCCATGAAGGTGGTAGAGGAGAAACACTCTGGTTGCTTCCAGGCTAGGAAGGACCCCGGAGGATGACGCACAGACCCTGCAGCCCAGCGTCCTGCACTTGTGGATGGAAGAGAGGACGACCACCCTCTTATGAGCACACCAGGCTAGTTCAAAGGCATCATCACCGTGGCACCGGTTTTATCCACATCTATTCGTGATCCTCTGATATGGGAAACAAATCCATTAAACCAAATAGGATTAAGCTGCAGAGCCTAGCTGGGATGCAGTTGGTCTTCAGGCAGCCGTCTCCCTGCTGGTGTTAATGGACTGTGGTGCGGAATCCCAACCCCCGCCGCCTGAGCAAGTGCAAGGCTGAGGGCTGCTGAACGCCACACACTTCTCTAATGTATCACAATTATGGAGACAACTGTGCTAAGTAACTTTCCACGATTTGCTCTGAAAACTTGCGGTGAGTTCAATAGCCCTCAAAATTTTTCATTTGGAGCCTGTGGCGAGGTGGTGTGGCGGTGGTTATACTGAGCTGTGCTAGAATAAATACAGTCACCTCAAGAGATTTTATTTTTCCTTTGAAGAGTAGAGCGTGTAAAAGAGTTGGGCTCTTTTAGCTTCATTTGTTTCTCAAGGTAGCACATGGCAGGAGAAAGAGAAGTTGCGAAGAAAGGACAGGTGTTAGAAGGACCTGGGATCTTTCACATAGAAGCAGGCACCTGCCCTTTTGGGAATGATGCCCCGCGTTTACATAGCAATGACCTGCCCAGGTATCCTGAGAGGGCTGCGTACACGGATTATCCCCTTAGCACCACCAGTGGTGCCGGGCCAGGTGCACAGTGTCAAATACAGCCCCCAAATCCTGGGGACCAAGCAGAGGATGCTCATCTCCATGCACATCCTCCGTAGGACTCCAGTGACCGCCCCCCTCGCACCTTTACTGTCTCTGGTGAGTGAATGGAGCTGTGGAGCTCAGATCCCTGAAAAGAAGCGCTAATTATTTACCTCGAATACCATCCAGAAGCTAACCCAGACCTGCAGAATGCCTCATGTCATTATCACAACCACCCATTCCCAAGTCCCAGCTTTGCACTTCAGAAATAGGTGAAAATGAGCTTGGAGGGGGGTGGTGGCTCTCGGGGCTGCCAGCACTGGCTCCCCAGCTGCTATGTGTCACTCTTCCAGGGGAATGCATGTCAGCACTTCTCTTTCAGGTGACAGGGAAAGGGGATTAATGCTGGCCTCATTGTCTCAGAGGCCCCTGCTGTGGTTAATGAGTGCAGCCTGGTGCAGTGGGGAAGGCTGTGGTTGAAGCTGGACAGAGCCCTGGGCCGGTGGGGAAATATTTCACCAGGCCTGCAATAGGCTGAGTGTAGCTTCTCCTTAGAAGAGCAAATTTCCCTCCTGTATCTCAAGCACCAGCGGTGAGTTCCTTAGCCTCAGGGGCTCCTTTGCCCTTCAGAAGGCACTGCAGTGGGTTTATCACACAGTGGGGTGGTATTACCCCCAAGAGGCTTTTGATTTGCAGTTGCCCTTTCGTGGGGGCCAGTGGGAGAAGGATTGTGGACATGCAAAAACTTCGTCCAGCCTGCTTTGGGACAGGCATTAATTAGACCCTCAATAGTTAGAAAACCACTATGTCACCTCCCTTCTTACCACCACCATCCTTTTCAGCTGCACAGGCCCCCTCCATTCAGTGGCCTCTGCCCTCTTCCCCAAAGGCAGCCTGCTCTTGGAACACTCCGGGCGCTTTTCCTGTCACTTGTGCTGGTCTGTCAGCAGGCAGAGGCCCTCCTCCCTTCCCTTTGAGCTTACCTGGATTGTGGTGCCGTTCACACTGTACTCAAATTATTTATTTACCTATCTGCTCTATTGCCTTGTTAACTCTTCTAGAGAAGGACCCATATCTTATTTATTTTCACATCCCCAGGGCCTCCAGACAGGATTCACTCACTGAAAGTTTTGTGCAAGAACAAACGAGCCGAGTCGCTTGTATGCGGAGTGTGGGTCCCGGCTGCCATCCCATCATGCCATGCGTCGTTAATTAAGATATAACGTGTCTCTGTTTCAGCTTCTTTCTTTTCCACTCAAAAGAAACAGGTATGAGAGTAGTACAGACCCACCGTGTTAGGAATTAGCAAGCTAGAGACTTCTGCTGATGTCCATTTTAATCTCTGCCAAACATTGAGAGGTGACTGACTGGGAGCCAGCCAGCCTGCCTCAGCCCGAGTAGGCATAGATAATCAAATGTGCGGTCTCTCTGACAGTGCTGATCACAGACACCATTAAAAAAGAAACGGTCATAATGTAGGTGAGAAAGAGAGAGGCCAGCCTTCTGAGTGGCAAGTTAGTAGCTCGGGGCAACTGACAGGGTGGCAGAGACCTTGCCTGGGGGACATGGCCCACGCCTTCCACCAGCTGTGTGTGTGTGTGTGGGGGGGCTGTTGGGAGACAGAGGCTTGAGGTAGACAATCATTTATGTTTTATTAAAAATAATTGGAGAAGTTTATTTATTTTTTTTATTTTTGCAAACATGCAACTGTCAGGCATGGGTAGAGAAGGAACGTTTTCCAAATTGTGAGAAATTCTAATGTCGTGGCAAAAAGAAAATCAGGAGTCTGATGATTAAATGTGGAGAGCTGTCATCTCGGCATTATATTAAAATAACTCGCCTCAAGCAAGTGCACAGTATTTCTTCCTTTAGATCTGTCATTTCTCAGGAGGCCCTTGCCCTGGTTGGCTGCTCTGATGGCTTTGTAGGCATGGCAGTTACAGCCATTGGGACACTCCGGCTTTCTGGGGTGGCGCAGGGGAGGGGGCTCATTCACCCCTGTGTGGCCTCAGCAAGCCCTTTGCAGAGCCCCTCGTTCTTTGTGACTTGGTGGGGCTCGCGGCATCTGAAACTTTAGGCAGAACACTAGCAGGTACATTATTTTCCACAGAGCTTCTCAGACAGCGGTGTCAGGCTGCAGGCAGAATGAATTACATTTGTTTATGAAATCTGTTGCTTAATAGGATGATCAGTGTCTCCTTCCAGCCTCCAGTCACGATGCTTTTAATGATGTCCACACTGTGCTGCTTTCACATGCAAACCGTGTGGGAGCAGAACAATGGAAAAAGAGCTTAAATTGGCAGAAGAGAGAAGGACAACGCCAGGGACTGGGTTGGGGACGATGTCCGCGTCTCCACTCTGTGGAATGGAACAGATGTATCTCCGCATGTGTCTCTTGCCTCCTGCTTTTGCTCAAGTGGCCATTTAACCTCCTAATGTAGTCACATGTTTCCTGCGGATCCCAGGGTAGGCCCTCCTGATGCTCAACTTCGCTGATGCCTGAGCTTAATATAGTGAAGGGGCCTCATTGACTCTTGGAAATTTTCATGATAATAGCACTTTGGTTTGTGTGACATTTTGGCCTTTGGAAACAAATTTGCATCTGAATCTTGTGTGTCTCTGACAAAGGAGAGGCAGAGTGGATTTGATTGCAGTAGGTCTTACATTTGTCCAGCCCTGCCTGGTTTACAGAGCCTGTCTACACGCATCGAGGTTTAGTTGGGCTTTGATTCCTATGGTGTCTTGCCCCATGTCATCGGTGAGAAGACTTCTGTAGAGGAGACTGGATGGCCAGTTACTAAGAGGGTGGGATTTGGGCTCCAGTCTGTTCTATTGCTTATTTCTGTGTGACCTTGGACCAGCTACCTACCCTGTCAGAGCTTTGACGTCTTCTCTAGAATAAGGATAAGTAATCACATGCTTAGAGATTATTCCCTGGGCTAAATGCAATCATACAGAAATGAAACATTTCATAACAATTGGTAGCTATTATAATTAGCGGCAACATTACAGAAATACAGATTACGAGGCTTGGCTGAAGGCCCCATGGCTAGGGCTAGAACTGCACATACCTGATTCCTGGAGAGCCAGGTCTCCTGAGTTCTTTCCGCTTTCTTCCCTGCCCTTGCTGTCTCTCCGAGCGCCCGAGGAGCGTGCAGATTTTCCACCTTTCAGCAGTTCCAGAACCAGCCAGCCTGCGAGGATATAAAAAGCAAGTGAAGAGCCTGCAGAAACGCAGGTGCAGTTTGGGGTCCTGTGCCAAAAGTGCAGCCTTTCTTCAAAGCCCTTCAACGTCACCTCTCCTCATCTGGCCTGGCCGGCAACACCCCCACCATTGCCTCTTGCAGCCCTGGGGTGATGCCGCCGGAGCCATCTGAGTCTGACAGAGGATTCACCTTGACCTTCCTTTTTCCCAGAAGAAGACACAACACAAACGAGGCCATTAAAAGCTCCACAGTTCCTCCCCCTCAGCGTGTCTCAAAGCCCTCACTCTGACCCCCATCGATCAGCCATAAAACATAAAATCAACAGAGTTTTGCTTTTTCCATTTCATGCAGAAAAATGAACATTGACCAGCCTCATCAGCCAAGCTCACAGAAATACGAGGTACAAATGGGAGCGCCCACAGGCTCCTCTTTCAGATCCTCTTAAGTCTCTTCTTTGTCCTGGTCCCAGATGACAGCTGTGGAGCAGGGCCAAGTCCTGCTGCTAAGTACTAAGTTCATCGCCGTCCTGCACAGAGGGTGCTTCGAGCGACTTGGTGACTGACAGCCTGAATAAGCAGTTATTTTTCCAGGCTCAGGTGCAAGAGGCACACACAGTCCTACTGCCTGACCTTATTCAGCTGAGCTTGGCATTCCGGGGCCGGCTCGCCGCCACCGTTACCTGTTAAGGTTAAAATATCGTTGAGCTGATTGATGATGAAGCTCTGATCGTGTTACTCTCCTACGGAAATAATTTTTGACTGTGCTCCACGTGCCACAGGATCAGGTCCAAGTGCCTCCCTGTGACATTCATGGCATGTCATGCTCTGACCCCAATCTACTGTCCCAGCTGTAGCTCTTATTACCGGGTTTCAGGAGTCCGGGGATGCAGACAAGCTGAATTGCTCTGTGAATCTGTCTTGTCCTCTCCCACCTCTGCAGTCACTTACATTTTTCCTTCCTCTGGGGTGTTCATTTTCCTGACTGTCCATGTTTGTCATAGACAGCTAGCGCTGCTGTAACAAAATGCCCATAACCTGGGTGGCTTAAACAGTAGACATTTACTCTTGCGGTTCTGGAGGCTGGCAAGTCCAAGAGCAAGCTTCCAGAAAAGAGTCAGTTCTGCAGTGAGGACCTTCTTTCTGCTGTGTAGACTGACTGCCTTGCTACTGTGTCCTTACAGGTGGAGAGGGAGCTGTGGTCTCTTCCCCTTCCTAAAAGGCACTACCCGCTTCATGGCAGCCTCTCCCTCATGACCTCATCAAAACCCACTGACCTCCAAAGGCCCCACCTCCAATCACTGGCACATGAACCCCTAACGGGGGGCGGGGAGGGGGGTTAGGGCTTCAACGTATGAATTCTGGAGGAGAACAAACATTTGGTCCATAATAATGTCTAAATCCCATCTACTCTTCAAACTTCATTTAAGATGCCATCTCTTCCTTGAAGAGGAGATTCCTGTTTCCTCTAAGTATAAATAATTTCCCCTCTCCTCAACTCCTGTAACCCTTTGTACACCCCTTTGGACACCTACGCTTTCTGTTGTGTATTCTGTTTTATATGTGCTTTATTTTCTTTACAGGATTCTGAGCTCCTTGAGGGCAGGGGCCAAAACTTTTATTATATGAATCACTGACATTTAGCCAGAGTCCTTGACGCCCGTAGAATGCACTTAGCAAGTAAGTGAATAGACGTTCCCATCTGTAAGAGAGCCTCATTGGGCTGCCGCAGGGCTTCTGTGTGTGACAAGAGCACTGGGACAGCCAGGGACTGTGATCCCTCGTGTCTGGGGGGCTGTCCAATAGTTTACATATAACCCCTGAGTTGAGGGATCCATCCAGTATGGTTTTTCAGATTGTTCTTTAAGGGGATGGAGTAAATATATTACTCTTCCATATCAGTGAGGAATCTTGTGGTTGCATACACGCATACATAGCCCCATGCTGACATAAGAATGATTTGCCCATACTCTCCTCAAAATAATCCGCTCTTGGGGTGGCTGGGCATCTCAGTCGGTTAAGCATCCGACTTCGGCTCAAGTCATAGTCTCGTGGTTCCCAGGTTCAAGCCCTGCATTGGGCTCTGTGCTGACTGCTCAGAGCATGGACCCTGCTTTGGATTCTGTGTCTTCCTCTGGCTGCCCTTCCCTTGCTTGCTTGCTTGCACATGCTCGCTCGCTCTCTCTCTCTCTCTCTCTCTCTCTCTCTCTCTCTTTCTGTCTCTCTCTCTCAAAAATAGATAAACATTAAAAAAATTAAAAAATTGCTCCTTAAAATAATCTGCTCTTATCTCCTGGATGTCACTTTGGTTGTTAATATAAAAACAATCCATAAACAACATTTGTGAGGTATTAATGATTCTAACTCTTTATACTGATTCCTGAATATAACATTGAGACCTAACCTGGTATCATGGGCCCCAAAGATCATAATAAGACGGTATCCTTATCGGGGAACCTGATCGTCCTATACAGTTTTTCTAGGAACTGGCCTTTCAGAGCACGTGAAGGATGCCTGATGATTGTGACCTCTGCCACCACCCCTATGGGGAGTGAATATATCTATCCATCTTTAATTCAAATGGGCTTCAATTATTAATTTTACTTACGACACCCATTAGATATTCTGCTGGACATACATAAGACCCAGGAAGCTCAGGTGCCTTGGGTGTTTTCTAATTTTTCCTGCCAACATAGTATTGCCTGTGTGTTGTTATTTTCTATAGTGGAATAATCAAAATACAAATTCTTGCGGCAACCCCTAAATGGAACTTTGTCTCAGGAACGTGAACTCTGTCTTCTCTAGGAAGCTGTTCTTCCTGCCATGCCAGGGCTGCTCTGCATTTGCATAATTGCAGGCGGAGGGAGAAGTTCGCCTGCAATATTTAAATTATATATATTTCCATTTCGTTAATGAAACATCACCAAAGTTCAGGAGCGAGCCGGTCGGTTATCCTGACTACTGATTCCCTTGCACCAAAAAGCAACTGGAGCATAAGGAGCAACAGAGGTGACCTTTAGCTAAAGGGTTGCAAATTCTATTACTAGTCCTCCCAGCTCAAACACCAAGCACCAGGCACCGGGCAGAATACAGAAAAGAATCCTCACCATGAAGCCACTACCGCCTGAAGCCTTAAGGAGAGAACGAGGAGGGATGGCCCCCTAAGCGCCGGAGTTAGAGCACCCGGCCTCCTCCCCCTTGCCCCAGAGCAGTGCCTACTACTTCCATCTCCGTGCTAGTGAGGTCGGCTGTCCTAGCGCGTGTTCTGAAGGGGTTCTTTCATGCTCAGGGCCCGGGGAGCTTTAACATAGTTAGATGTACTCTAACAGCAGGTTGCCATCAAAAAATTCTATAATAGGATTAAAATAAAAGAAATGCACTTGCCGTGGAATGGCAATGATTATTAAACACGTCTCAAGTGCTTGGTGGGAAGGTGCCGCACAAACACAGCAGACAGACCTGCTGTGTGGGTGTGTTGCCTTCTTAACAATCAGGGTTTTGTGTTGTGATCATGGATTTTTGGAACTCGGCTGTAGAGAGTATCCAAAAGCTGTACAGCGAGGCTCTGGGAAAAGTCATTATTGCTATCGGAGATGATCGTATTGATTTGTGCTTGCTTATATGCTTGCTGTCTGTCCATCCCACTTGGAGGGAGGAGGTCTGTCTGCCTTGTTCAGTCCTTAATTCCCAGTGTCTATGGCTGTTGTGGGCACATCACAGAAGCTCCTCGAATATGAGTTCTACCACAGATAGGGTTCCAAGCATGGGCTCTGTGGTCAGATTACTAAATGTGACCTTGGATAAGTTTCTCAACAATACTCAACATCAGTTCTTTCATCCTTAATATAAGGATGGTGATACAGTGATTTTCTGGCATTCTTGTTAGAACTTCTAAGACAACTGAAGCAAGGCCCTGGCCTCCACATCTGGCACACTGGGCGCCAGAGACAGCTGTCTGGAGTGGGTGTAGGTGAACCTCAGCTTCAGGATCTGTGATAACAGAAACGCCTTAGGAGGTCTCCATTTCTTCCTGCCTCACTCTGAAGGTGGCCTCTGGAGAGAGAGCAGGTGGTGATGGTACCAGCGGGAAGGAGAGACTCTTAGAATATGCCCAGAGGGGCTCTGGAATGGGCCAGTTGAACCAAATGCCTGAAACTCACAGCTTCAGGGTCATCCTGGGACACAAGGAGACAGATCTCAATAGTGCAGGTACTTCTGGAATCTGGAGAAGGGCCTTCTAGATAGTCAGATGCTTAGGGTCCTCAAAATCTACCTTATCTTGAAGTCCTTGTTGGTATTAGCTTTATCCTGCCGTCTCTGGAAATAGTTCCAGTCATTCTTGCACCTGCATGCTTTCCATCTTTCCTGGCTCTTTTTCTTTAGTTTCTGTGTTGGTAATTCTCTATTGCTCTACCTCCCTTCTTTGTCCTACTCTATGTCCCGAGGAGAATTGGCCCCCACATGCTATATGGCCCTACCCCTTTGCCTTTTGGGTTCCAGTTGGATTCTGCCTGTGGGAGGCATGGGCAAGAGATCAGAGGGTGGAAGAGAAGGTAGACTGGGGTTTCTCTGCCCCATAGGCCTCCCACTGTGGCACCATGATTGGCTTTATCCCTCTCCCACTACAGATCCTGCCTAATGGTCCTTCCCTCAAGGCTCTAGCACTCTTTGGACTCTGGTAACACTATTTCCTGCCACTGCCCTGTCAGACCTAAGGATGGAAGTGGTTGCCTACTGTGGTCAGTCTCTTGGGGCCATGCTGCTCTATGGCTCTCTTCACTGTGCCCAGACCTCTACAAACAGTCCCTTCAGCCTCTTCATCTGAACTATCTGAATGGAATTCTGTTGCCTGCCTGGACATTGACTGATGAACCCTACACATGTCTCCATCTTAAAGAAACCTCAAGGTATAGTCTTTTCTCTCTCCTTTTTTTTTTTTTAATTTTATTTAACCACAAGGCTTCTGCAGACATCCACTAAATACTTAGGACGTCCTTCTTGGCTCCACCACATCCTTGCTCTTCACTTTCTAAGAGCTCTTACCTACCTCCCGTGCACTCAGCTATTTCCGCCACGGGTTAATGATCATCAAATTCATCCAATGACCGGGTGCCTGGGTGGCTCAGTTGGTTGAGCATCCAACTTTGGCTCAGGTCATGACTTTGGGGTTCACGAGTTCAAGTCCTGCTTCAGGCTCTGTGCTTATAGCTCAGAGCCTGGAGCCTGCCTCAGATTCTGTGTCTCCCTCTCTCTCTGACCCTTCCCCACTCACACTCTTTCTTTCTCTCTCTCTCTCAAATAAGCATTATAAAATTTATTCAATGAATAAATATCAACGACTATTTATCAAACATCTAATATGTCCTGAGCACCATTGTAGGCTTGGATGTACTAGTGAACAAATGCTCGAAGGTTCATGCCCTTATGGAGCTTACATTGTGGGGGATCAAATCTGTGCTATTAGCTCCTCACTGGATCTCCAGAGTTGTAGTTCTGGTTTCCCACTGGGTGTCCCACAAGTGCCACAAGCTTAACACATTTGAACCCAAATTCATTGGAACCCAAACCTCAACCTCCTCTCTCCCTTGTTAAGTACGGTATTACCCCCTTGCCCCCAGTTTTACCCACCCTATATCATCTTGCTCTTTCTCTTCATCTCCAATCAGATTCTTTTAATTTTGCCTTAGATTTCTCTCCAAAATATCTCTTTTACTACCCATTTTGAATTGTTTGTCCACAGGTAAGGCTCTCACCCTCTCTCACCTGGACCAGTGCAATAGCCTCTTACCTGGTCTGCCTGTCTCTACCTTCTTTCCTCCTCTCTTCCATCCTTCTCATCACTACTGTCAAAGTTAATCTCTAAGTTACTTCTTTGCTTGAAGAACTCTCAGCTCCCCATTGTAACACTTCTTGGTAAGACATTTGGTTTCCAGTTGATAAGGAGCACCTGACTTCTGCAGCCTTAACCCCCACAGTAGACTTGGGTACCCTTCTGCCTCTGCTCTTTGCACCTGCATGGCCACCCCAGCCTCCTCACCTTTGCTCAGGCCCTTTCCTTAGATTACCATCATCTCCCTTGCCCCATTTCTTGTCATTCAAGGCTCTTCCGAGAACCACAGTGAGGTTTACCCTGACCCTTCCCAGCAAAATTAAGTACCCTTTTTTGCTCCTATAGTCTTTGTTCTTTCTACTTACCACATTGTTATATAGTTAGTTGTGTAAGTGCTGTGTCTCCTGGCCTGAGAACCCTTTGAACCTAAGAAATGTTTTGAGTTCTTGCTGTTCAGCACAGGGTTTGGTGTGGAATTGTCAGGGCATATTATGTTATACTTTAGGAAAGAGTAACCCTCACCATCATGCTGGTCTTTGGCAAAGGCACTGTCTAAGCCCCTACCTCCCTTCTTGCCACCAGGTTGGTCACTGTGGATAGCTGCTGTTGTGGTGACCTTGTCTTCAGAACATGTTCATGCCTCCAGTTTGTCCCCTGATCCCTATTACAGCAGCAAATTAACCTGGTAGCCAATAGAGTAGCACCCAAGATTTAGCCAATTGAAATAATCTTTGGACCTCTGCTTTGTATTATTTATCATACCTGTTTAGTTATGTATGCATTTATTATTACATACAGATTGGTAAGGATGTCCTGTATGGCCCCAGAGGTCAGAAAAGTAGAGCCATTGTGAGGAGGACACCGAGGCAGAAGCTAAAAATGTAAACCTCTTCTTTGTGCAATTAAAAGTTGCCAAAGCCGTCAGGCTGCTTGTCTAGCTGCGTGCCCTCTTCCTTATTCTCCCACCCCAGGCTGCTGGGACTTTTATCCCCTTTCAAGTCTTCCCTGGATTGGCTAGGATGGCTGTGGGCCACCTCACCTGCAGTGGGGAGAGAGAAGACAGGTAAGGATTAACACCCAGTAGTAGTTCCTGTGATCAATAGTTGCCTGGAGGCAGCCCTGCTAATAGTAACCTGGCCAGAAGCATTACTGAAATCCTCTGCCTGGGTTCCCAAACAGCTTGGGAGTTGGGCCAGACCAGCCCTCTGCAGTTTGTATTGCCAAATTTTAAAGTGCTGTGAGGTTGGAGGTTGGCTTCAGATGTAGACTTTCTTTATCTGGGGTGATCAGATCAACTTATTTTCTATCTTCAACTCCCGTCCTTTCCCACCCCCCAAATAAACACCAACCAACCAACCAACCCAACAACCAACTGGCCAGACAACAAGGTTTGATGAGCCAGTACCAGGGAGAAAGCCTTCTCTGGAGCCGCCTTTGTGGGGCTGACCTGAGGAAACTTGTGCATCCACAAAATGCCCACTTCCTGCATCAAATGAACCCAGTCAGGGGCAAAGCCCGCAGGTCGCTGTTCGGGGCTGGAAGCTGCACCAAGGTGCAGCGGGCCAGATGGCTAGAGTGGATGGGAAAGATGTGGTACCCATTCCTCTCAGTCAGTAAGTGCTTTAAACTGATTTTGATTTTCAAAAAGTTAACTTGGTAGCACCTTGTGAACCCGCAGTACACACGTCCCCGTTCTGAGCACAAGGTAGATTTCCAGCAGCTGAGAGTCAAATTCCTGACGCCCTCCTAAGTGGAGCTCACATGCAGGGACTGTTTCTGACACTGGGGGACAGTGCCCCCCAAGCTCCTTCATCTTACCAAAGGAGGACTCGGGGGAGGCTTCAAACACAGGAGAGGAGAGAGCAATGGAATCATACCCTTAAAAAAATTTTTTTTAATGTTTTATTTATTTTTGATACAGAGAGAGACAGAGCATGAGAGGGGGAGGGGCAGAGAGAGAAGGAGACACAGAACCGGAAGCAGGCTCCAGGCTCTGAGCTAGGTGTCAGCACAGAGCCTGACGCGGGGCTCGAACCCACCAGTGTGAGATCTGACCTGAGCCGAAGTCGGATGTTTAACCGACTGAGCCACCCAGGCGCCCCATACCCTTGAAACATGAGGAGCAGGGTCGCATGGGATCCCCCATTCTGCTCTCCCTGCCACCGGTTCCCAGTTCCCGGTTCCCGGGATGAGACCGGGCAACGAGCACGATGTCTCTCGGGTCTCCAGTGCTCTCCAAAATGCGTTCTCCTCAGCCATGGAAGAAATTCCAGGAAGAGTTTAAAGGGCAGAGCCAAGAAATTGTTAAAAATGCTAACGTATCAATCTTATTTTCATTGCAATATTAGGGCTGAGTATTACACAACCGATTTGTTTTAATCCGTTCCTCAGACAAAGGAGACAAAAAGACTGAGAAAGAGCCCAATGTCTTCATCCTCTTTCAGATGCCTGTGGAGGTCGAGGGAAGTTACTGTGGTTCTGATGTGGGTATCATTCAATTTGGATTGCCATTTGAAGTCAAAATGCATTTTTCACAGGAGGCTGTATTGATTTGAACCTACATATACTTTTATTTTAATTTTTTCAGATATATTTCATAAGCGCTGACTTTTAGGTTCAAATATATATAGTCTGTATAAGAGTCATTTTCTCCTAGTAGTTGTAGCTTGAGTAAATTTCTCCAAGGGAGTATTTGCTTGCCCCTTTGAAAGGCCTGCCCTTTTACACATTTCTGCTGAATGAGTCGTCTGGGAAATGCCCACTAGATGGCAGTGTCGCTGCATAGCTGAAGAAGATCTGGTCGGGTGATAAAGAAAATAAGGCTACTTTAGGTCTTAGCTGCCCTGGAAAATCCAGAAGGTGGCAGATTTTAGCTATTTATGAAAGCACAATGAAAGAACAATGCTGCCGTTTAGAAAAATTATTTTTATTTATCTTTCCAGAAGGAGAGATTATGAGCTGAATAAAATTATCTGTGATACTTAAAATATTTGAAAATGTTTCAGTTTTTTTAGAGTACATACTACAAGCTGAAGGACCAGCAAAGCTCTCAGTGACACAAAATCAAGGTGAAATTGACCAATAAATTGAGAACTCCATTACAGGAACAATTTCCCCAAGTTTGAGTCATAGTGTTTGAGTGATAACCTAAACCTGTCTAAACTTTGTGGAACATTCAAGGCGAAGATGGAAGGAGATAGCTAGGCACACAGGAGGAGGCGGAAGACTGCAGTGTGGGCGCTGATGTTTATATATTTTCGCCAACTTTTCCAGGCTCCCAGAGGACTTTCAGCAGACCTGTGCTTTAGAGTTCAGTTCTTTTCAAGGTTACTGATTACCTGAAGGGATCCTGGTTTTAAAAATGAAAAATGACAGCTTGAATACAATAGTCCAATTTAGAGGGATCATGTGCCCTAGGCAGGTCTGCTGGCTAGTGGGGGCATTGGCAATGAATACAAAACCACATCCATTTTGTGGAAGACACTGCCACAGTTTCAATTCCTCACCCTGTACCTTGGGTAAGTGTGTGCTCGCTTATTCTAAGGGACTATCTGTTTCTTGGTTTGGCCCCAAGCAGTATGGATGAGCTTGGCTTCTCACCTCCTGCAGGAAATACACATTCATGAGACGGTGTGGGGGTGGGGGAGCAGGGCTGCAGGACAGCAGGATGGTGGCTGGGAAGTCATCCTTCTGAGTGACAGCTCTACATGGCTCTTGGCACTCCAATATGTCAGGGAACGGGTGTTCTGACTGGCATCATTTATCTCATTTAAATATTCCAGAGAGAGTAGCCTCCTTACTCAAGTTAGATGCATTTTCATCTTCGTGCTCTAAAAGGACCTGGCAGCTTCTTGCAAATGGAGGGAGAAAAAAAAAAAAAGGAAGGAAGGGAGAAAAAAAATGGTACGGAAATGCAGCAAGTGAGTGATATATAAGGTGAACACAGAATTCAATATCCAGGATGAGGACAAATATGTCTTGGACCCCAGATATATGGCTCAGAGCTGATGGAGAAATGGGCAGGAAGAGAGATAATCTTTATCTCTGCTCCCAAGCCTTTAGAAATAGCGAAGGCTAAATCAGCCTGAGAAGAAAGTAGGAAATGAAGACTGCTCCCAGCCACCCATGAGATTTTAGAGAGCAGGCCACTGGCTGCGCACGTCTCTCTCTCTCTCTCTCTCTCTCTTTATTTTTGTCTGAGTCATGCCCTGAGTTCAGCTGGTATATGGAAACAGTGGTAACATCTTCAGGTCCAGCCTAAGATTCTGGTTTTCAGTTTTATTCAGGAAGGATTTCTGGACATTTACCTGGACTTAGCATCTGAAATCTTTGCAAAGTGCCAAGTGGGTGTGTGGTGTTCGCCACAGCCTGTTTTGTTCCTTGGAAGACCATGTTAGAACAGTCAGTGTTTCCCCTAATGTTTCAAATGCCTGCTCGTATATGGGTGAGTTCATGTCCCTGCTAACTACACAATCTTTTGGATCACCTACTGTTTTTTTTGTTTTGTTTTGTTTTGTTTTGTTTTAGTCATCACTGCCGTGGACTTTGAATAGTCGGGAGTAATAATTGTGACAATGATGATGAGAACGAACTTCGGTGCTCGAAAGGAAGTAGTCCATTCTACACGACACGGTATTCTGTATTCAGTTACTGTGTATTCCTTGTCTGTAGCATTTCCACCTGCTTCCCCATAAAGAGAGTCTGTGATTGAAAAAGCGACGAGGGGCTCAGGAGATGCTTTGGTAGTCACCAGCTTGTGGAGCGGGAAGTCCGTTGTCTGCATTGGTTTTAGGAACCCTGGAAGCCCCACCGTAGCTAAACCAATCTATTAAAATTGATGTGCTGTGAGTTTTCTGGAAGGTCTGGAAAATACTTCAATCTACCAATCAGCTGACTTAGTTAGCCTCTGGCATTCACAAGTAAAGTGCTCTGTCAGGGACTCCTATTGGTGTGGTTTAGTTTTCCTTGCAAATGCTTCCATTTCAAACTTTGCACTTGTAAAGGAGACCGGGAAACCCCAGGGAGTCACTTTCAGGGCTGCTAACCGAACCTGCAAGGAATCAGCTTTTCTAACCGCTTTCATCCCCAGAGGACTTTCCCAGTGGCGCTGGAGAGCTTCATCTCATTAGCATGCTTCCGAACCAGGGACTTCGTGTTTGTTTGCCCGCGTACAGGGGTGAGAACAGGGTGCGTGCACCAGGCGTCTTTCTCCTTGCTGGAGTAGGGAAAGGATCTCTCTGGTCTCTGCAGGAATTTGCTTTATTTGGTTCTGTTTGTTTGCTCTTCAAGGTGGTTGTAAAGTGGATAAATCAACAGGTAGGGAGGGGCCCAGGAGTTTGGCTCCCTTCCACCTCTGAACAGGATTGGCAAGATCTCCTCCAACTCTTTGGTTTTCACCTTCTTTACTGATCAAATGGGTATGATGATGGTTGCCCTCTCTCACAGGGTGCACCTCATGGGTCAAGGACATTGGTGAGAGCATTTTGATGAGAACTATTTGCTATCCCCAGGAGGTATTAGTTTATAATTAACCCTGAGGAAGGAGAAAGGGGGCATAAATGTCATTAGTACAGTTTACCATTTATTTCTCGATCTTTTCTCTGCCAGCTCAGGGTAGGGTACCCAGCCCTGCCTTTTGCAAGTTAGATGTGGCTATACGACTTTCTTTGGCTCAATAAACATGAGTGTCACCTTTAGGCTGTTGCTTTAGGAGCCTGGTCTGAATGGCTATTTTCTGCTCCCCTTATCTAAGTCACTCTGAAGAATTTTTAAAGATGGAACTTTCATTAGCCTGAGTGCCTAAAGGGATCATGATGAGCAAAACCCCCTTTCCACCTTGTGTTGTATATTTAACTCCACATTGGGGCATTTTGTAGAAGTAAGAAGTAAACTTTTGTGTACCAAGCTACTGAGATCTTGGGATTATTTTTTAACCACTGCAAAACCTAGACTCTTCTGAGTGATACCTGGAAATTTTATTGCAATTAGTTTTTTATAGGCTCAGAAGGCAATGATATGTTTCCTTTTGTTGTTTATTTATTTATTTTGAGATTGGAGGAGGGGCAGAGAGAGAGGGAGAGAGAATCCCAAGCAGGCTCCACCCTGTCATAGGTGCAGAACTCAATGTGGGGCTCAAACCCATAAACTGCGAGATCATGACTGAGTTGGCACCAAGGGTCAGATGCTTGTCTGACTGAGCCACCCAGGTGCCCCACAATGACATGTTGCTACTTTACAAGGTTCTATATTATGAGGTCTTTCTATTTCTCATTTCTCCGCCTTTGACTAATGAAATTCTCTTTGTCCTTCTGTTAAGAACTTTATTGGTCCTGGGCATAAATGTTCTATCTTTCTGGAGCACTCTTACCCTGCAGCTACTCTTGCTGTCTCCCTCCTATCATTTGTGTTCTGGCTGAACCATCACTTTTACAGAGACATCTTCCTTGACTTTTTTGACTACTCTTTCTTTATGCCCAAGCACCTGTGCCATCTTTATCAGTATTTAAACGTTGTAATTTAATTGCCTTATCTGGCATATCTCTCTGAATGACATTTTCTTGTATCTTTATCATTTGGTTCCAGTGCATAAGTAATCATAAATGCCATATTTAAGAAAAAAGAGGAGTGATAAAGAAGAGTACTTAATGAATATGGAATCTGGATTTTTTTCTCCTATGCTCTGCCTTTCCCCTCCTCTGTGCTTCTTTTCTCTAAGTTGGCCAAAATGAGGGTGTGTTGGTGGGAAAGGGATGGAAATCAAGATGTACATCATTGATCCACAGCCGGATGGGAGATGGGTCATGCCTCTGACTTTCTACCTTTAGCTCTGCTGTGGGGCCACTACAGGCTCCTCAGAAGCTCTCTTGTGTCAGTCTGCCACCCCCCTGGATGACAGCTCCCCCACTGTCTCCTGATCTCTGATCCTGTGTCCACTAGGGCCTCCCCCGTTTTGGAGTAGGACACAGGAAAGTCGTAGTGGATACTAAGAGCGACTTGTGGTAGAAATAGTTCATCTCTGTCCATGAAATGATACTAAAAGTTTGGCCATTGGCAAAACCTTAAAGGTGAAAGAGATTTGCAGATAGTACTTTTCATTCTTGTGACGGGACCCATTTGCCTATTAAGGCAGCTGTCCAGGGTACTAGGCCTGTAATCCATCACTGGTCTTTTTCCTTATTCTTAATCTCACCTGTGAGTCAGCAGGCAAAGATTAACTTCTTACTCTGCCTTGATTTATTTGTAATGATGATATTGATGCCATCACCATCAAAAACAAAAGAGTTAACATTTATGGGTTGCTTCCGATGTTTTGTGAACTTAGCTAAGGGCTTTATAAGTGCAATTTCATTTAATGCTTAAAATAGTGTTAACATAAAGTTAGCACCATTGCTGTTTACATATGAAAAATTAAGGCTCAGCATAGTGAAGCAGCTTGCCAATGTCACACAGCCAGTAAGTGACAGAGATCGGACTTGAACCAAAGTCTTTTGATTCCTTATCCAGGCTTTTCTTCTAACATTCTATGATGCAAAAAAATACAACACCTTCAATCAGGATCAAATGAAATGAAGGGAAGCAACTTTTGGGTCAGCGGCTCTCATTTGGTCTGCTTCACATCACACTGAGTGAAGGGTCAGCTGTTTGGCCTGTTCTTAAATCCAATCCTGGTCATTGCCTCAGTCTGGAAGACTATTCCTGACTTCAGACTGTCGTTCCCTTTGGCACCTCTTCAGGAGAAGAAATTTTCCTGGAGATATGATTTTGGCTGGCACAGAGGCAGCAAAGGGACTTTTAAAAAGAAGCATTATGGTTCTTTGGCATTATCATTCTGGGGTGCTGAGATATAATGAAACAAGGAACGCACTGAGAGCCAAGGTCATTATGAATATAATTCAGATTTTAAATTGCTATTTGAGGAAAAATATTCCTTCAGCTTGGTTGAACTAGGTTAAATCTCTATAGCAATTATATTTACAGGCAATTGCTTGGCCCTGTACTTCCCTTTGCCTGTGTGGACACAGTAAGCTTTTGAGTTAGTAGGCGGTAGAGCAGTACATAAAAACAGAATATTGTTATTGCTCTCATTAAGAGAGACCCTGATTCTTTTAAGTCTGTTCTAACAAGAGCCTTTGGAAAAACAAGAGAAATTTCCGAATATCTGATTAATTTAGATTGAGCAATTAACAAAGTGCTATAGTTAACAGTACTCTTATATCACTCGTTAGGTTGGCTGTGTGGGAGGCAGCCTTCGACTCAGGAAGGAGGCTGTTAGAATCAAGTGCCGCCATGGATCTGCAAGTCAGCCCAAGTGAGTCTTGTAAGCAATCGGGTTCCCGTCTTTGAGGCTTACAGAGGTTGAAAAATCTGCTTTCGGTGGTGTGTGATGCTATGCTGGTTTTCATTCTAGCAGAGGATGAAATTGCCAGAGAAATAATGTTATTTCCACAGTTCATGTTTTCTTTAGAGTTGAAGGCTGTACTGCTGCTCTCTGTGCATATTGGCGCAGGCCGGCGGGATGCTACCTAGCTCCTTCTACGTTGACCTGAGGGAGAGGGTCCAGTGGCTTGAGGACTCGCTGGACCTCTGCTTTGGTGTGCTCTTGGCTGGGACTCTCACTGGGTTCATGTGGAGGCAACTGCTGAAATTAAAGCATTAAGAAATTGGCCATTACTTGAATAAATTTCCAAATGTGTCCTCAAATACCTGGATTTGAGTCCCATCTGATGTTTAATTAGTGAGACCAGGTGAAGCTGACCTGTTCCTATTGGGTCACTTTAAATGGCTCTAATTAATAATGGGCAATTTTATTCATTACAGACTGCCTTAAGAAAGGGGTGAACAGTCATTTCTCTTCACTGTCGTAGTGACAGGTATCTCATGGGGTGATGGGGGTGCCAAAGCATATCCAGATGGGAGCTGTTACAAATTGGGGAAGCCCTGAAGCCAGGAGTTGTGGGGGACAGCAGCTCAGGGGCTGCGGGGTGGAAGTGGTCTGGCTGTGGGAGAGAACCTTTCATTTGGCCTGGCAGTGAGGGCTTCACCAAAAGTAATCTAATGAGAGCTGCTGGATTATCCAAGGATGGCAGCTGATGTCACCTAATAATCAGTGGAGCTGGGCTGTTCATGGGGGCAGGGCCCTGGTGTCCAGTGGTTGGACAGGCATGAGCCAGGTGGAAGGCAGGGGGGCCAGAAGGTCTGTTCACACATGGCAAGGTGCCGGCTACCCTGAGTACAAGAAAAAAGTTCCAACTTCTGCGGAAGAGGGGCTGGAAGAGCAGGGGGGCTCCTGGGGCTCTATCATGCCTGACTTCAGAGCAGATCTCCAGACCTATGCTTAGAATTTGGTGCAAACTCTATTTGACAGAGGGAATCAAGGGAAAGCTTTGTATTACGGACATACCAACCCAGGAGAAGCTAATAAGACTATAAAATGGAGTTACCTGGACACCCAGGGCTCACTGGGGATGCTCCACATCCCAAGATTGCTGGACTTGAAGGAAATTTGTTGGAAGGGTGATATAGAAACCTGGTGATTGTGAAGCCCCCTAAGATCTCAGGTCTGGAACCCACTTGCATTGGAGGCCACTGAGAGTTGACAGAATGGAGGCTGCCGCTCTGATACTTCCTGGCTTGTGCAGGCATAAGAGCGGGGGGATCTGGGCCAGGGACAGACCTCCCCAGAAACTCAGGCTGCTGTTAGTTAAAAAAAGACAAAGATGCGTAGAGAGAGAGGTGCTTCCCAGTTACTAGAAATAATCTTTCTATGTCCCATAAAGCCCACCCCTCCCACTGGCCAAGGCCTTAACACCCATGTATGCACCCAGCAAGCAGCTGTCCAACCAGAATGTCAAAAGCAACATCTGAATCCTTTACATTGTCAATGTCTTTAGATAATGTGTTGCAGCCTAGTCATTCAAATAGAAGCCCTTCATACAGAGGTTACTGGCCATATGTTCCGATTCTAGATGTAAACTTTGTAACTCTGAATAAATCCTGTTTTCAGGTCTTTATGCAGCATAGCATCTGGAGTTTGACAGAACTGGTTTGAATTTTAGCTTTGCCATTGGGCAAATGATTTCTTTGGCTCTCAGAGTCCTCATCAATTAAATGGGAATATTGAGGGTCACCTGGGTGGCTCAGTCGGTTAAGTGTCTGGCTTTGGCTCGGGTCATGATCTCACAGTTCGTGGGTTTGAGCCCCGCATAGGGCTCTGTGCTGACGGCTAGCTCAGAGCCTGGAGACTGTTTCAGATTCTGTGTTTCCATCTCTCTCTGACCCTCCCCTGCTCGTGCTGTCTCTCTCTGTCTCTCAAAAAAAAAATGGGAATACTGAGGTTGTCCTTGTAAATTCTTGGGCAGATTGGAGATAACGTATGCAAAAAGTCTGACCCAGAGTTGCTGCTTCAAAACTGGAAGTGGCATGTACATGCATACGTGTGTCCCTCCGGAAGCCAGCCCGTGGAGCATGAGACCAAATACGTAGCGAATTGAGGATATGGGAACCAATGATCAAACTATTTTATTCACTTTGGCCTTTTGAAGCTGATCAAAAACCACATGGAAACTCTCCATTATAGGTCTGGCATCTATTTTGGGATATATTACAGACTATAGACACTAGTGGTTTCTGTCCCCCATCCTGTCCCCTCACCTCCAGTGGGACCCTGGGTGTACAGAGACCTATAAGTGATAGCAGAGTGTTTACATCACTTGGGCACAGTGATAGAATGACAGGTCAAGAATCACTGATGCACGCTGCGTATGCTAGAAACACCCGGAGATGCTAGATCCCCTTTGTTTTCTTTCTAAGGGAAAAATTCAGTACATTGCATGTTGCTCAAGTTTATGCCATTATAAGAGCCAGAAGGAGCTCAAAAAAATGATGGAACTTCTTGGTTCAACAGTGAAAAAAAGTTTTTCAAATATCCTCTTTTATCTAGCTCAGAAAACCTTGCAGAGGTTAATTTACTAACAATTAAGGTTCTTACGACAGCAGAATAATTACTGCAAGCTAGACCATTGCTCCATGGGTAACGGTTGCTTCTGGTCCTACATCAAAGGGGGTCTCTTGTTCTGGGGGGTGACAAAGGAAAAGGAGAGTGAGATGACAAGGTCACACTGGGGAGATGAGTATGGATATGAGATCTCAGGAAAGCTGGGAAGGGAGAAGGGACATGGGGGGAAATCCAGCTGACAGAAGAGGGGAGCCCTCTGCCGAGTCTTCCTGGTTCATGTCAGGAGAACCGGGCTGGGCCCTAGAAGCCCTCAAGGAATAAGAAGAAATGGAGCCCAGGGGGAATTGTTAGTCTAAGGCTCTCTTCTGAGTAACTACACCCATAGGTATGAAGAGTGAAGGAGACCAAGTTGGAAAGAGGGTCTGATACCAGTTTACCTGGAGAAAGGTGCCTTTGAATTTTGCCTGGATTGCACTAACGAAGCACCTCTTACTGATCAGTTCTTTCCATCCTTAAAAAGGGCTTGAGGTTCACTCTAATTCTATACGGAAACTGAGGATTTCTTCATTGAATTGGCATTAATTACTTTTTAAATGTAAATTTTCAGCTGCAATCCTTTTTTAATTAAAAAAAATGCTCTTCGTACATCAGGGTAAATCAAAGACTAATTGGTGACCAAATTATAGGGTTTGAAGCACTTTTTTTTTGCCATAAGTGAGTAAAAAATAATTAGCAAATGTGAATACATGCTTTTTCTTTCATTAATAATGAATCATATGGTGATAACCCATTTTTAGCAAAATAAAAATTGCAGTTTTGGACTGAGAGCTGCAATTGCATTATGTGGCACTTTATATTTAGAAATGCTTGTTTGTCTCCTGGTGTCTCCTGGTTCCCAGACTGGGACCGAGTCTGGCCTGACTCTCAGGACGGCTGTCCTTATGGGACATGGTGGAAATGGATACTTGATTGGCCTGCTTTGGATGGGATTAAATAATACGATTTACAAATGTATTTACTGGGGCTTCCACTTTAGAAGTAGGCATGGGAGACTGTAGAGGGCTAGGGACTTTGGTCAGAGATCCATCTAAGATCCGAGGCAGAACCTGGTCAGAGAACCCTCTTGGATTCTGTTTTCTCTCCTTGAGGATGGTTTCAGCCTACTTCCTATCAGCCATGGCTATTTATATTCAGAGGCACAGATTCCACAGCTGTACAGAAAGTGCCTCAGGAATCAGACTTTCTTCTCCCTTTCTTGTAGGGGATATTTACAAAGTTGCAGTTGAGGATAATCAAGGAGAAAAGGCAGACTTATCTAGGGATAGAAGAGATTCTTTGTGCCCTTTATAAAAGTTTCCTCTTCCCTCTTAGAGGTAATGTTGTGTCCTCACCTCCCATTCCCAGATTCCCACATCCCTTTTATAATGAAACAATGATTTGGTCCTTCTCTTGACCTTGCAGAAAAGGTATTTTTCTCTTGGCTGTCTCTACAAAGACTCTACAGGTCTTCAGGTTGGGGTCATTCTATAAGTCAAGCTACTAACTCTGGCTGGAAGAGAAGTGACCTGGGGTCAGAGCCAGAAAGCACTGACCATTTGGGGAGTCGGTGTCAGGAAGGGCATTGTGACATGATGCCAAATCACTCATGGGCGTGAAGAGAATTAGAATCTAGGCCAGGCTCTACCTCTGACGGGCTGGAGCACTGCAGACAGGTGGGTCGCTTCACCTTTCTGGCCTCAGTCTGCTCATCTGTGAAGGAGGACGCTGTTCACGATGACCCCTTGGGTCTCTTTCAGCTACCGAGTTCTGCGATCACTGCAAGGATAATTTTCCCTATTTCTGTGAAACAATAACAGCTCTGAGATTGGAAAATGATCTAACAGCATTGCGACATGAATGAAAATGTGTCTCAGAGATCTGCACACAACAGCCCGGTTTCCTGCATAGAAAAACAAACCGCCCCAAATGCAAACGGGGTAGTGGTGGTAGAGATGAAGAATAATACCACCACTTTGTATTTTTACCTTTCATGATAAAACAGTAGTTTTAAAAATCGTAAAAATGTACTGGCTAGACAAATGGCACATTTAAAACCCGATTTAGCAAAGGGTTTTTACCTTTGTAATTTTAAAACTGTCACTTGAACTAAAAATATAGGTGAGCAAGTTGGCCTTTCATATTTAATGTTTTCTTTTTTCCCTTTTTATTTGCAATTCATTCTGTTCAGCTTTGATTAATGAAATAGCAGAAACAGAATGGCGAATGGCCAGTCCTTGGTGAATTCGTTATTTGGAAGCTGGTGGATGTGGCTCTCGTACGGTTGAGAGCTGGGACTTTTCAGTGCTAGCCCTGGTTGGCTTTGGCATGTTAGCCATATATTTTCCCCTTAAATATTAACGCTGAATCACCTAAGATTATTTGACTTAAAGACGGCAAAGATAACCAGAGAGTAATCCCAAGGTTTTACATGTTTGTTAAAACAAGTACACTATAGCCCCCGATTAATTGGTAATGATAGCAGGTCAGAAAGAATCTGGAACAAAAATGATAACCCTGGGCATTCTAGAGTGTGGAAGAGCAAGAGCTGCTAGTCAGGATTAACGGAAAGTTTACAATGTGCTCCTCTTTTTGTGCAAGAGCTCACTGGTGACCTTAGGCAAGTTGCTGTAATTTCTTGAACCTTAGTGATCTGATCTATAAAATGCAGGTGTCGCACCAGATGTAAGCAGATGCCCCTATGTGTTCTAAAGTCTCTAATGGTGCCTTTTTTTTTTTTTAATTTGTCCAGAGTTTGCCCATGAAGGTCACTTAAATATTTGCTGGATTTCCCAGAGTGGACACCTGTTCAGAGGGACAGCAGGACACAGTGGGGAGCATGTGGCACCAGGTTCTGGGGTTGGTCCTGGGCCTCAATGGTGGGGGCACTGTGGGGAAATCAAGAAAGAGTTTCTGTGTTTGTAAAATGGGGATTATAAGCTTTGCTCCTAAGGTTGTTTTAAGGCTCAAAGAAGATAACAGACCTGAAAGCTCTCAGAAGACTGTATAAATGGAAGATATTAGTATAAAAGGCCCTCTCTAAAGAATATTGATGGAAACATCTTTATGCACACATGCACTTCATTATTAAACTGTTTATTCAGTTATTAGCTGTCATTAGCTTCTGATTACAGACTGTTGATCTATCATGTGAGCATAATAGGTGTGTTCACAACAATAACAGATCTGAATAAGACTGATGCATCTGGGGCTCACATCCCGGAAATCACTGCCTTAAAGTTCCATTGACCAGTGCTGGGTATTATAGAATCTTAGGGTCGTCAATGCTCACAACCCTGAGGTGAGCATGCTCTTTGTAAGTTCCTTCACAGGGGTCGATTGAAACTCTGCCTGAACATCTCTAGTGATGAAGGGGGTAATTGAGGTGAAGAAGGAGGAGACGTACAATATTGAAGTCTGCTTTGCCCAGAGTCAGTGAGAGGTGCTTGATGCCTCCTGGCTCATTTAATTTTTATCACCCTGCCTACAAATTGATTTTTATTATCCCCACATTAAAGATGAGGAAACCGAGTCTAAAGCAGTTCATTAAATGAAGAAACGGAGTCACTAAGTGATGGAGTTGGGATAAAACTAAAGATCTCACTTTGTCCATATTCCGTATAAAGCATTTCATGTGAAACTTATCTCTTTTGACAGATTTCCCCCCACTAGCCCCCCCCCCCTATCTTTTGACAACTCTTTTAGAAAAACACAAAGCTACTCCTTACAGCTTAGAGCTGGCTACTCAAAGTGTGGTCCATGGACCAGACTCATGGTAGCTAGTTTGAAATGTGGAAACTCAGCCCCATCCAGGCTACTGGATCAGAATCTGCATTCAGCAAGGTCCCTAGTGATCCACATGCATGTTAGAATTTGAAGATGACTATCTATAGCACACACAAATGACTGAATTCCTCTTTTCATGACGCCTCTTACCACAGCTCTCCTGACTGCATTTTGTCCCAAATAGAAATACATGCCCAGAACGCCTTTCACTCTCTACCTTTCAAACACTTTTCCAGAATTCTGCAAACCTTTATAGAGTTTCCTCCTCTAACTGGAGAGAGGTGATCCCTTCTCTGACTTTCCAAATATGCATTTTGTAACCTTTCCTGCCCTCTGCACTATGAAAACTGCCTGGATATTTGTGATTATGTGAATCATAGGTCTTACTCTGTACAATTACCTATTAATCAGTCAATCAAAAGTCAGAAGAATTTAGGCTTTATGTGCTAGGTTTTTAAGCATGAGAGAGACATGTAGAAAATGTGAAATTAGCTGAGACTGGGAGATTTATCTTGTGGTGTTCTGCAGTGTAGTTAAAGAGGGTAAGAGAATGGTGACTCTGAAAGTCATTACAAATGATAGAAAATAGAGCTCTTTGAAAGCTTTTATTGGCTGTCATTTGATGCATTGACTCATAGGTTTCATTTGATGTAAATTTATTCCCTTGATGAATGAACTAGATTTTGTCAAAATTAGTCAACTCATTTGAGATTTATTATGAAATAAACACAGACATATGCAATTTATAGATCAATTAATTTGAAACATAGTCCTCACTTTGTCCAGACCATTATTATGGTCTCTGCCATCTATTTATAACAGCATTTGTGCTGTTATTAATATGCTGATCACAATGTCAGTCTTTCCATATAAGGGCAGAGTCTAAGTCTCTTAATTTACATTTATAGATGCAGCTATAATTGATCAAGTGAAGGTCTTTCCCCTTTTCCGAATGCTTACTGTGGGCTGAAAAACACTCAAGAGAGTTTCCAAGTCTCCTTAGCCAGAGGCCTGTATTCAGAAGCAACCCCAAAGTTGGAAAAGAGTAGGCTCTTCCAGCTGAGTTAGGAGCTGGCTCTCTATCCTGGGGCCCACCCTTCTGCTCTCTGATCATTCGTCTCACCTCTTCTTGCATCTTTTGCCCCTTTTGTGTCATCTAGCTGAGGGTCATTCTGTAACTCCTCCCACCAACATGTTTGCTTCAACAACACATCTTTCACCCATGATGATGTCCAACAAAGGAATTCAAAATCTCATACCTCCCAGGAGCAGTCAAAAAAAGTATCCTTAAAAGGAATTTCAGAGCAGCTGGATTTGGCTTGTTGGTTCAAATATTTCTAAATTAATACAAACCAACAATGGTCTACTGGCTATGTTTTTAGAAACAAAAATACTAAGCCTGGGTGGCAAAAAAAATGCTTCAACCATAGTTATATATGAAGAGGACCATATGACAACTCAAGTCTAGGACTTCTGTTGGAATCTCTGACATGTTTATTTCATAGTGTCCCATAATTGTTAATTTTATTTTCAAATTAGTTTTTCCCTCCTAAAAGTGGACGGAGTTGACAGTCTCCTTTTCTGGCCACCAGAGGGACACTCTCTCATGCAGCGATGGTGGGAAATCCAAAGTAAACTCCAGCATCTGGGATAGGCTAAGAGACAGTCTCTTTTTGTGAGTTAATCCTAGACTTTTCATCTTGATTTTTCACCCAGTAGGGTGGTAGATTCATGGTTGGTAGGGAAAAGATTTCAGGGATAATACCTGACAATATAATCAATGAAGATAATATTCAATATGGAATTCAGATAATAAGAGATCTGAATTTTAAAAAAGGAATTTTTAATGATGTCTCTAGTCTTTGTAAAACTTGAAATAAAACCTCTGGATGACTTTCCCATCAACTGGATGAATTAATGGCTTTGGAGAAGACTCTTGCCCGAAGAGGGCCATGGTTTCCCACTTGCTCCTGCCTCTTTAGTATTTATTTGCTATGCCATTTCTTATATCTTTCTTGTGGAAAAGGTAAATGTCAAATATCACTTGAATTTTGTGCTTTTAGTGTGATGTGTCATGCTTGTACCCACTGCTCACTTGCTAGATGGTCAAAGAGGAGAGAGAGCAGCTGCTTAACATTCACCAATCTGGCAGGAACGGGAAGCTCTGTGGGAGCCGAGGCCAGCTTCAGAGTTGCCAGGTCTGAGAGCCAACCACCTGATCAGTAAACCTGGGCCTCTGATTCACACCTTTGGCTGTACTTCAGAGGCCTGAGGTGCAACAGTAATGGAAGAAGGTATACTTGTGAGGTTCATTCATAATCATAGCTAGGTAGATTCATACACCACTCCTGATGTAAGATGATCCATTATTTTACACATAAAGAATTTCCTACTGTTTATTCTGAGATTGTGATTTTGTTTAGAAACCCCCAAAGTAGGGGGAAAGATCAACTGACATGATCCAGAAATGGGAGATATTGATACTTTATATCAGAACCAATCATGGGGCAGTAAGAAGGGGGTGTAAGAAGAGTAATATATTGTTGTTTAGAGATCTTTCACATAACTGTGGGTGAGATTGATAGGACTCTATCAAGGCTTTAATAGACAGGGGTGGGGGCAGGGAGCCTACAAAGAGAGCCCTTCATGCCCTACAGAGAACGGGTGGACTTGGTCATCAACACAGACTTAGTTACAGAAAGGTGTTAGATGCACAAAGATATTAGAAACTCTTGTTCACCTATTCATCAACAACTTGGAGAGCCTCTGGTAGCTAACCTCTGAGTAAGGCCAGGCAAGCAATGTTGGGCCAGAGGTCCAACAGTCCCAGAAACCTGGCCCCTTTCCAGCACCCACCACACTGCCACCTTGAGTAGAGTATGGCACCTTGTTTAGTATCCATTTTTATTTCTTCTATAAAATTAGGAACCGTTGTTGTTTTTGAAGACATAGTGACATGGAAAGTGTTAATATATGTTCGCTTTCCCCCCTTCCTCTACTTTGGGGCAGTGGGGGACATTGAGAAGTCAGATGGGTTTGTGGTCTTAAATGGTTTACATTCCAGTGGGGAAGGAAGACTGTACACAACTGCCTAGCATGTGCGGACTGGATGCAGCACATGTGTTAATAAGAGAATGATATGAAAGGATGTGCGGAAAAAAGGTATAATCAATTCTTCTGAAAAGTGGGCTGAGAAGGCTTTTTGGGGCAGGCAACATTAACGCCGGTCCTGAGGGCTTTGAAACCATTGTCTCCCATCCCGCTGACAAGAAAAACCCAGGAATATGCAGTCAGAGGCATCTACCCAAAAAGGACTAGAAGGGTGTGAGGAACCAAGATTAAAAAAAAGAAAAACACAGATGTGTAGAAGACTCAGGAAGGAAAGGAAGGAAACTGTGTCAGGGGAACTCTCAAGGGTAGGGCAAAGTCTAATTACCCAAATTGAAATCTGGCCTTTGTAGCAGACCTAAGACACCTCTTGAACCCATAAAGGCCTGCTCCAGTAGCAGAGGCATGCTTGAAATAATTAGCTTTATACTTCAGCTCTTGTTTGGGAATTCTTGGTGTGTATCAGCCTTTTCCCAGGAAGCATGAGAGGTACTTTGAGAGCGGTTTTGAAAATTGCCTGGACAGTAGCAGGGCAGGGAAATGCAAAATCAATAAATAATCAGGCCTCATTTTAATTGAATATATTAGTTAGGCCATGCTGACATGTAAAGTTAAACACCACTCACGTGAGAAACATCGGCGCTTTCCCTCTTGTGGGCACTCTGGTTTCAGGAGATGGGGCACAGCCTGGCTTTTGCATTCTTTCCGTAGCTGAGCTCTGATGGTCTGTTTTCTTGTTGGAATAGGAGGCACGTATTAAACAAACCGCTTTTCCTACCTTTCTCTTTTCTACATGAGGGAATAAGAATTTACTTTGGGAAAAAATTCCTTCAGCTTAAATTCATGTAGAAACAAAGAACTGAGAGAGGAAGGAGGGCTCCTCGTGGTTATACTAGTCCCTTGAGGCTCAGATGCAGTTACTTTCCAGAGGGGGATTTGAGCTCAGTAAGCCCCTCACTGTCACTCTCTGTTTTGTGAAATCTCAAGGCCAACAGGGTTGTGACATATGTATCCTAGGTATGAGTCTGTTTTTATTTTGTTTGTATTTTCTGGGAATATTTTCTTTGTATCTTTATGTAGTATTTGATCAAATTATTTCTTGGTTTTGAGCAAGTGTCAGGAGTTTTCCTTTAGCATGGGAGCTAAGGAGAGAGGCTTTTACCTAGAGGGGCTCAGGAAGGTCCCCCTCCCAAAACCCCTCCCCACTTGGGGACCGGCATGGGAGCAGGAGAGGGAATCCAAGTGAGTTGCCCTGGGACTTTCTTTGACTATTTTCCTTTCATGTGTCTCATTTTGTATTTGGTTTTGTAGCACTGTGTTTGTGTAAGCAAGGCTGTTGTCACCTTAACCTGTACGTAGATACTGTTGCTCCGTTGAAGAAAAAGGCTGCATGTGAACAAATTTGTTGGTACATGTATTTAATTAGGTATCTACCAGGTGCCCAATTTTGTGGTTGGTGCTGCCAGGGATATAGAAGATTTATGAGACACAGCCTTTGACTTTAGAGGGTGCCAGCGTGTTATAGAATGCTGGTAAATAAACTTTAGTGTATACAAGTCTCCTGCAGAGATTGTCAAATAGGAGCCCTGCCTGGAGATTCTGATGCTCTAGGTCTAGGAAGAGGCCATAGAATCTACATTTTAAAAGGTAAACCAGTAGACTCTGATTCAGGAAGTTGATGGCTCACGCTTTGAAAGATACTAGTAGGTGGACTTACCTTCATTAGTTTGAAAGACCTTCTGTTTAAAGACTTACCCTGCTCCTTATTAGCCAAGTGACTTAGATAAAGATATTTACATTTTCAACCTTTATGTCCTTATCTGTAATTATGATAATGATGCTGCATGGTAGTGTTGTAAGAATTAAATGAGTTAGGGGCGCCTGGGTGGCTCAGTCGGTTAAGCCTCCGGCTTCGGCTCAGGTCAGATCTCACGTTCGTGGGTTCGAGCCCCGCGTCAGGCTCTGTGCTGACAGCTAGCTCAGAGCCTGGAGCCTGCTTCCGGTTCTGTGTCTCCTTCTCTTTCTGCCCCTCCCCCTCTCATGCTCTTTCTCTGTATCAAAAATAAATAAAACATTAAAAAAAATGTTTAATTAAGTAAGTTAAAAATTAGCACAATTCTTGGAATAGTCTAGAAATGTAACACACGTTTTTTTGCTCTCCCTTCAATAATCTGGTTGGGAGGATAATGTAGGTGGCTTTAGCTTTTGAGTTATTTCTAATCTGAAAAACTATTAATGATGTTTATAATGTATGTCACACATCTGGCTCTTTGTATTGATTAAATTGCATTGTTGTCTATGCTTTTTTAAAAAGATTTTTTGAGAGAGAGAGAGCATGTTTGGGGGTAATGCAGAGAGAGAGGGAGACACAGACGCTGAAGCAGGTTCCAGGCTCTGAGCTGTCAGCACAGAGTCCCATGCAGGGCTCAAACCCACGAACTATGAGACTGTGACCTGAGCTGAAGTAGGATGCTTAACCAACAGAGCCACCTAGGCATCCCTGTCTTTTAACTGAAGGCTCTGGTGATGTATAATTGACTCACCAGCCCAGGAAGTCTGAGATGTCACCTTGGTCCATCAGAAATGATAATTGCTTGAGGTCTAAATGATCTGGATTTGGGGTTGAAATATCTTACACCAAAGATGGAAGAAATTCTGCTTCTTAAATCTCTGGGGAAGGTTTTCTGGAATGGTTGAGAATGAACGCTGGGTGAAAAATAAAAATAGTGGAGAACTAAGGATGTAAACTCCACTTCTGGACATAGTAGGGTTAGGGCCTATGGAAAAGAAATGGTAGCTCCACTGACAGGACTGTTGCTTGGGATATTTCATGCCAGCTACTAGAGCTGGTTCTAGATCCAGATCTAGTTTGTAGCCTTGTCGGAAACACAGAGAAATCTTTTCTGGCTTCCAGACAGAACTATTGGACAGTGGACTCTGAGACCTACAAAGAGCTGTCATGCTGGGACCACTCAGAAGTGCAGATAGAGCTGGCTATGGTGACAAGGCCAGGGGAGAGTAAAGTTGGCATTTGCAGAGGTATTGAGGATCATGCTAAGGACTCTAGATCATCTTAAGACCAGTAAAAATTGAAGCCTAGGTGGAGGGCTGGTAATGCCCTGGATTCAGAGACAGAGGATGGGGGATTCTGACCCTGAGAGAGGATTGAGGAGACTATGGGTAATTTTTTTTTGGACCAAAAATAATGCCTGAAGCCAAGAGATCCAGTCAAGCCAAATGACATTTGGATGATCTCAGTAGCTCTTGATTCTAGCACCGCCCTCCCTCCAAACCCCAGTCTTCACAGGGGAAGGGAGTGAAGACTCTGTTTACATGAAGGTGCTCATCCCATTAGGTTGGGACTTTCAGTTAATCCTCAGCAGTAGCCATTATAATGCTTCTTCCTACTGCCTGATCCAATAACCATTTCACAGAGAATCATAGAATGTTAGAAAAGGAAGGGGTTTTGGGAATCATCTAGTCCAATCTCCTTATTTTCCTGAGAAGGAAGCAGACCCAGAAGTCACATGACCTTCTCAAGGTCACACAGTTGCTCAGTGACGGAGCTGCGCCTGGGACGCAGGCCTCCTGCACCACTCATATTTCTAGGTTGTGCTCTCTTGTGATGATTTATACTTGTGTGAATTCCATTTATCTCCCCGAGAGTCTGGATTGATGCGCCTGCTCAGGCTGGACATACCGTTGCTCAGCACTTAAAACACAACAGACTCTCCTTGCTTTTGTTCTTCACATGCTAACCACGAAGTGCTAGATGGAGCTGCCATTCACTGCTCACACTGATGACAATTTCATTAACTCTGTATTGCTGGGCTTTGGCAATCCGCTCATCTCATAATTGTGCTAAGCTCATTCTGGTGAAAAGTGCATGGGATTTTTGAGCAGTTCATAACAAGGAAATCATGGTTAAAGTTTCAACAAAGTAGGTGTTAAGTGTTCATGAATACTTAAAAACAGCAGTGTCTGAGATTTCGGAGCAGAAACAAACATAAGGCCCTGGCCAGTGGCCTCCTGCATTTACAAATTTATGTATTTGGAGAATCCCTTGGGCAGTAGCTTGGTTAGAGCAGTTTTTGAAGCTGTTTGGCTCTGAAAGATAAGCATCCTGTCACTCAGCAAACTGCCATCATGAAATGTGGGATGGAGGTAGTATTTTTGACCACACAACTATGGAGAATGTTGCATGTATAGCAGATTAGGTCTGGAGAGATTTCTCTTTGGTCTTTACCCTTTCCTACCCACAACTACTGTCTCTGGCTCTCCCTTAAGATTGGGGTATAAAGGGACCAGTAACTCCATCAAAATGTTTTCATTCTGCTATCAAGTTAGGGGAATATGTTTTGGCACAAAGGCCAGCAGATAAGGGAATAAATTCAAAATTTCTTTGCTTCAATGGAAGCCAAGGCCGATGCAAATCTTTGTGTCAACGATTCTGTGTTGTATACCACTTAAACCTTAGCCATTAGAGCAAATAAAGCTATTTTTCTCCTGATTTAGTTTTCTTAGACTCACAGAAAGATGGAGGTCCAGATAACATCTCATTTTGAATAGATCAAACAGCTCTGATATGTATGGTGTAATTCCATCCGTCCCTCCACAGTGTTCACCCCTGTTGTAGTGCTAATTGATCTGCCAATAGTCAGTCAGATCTCCCACTCAGGGAAATATGTGAAATAAAGGCTCTCACTTAAGATGAACTCCTTACTTCCTTCTAATTTTCTTTTGAGTCTATTTCCTAACATTCGATTTTAAGGAAAATAATCATAATATCTTTCATTGATATGCTTTTCCTAACTCATTCAAAGGACATGCGTACTTGTCAGGATCTAAGTAGCTTAAACCAACAAGGCTTATTTCTTGCCATTGCTACATGAATTAGCTAGGATATCTGATCTCTGTCATCCTCACTCAGGGCCACTCTCCACATGGGCAGTTCCTGTGGAAGAGGGAAAGAGGAAGTGGTCAAATTATGCCCAGATCTTAGAGCTTCCATTCAGAAGTGAGATACATCCCTTCTGCTAACATTTTATTAGCCAAAGAATGCCACATGGGTACATAGAAATTTAAAGGGTAAGAAGATGTAATTCTACCACATGGCTAAGTGAATAGCCAACATTTGTTGAGCAGCAATAATGACTACCAATACTTTCTTAAACTATACAATTTTATTTCTGAATATTTATAAGTAGCACTGTTCTGGGCATAGCCAAAAGAGAATTGTAGATTTATTCTATGTCTCCCAATTGGAACATTAGTTCACAAACTTCTAGACTTCACAGATAGACAATTCGTTTAATGGGGGAGGGAAGTGGCTTACCTAGGGTTACATACCACCATCATTTGATAAAAGAAAATTCAGGGACTGTAAAAGTATGAGACTTTGTAAAATGTAGGAAGCATATAACCTCAGACCAAACACTAGTTCTTCAGATACATCTAGTTTTATGAAAAACTCAATATTGCCCTTCCTATTTTCTTTGCCTTCTCGATAACTTTTTTGATCTAATATTTGGGAGCTTCTGCTCCAGTAGGCTGCAATACCAAACCATAACATGAATCACATTTATAGGGCATATGCACAAGGCATTGAAATGTTAAATGGACCAATGAGGTATGAGTGGAGACAAGGTTTTACTATCTATTCAGGTAGAAGGTAGACTGTCAGGTTGATGGATAAAAATGATTTACTTTCTCATTAAACTGGTTGGGAGAAGGCTTGACTGAACTAGAAGAAAAGGAGAGGTGAGCAGGAATCTGGACAACAGGTTTGGACCCTACATTAAAAGCCTTGTTCTTGAGGCTTTTATGTTTGAGGCAGACAACCAGAGTTGGAGAGACACATGGCATATGCCTCAAATTGGAAGTCTTGTGGTAGCTAAATGATTGGACATTTAACCTTTAGAGTCCTCTGTCCCTTTGTAGTTTCTACATATGTGTGGGTAGACTTTAGACTGTGATATCTGCATGGGGCAGCAGAGGAGAAGAGATGTTTGGGATTGTAGTGTTCTTGGATCCCAAACATTCCACCTAGAAGACTGTCTCTTCTGTTGATCAGTGAAGAAGGCTGTAAAAAGAGCTAATGAAAAGGATGCTTTACTTTGAGATCAAGCAGAATTTGGCTACTGATTCTCTGTGGAAGTAAAGGACTGACAGGAGTTGAAGATTAATTTGTGGTTTAGGTCTTTAAATTGCAGTTGCAGACATTTGCATGTATCAGGAGCATAACAATAAGGGTGCCAAGAGAAATTGGTTCCTCCGTAGAGAGGAAAAGAGGATCTATCACAGTACGTATAATCATGTCAAATTTTATAGTTCTGTCCACTATTCTATGAAAAACATGAAGTCTTAAGAAACTACCATGAGAGCTTGCTTTTACATTTGAAGACGTCCATTTTGCAGAGAATACCATGGCAGGCATTGGAAGGTATGACTTGAACATTAGAGTACGCTCATCAAAACCCAGCTCAAAGTGGAACAGTAATTCTGGGAAATGTGGGTTGGACTGGGCAAATCATCCTTTTGAGACAATTACTTAAGTTACTTTTAGACATGTTAGGGTTTTATACAGAGGACTATCACACAGAAATGCCAATTTATGACAACTGAGATTTAATATAGAACATGTGGACAAAACATGTATGAAAAACATTTTTACTTTAAAGAATACAACAACAACCATTTGGTTTTTACTTAGCATGGATTTTATTAGCCATTTGGTTAAGCACCTATGTGTCCCAGAATCCCTGGCACAAAGGAGTTCTGGATTCTCATTCAAGAATTTGCACATTTAGGTAAAGTGGCAAATATTCCTGGAATGGGTTAGAAGAAACCCTGGGCTTTGGTCTGGTTCTGTGGGCCTCTGGGGAAGTCACTTAGCTTCTCTCGACCTCTACTTTCTCATGCATAAAATCAGAGACTTACATTGGATGACCTCTAAGATATGTTCTGAGTGTATGATTTTTATTAGTTTGTAATTCTTGAAATGGAAATATAAAATAGCTCCTGGCAAAACTGTACAAACTTCCAGATGGTTCAAGTAAACAATGGTTAGACTCTGTGCCAACCCAGAAATTCCTTCAGAATGGCCTATGTCCTTCCTTTTCCATTTGATTACACAGGATTTTTTTGGGGTGTAAATAAAAATTCCTTTTTAAAATTAAGCCTTCCCCTGCTGTCTGATTCATTCACTGATGTTACAACCCACAGCTTGAGATATGACATTTCTTTTCATTCTGGTGAAATTGTGATGTCACAAAATTTGAATTGATGCATCCAACTGAATTAAGCAGACAGAGCAAGATAATTACAAATGAGAACGCCCCTCTTTACACCCATATGCATCTACGTAATCAGAAATGACGGCAAAGGCAAGGCAAGGAACTTGGTAACAGTTTGTCAGGCTCTGGCCATAGGCAAATGCAGTTTTTATTTTTTTTTTAATTTTTAAATGTTTTTTATTTATTATTGAGACAGAGAAAAACAGAGCATGAGTGGGGGTGGTCAGAGGGAGAGGGAGACACAGAATCTGAAGCAGGCTCGAGGCTCTGAGCTGTCAGCACAGAGCCCGATACGGGGCTCCAACCCACAAACCGCGAGATTGTGACCTGAGTCGAAGTTGGCCCTTTAACTGAATGAGCCACCCAGGCGCCCCCAAATGCAGTTTTTAGATAGAGTATCCTATTGTAGCAAACGCTTGAATTCTACTCCAGGAAAGAAGCAATTCAGCATTACCTGTGTATAGTGGACTACTGCCAGCTAAATCATATCATTTGGCCTTGGTCTTTGATCCTCAAATTCATTAACTTCAGAGGCGCTAACGTTCCTTAAATTTGGAATTTCTTCTGATATAAACAAAAGCTGTTTGCTTTGTAAGTCATAATACTGATAGTCAGTTTATCTTCAGAATCGTTGGGATTCTAGCCAGAGATTCGCGTTCTCATTCATGGATGGTGGGTCTATGCCTCATAAAGATTGGCACTGAGAAATGCATACGATTTTAGCACCAACCCAGAAAATGTTAACAATATTTTAGCTTCGTGGAAAGGAGCCAGAAGTGACATAGATGGTTTTGATTTTTTGTCTTTGATATGAACTCTTGATAATGCTGAACATCCAATGTCATTAAAACATGAGCAATCTGACATATTGGTGAGGAGTTCAGTTTTCACCGTAAGAAAGAGTGTTGTACCTCAGCTGATTGATGTAGCAAATTTTAAAGATCTTTAGAGCAGGATAGTAAATCCAAAATTAGGATAGAAAAGCTAAGTTACATAGGATTTTACCACATACATGATGCATTTATATAGCCCCTCCACCAAGGATACAGAGAAAGTCTTATTACTGATAGGCCAAATTAGTTTGACCCACATCTCAAATTTGAGAAAATACACATCTACTATTGTTTACCAGAATTCAATTATTCATCTTCACTTGGGCACTGTTTCTGAAGCTGGTATAATTTGCCCCCCTTCTTCTGAGGTATGAACCGTTGAGTTGATATGATATTTGTCTTTCTCTAACTTATTTCACTCAGTACTATACACCCCAGCTCCATCTGTATTGTCACAAATGGCTTGATCTCATTCTTTTCCATGTCTGTGTAATATTCCATACATATTTTTTCATATATAGGTTGCTTCTGTATCTTGGATGTTGTAAATAATGCTGCAGTAAACATAGGGGTGCGGGTATCTGTTTTTGAATTAGTTTTTTTTTTTTTGGTTTGTTTACTTTGGATAAATACGTAGTTGTGGAATTACTGGATCATATGATATTTCTATTTTTAATTTTTGAGAAACCTCCATACTGTTTTCCACAGTGGCTGCACCAGTTTGCATTCTGACCAACAGTGTACAAGAGTTCCCTTTTCTCCACATCCTTGCCAACACTTGTTATTTTTTGTCTTTTTGATATTAGCCGTTCTGATAGATATGATGATATCTCACTGTGGTTTTGATTTGGATATCTCTGATGATTAGTGATGTTGAGTATCTTTTCATGTGATTCTTAGTCAATTGTATGTTTTCTTTGGAAAAAGGTCTATTCAGGTCCTTTACCCATTTTTCATCAGATTATTTGTCGGTGGTCTTTTTTTTTTCTTTTTTCTTATTCACTGTTGAGTTGTATAAGGTTTTTAAAAATATATATTTTGGGTATTAATCCCTTATAATATATATAATTTGCAAATATCTTTTCCCATTTGGTAGATTGATTGACTTTTTTGTTCCATCAATGATTTCCTTCATTGTGCAAAAGCTTTTTATTTTAGAGTAGTCCCAATTATTTAATTTTGCTTCTGTTTCCTCTGCCTGAAGAGACTTATCTAGAAAAATGTTGCTAAGGCCAATGTCTAGGAGATTACTGCCTATGTTTTCTTTTAGGAGGCTTGTGGTTTCAGGTCTCACATTTAGGTCTTTAATCCATTTCAAGCTTATTTTTGTATGTGGTGTAAGAAATTGGTCCAGTTTCATTCTTTTGCATGTAGCTGTCCAGTTTTTCCAACATCATTTATTGAAGAGATATTTTATATTTTTGCCTCTTTGTTTAGAGATTAATTGGCCATATAAGCATGGGTTTATTTTTGGCCTCTCTATTCTATTAATCTAGATGTCTATTTTGTGTCAGTACCATACTGTTTTGGTTACTACAGCTGTTTTGGTTACTACAGCTTTGTAGTGTATCTTGAAATCTGGGAGCATATACTTCAGAAAACCCACAATTATAAATTATTTCTTTGCCCCTTTGAGATGTAAATTTTCTATATGGCAGGAATGTTTTTCTCAGGGACATGGGAGCTATTTCTTTTAAATGGAATAATCAAGAAAGATAGGGCCCCTATCTGCCAGTCTCTTTGTGAGGACAGGAGTCTAACTTTGATAAGGGACAGTTAGCAACCAACCCCCTAATGTCTTGTACTTCTACACTCACCTCAGTGTTTAAAAACCTCCTCTCCTTTTGTTTCAGTAGAGCTGACTTTAATCTCTCCTATTCCAAAGGTCTTGACCCCTATTTAATAGTCCTGAGTGAAGTCTTTCTTGCTGTTCTTAACAGGTGTCCAGGGAGATTTTTTTTTATGTCAGGAAAAGATCCTTTTCCTAAGAGGGCATGGCACAGACAGGCCATGGACTGGAGTGGGGAGTGGGGTTGAGACAGGGCTTTGGAAGATGGGATTCCTTTCAGGGATCTGCATGTCATCTTGGGAAAACTCACTGAAGATATGGGAGACTAAAATTTTGTTGTTTTGTTGGGCAATACATATGTTTATTTTTAAAAATGTATCTTTTCTCTGACATGTTTGTGATCAGTGTACTTCTGCTCTCCTACTGAGCTATCAGATTAGATTTCTCTAGGACGCAGAATGGAGGTTGAAATGAGAAGATATGGCAGAGTCAGGCATAATCTGAAAATTTCAATTCACAGATATTTCTGATCTTCATTTCCAAACTTTCTTATTTAGGGACAAGATGTCCAGAACTGTAATGTTTGTGAGATGTGTATCTCCCTTTGAAAGTATTTATGTCAAAGGGTCAGCAAACTACGACCCTGGGTCAAATTGGCCCCTGCCTGATTTGTAAATAAAGTTTTATTGGTCATCAGCCATAGTCATTCATGTTTGTCACGTCTAGGGTTATTTTCATGCTACTATGGCAGAGTTGAGTAATTGTGGCAGAGATGGTATTGCCCTGCAAACTTAAAATATTTATTCTATGAACCTTTATTAAAAAAGAGTGTACTGACCCCTGTAACCTACAAGAATGAATTCTCAGATTATTCTGTTAGGAGATGTTTACATCTTGTCAATTTTATTTTTAGCACTCTTCTACTCCTTCCTGACATTTTGCTCTTTTGTGCTCCATTTTAGTGGGGGGACTTTCTCCATTTGTTGATAACCAATACTGGATACCACATATGTGGAAAACCTTGCAACATTCAAAGGGATAAATTACTAATGGTGGAACTTCATGCATAATGGTGGCAGTGGGAAATGATAGAAATGATCCCATTTTTTTCTCTCCCAAATTACAGTACATTCTTCAAGTTTACATTTCTCTTTAAGGTCACTTGGTAGCATTCCTAACCACCTCCTCTTGTCTTGTCTACCAGCCCTCCTAGCTTGTAGTAACAGAGCCCTGAATTCAAGCTGAATTTCTGTTTCCTCAGCTATAAAACTACCCTGCCTGTCTCACTTGTTTTCAACAAGTATGACTGAAATCCAAAGTCTTTCCCCTAGCTTACAGGTCCCGTGTGATGTGTTTCTGGTCACCTCTGGTCATGTTAGCCTCTCTCCTTCTTGCTTGATTTGTCACACCAGTGCCTCCAGGGTGTGATTGGCACACGCAATTGAGTTTCAGCCTCAGGGCTCCTGCATTTGCTGTTCCTTCTGCCTGAAATGCTCTCTCCCCAGCTGTTTTCTTCTTCCAGGTCTCTGCTTAGTTGTCAGTTCCCCCAAAGGACTTCCTTGACCATCCTATTTAAGCTATCACTATTTATCATTTGATGACCTGTACTTGCTTTGTTTTCATCACAGCACTTATCATTACTGATCTTTTATGTTTATTTAGAATTTATGCACCTTGAGGATAAGATTTCATTTATTTTATTTCCGGCTAGGTTCCCAGCACTGAGTACTGTGACTGGCACATGGCAGGCATGTGATATCAACGTACTGAATAAATGAAATGACATGGGGGTTTGCCTATTACCTTGCTTTGAACATCATAAAGTTGGAAGGCAATTTAAGAGATGACGCCAAGGAACTTTTGCTTTTTCTACAGCTTGCCCCTGTCACTGCTAAAACAGGCCTTTAATCTTTCCTGACCGGCCTGCTCCTTGCTGGACCTCCTTTATTGGCCCTTGGCTTCCCTTCATCAACTTTCTCGCATCAGCTCTCCATCTAGTTTCCAATCTCATCTGAAATCTCATTGCTTCTCTCTTGCTTCTTCATCTCCGATCCCGCTGGTACTCTGTAACTGTCACCAAGAGCACATTGATGCATCAGAAGCCGTTCAGGAGTTGGGGAGCCAGTGACACAATTAAGGAATAGGTAAAGAGTTGAAAAGTCATAGCATTTTATGAGCTATTATTAATTTAGAAACTATCCAATCAGCCCCAAATGCATACATTCTGTAATGACTTTGGATAGAGGAAAATACTGTGCTTAATTTGAAACAGAGGACTCCTTTTGGACAAATTTTCCAAATAATTTCTGACAAGTACATCAGGACAAGTTTGGGAGGGAGACCCTGGTAGGAAGAGATCCAGAGCTTCTGTGGTTCTCATGTTCCTTGAGTCTTAGTTCCCTTTTCCCTCTCTCACTCCTCTTTAGTTGTTACAGAATTTGGGAAAGGACAGCTTCCATCCTCCAGACTTTGGCCATGTTGATCCTCCAACTTGAATTTCTGTGATTTTATTTATTTTTAATTTTTTTGTTACATTTAATTTTTCAAATATTTATTTTTTTGAGAGCAAGAAAGAGAGAGAGAGAGACAGACAGACAGAGCATGAGTGGGGGAAGGGCAGAGAGAGAGGGAGACACGGAATCCGAAGCAGGTTCCGGGCTCTGAGCTGTCAGCAGGAAGCCGGATGTGGGGCTCAAACCCACAAACTGTGAGATCATGACCTGAGCTGAAGTCGGATACTCAACTGAGCTGCCCAGGTGACCCTCTTTGATTTTAAATTAGAACATCTCCAAAGATGCCTTAATAGGAACTCAGGAAAACAAAGAATCTTGACAACAGCAGCAATAAAAAAAACCAAAGAGAAACAGATGAATTGAGACAGCTTCTGGAGGGCATGTGGATAGATTTCTAAGCATTTGGGAAACAAGTGTCACTGTGTAACCTCCCCAGTGGAGTGTCTGAGGAAAAAGGAGTTCATATTAAGTGGAGGGAGAATCAGGGCCATGAGACCGATTTGTCTGTGGACTATGAGTGGTTGCTTTTGATACAACAAGGGAGCGCCCTAAAATTGTGTCTGATTCTAGGTCTTTAGAAATGTATGCCAGGCTCTTAAGGAGAGAGGTGGTAATAAGATGTGAGTCAGCCTAGAGTGGCTGGAGGCACCAAGGGTAAAGTTCTCCTCTGTCCTCGGGCTTTGTAGTAGAAGATAATGTAGCTCTGGGGCATGGGGTGATGGGTGAGTGTGGAGGTGATGGGTAATGCACTTCAAAGCAGTGCATGTTGGAAGAGCAATTAGAATGAGGCCAACCCTGGAAACACTGAGAAATGTCAGTGCTATAACCTGGGAGCCATGCTGAGAGGGACAGAGGTCTTCAGAAATTGGCTGGGATATATTTATAGGAGAAGGATTTCCCCTTCCCACCCCTCAGCAGTGGCCCAGTGATTATTTGGGGGTGGATGTATTGCATTGTTTTTATTCCTGGGGCTCATTTACCTTTTCAGGTTTGTGATGTGGAAATGAGGGTGGGGCAAAGAAGTTGGTTCCCAGACAAGTTCTGCTCTCGAGGCGCACAGGTAGGATTTCTGTACCTTCGATCTGTCCTGCACTTTGTCCATCTGCCCTTTGGCTTTTGACAAGGAGACTGTTCCCAGATATTATTTAAGGACTTGCTACTATGTGTTAGGCACTGTGCTATCTGCTTTCCTCATTTTCTTAATCCTTCCCCAACTCCAGGAACTAGAAATCATTATGATCCCAATCCTACTTGCTCACATTCACAGATATAGTGATCTGGTCCATCTGATTATAAAACCCAAGCATTTAGCTTGTCTCCCATACAGATTTTATTTATTTACTTACTTACTTACTTACTTACTTACTTTTTCTGACTATAAACAAGAGTACAGAATTTGACCCATTGCAGGTACTCAAAAACATTAAGGGGCCAGTTTTTATGATGCAAATAAGATGGGTCCCCACTCGTAGAGCCTTCAGAATAGATTTTCACCAGCCTTCTAGAGGACAGCGACAAATATGGAAGCTAGGAAGATGTTCTAAATCAAGCAGATATTGGTGGGGCCTGAATTCATTCCCTAGGGTTAAGAGCAGGCATTTTCCCTTATACTTAGAGATATTGACAAAGTTGTCAGTGTGGGAAATGAGTGTGAAATCAGTCAAGTTAAAAAAGAATCTCTAAGGGCACCTTGGGGGCCCAGCCGGTTAAGCCATGGACTCTTGGTTTCAGCTCAGGTCATGATTTCATGGTTGGTGGGTTTGAGCCCCACATTAGGGTCTGTGCTGTCAGCTTGGGATACTTTCTCCCTCTCTCTCTGCCCTCCCCTGCTCTCTCTCTCTCTCAAAATAAATAAATAAATAAATAAACTTTAAAAAATTTCTATCTAGGCTTGTCCTTAGACACTTTGAGTCTGTAGGCACCGGGCAGCATATTGCAGCCTAGCCCACCTCTATGCACTCCCAGGTCCTTCAGGAACCCTGGCTCGTTTTCTGTCGGCGTATCCCCTGCACTCAGCTCATCTGCCCTGACAGCAAGCCCAAGGCCATGCAGGGAAGGCCAGTGTTCTCTCTCCAGAGAAGAGGCTTTGCTATTAGCAGTCTCCTCTTCAGTAGAAAAGGTCAACGTGTATATAACGCTTGCTTGATTTTCCAGGATCTGAATCCACTTAGCCCTTCTCCCCAAGTGAGATAAATTGTGAAGGTTGCAAGGCACCTCATTTTCCCTCAATCTAACCGGCTGCACAGAAGTCAATTAATACCACCAAAGGCAATTACTTCTTAAACAGCGCAGCTTCTTTGAGTTCCTTGAGTCTGCTGGGGTGGGGGCGGGGCGGGGGAGGAGCCGGGGCAGTCAGGTAGGACCAGATGCTGGTTCCAGCTTCCGCCCTTCTTCAGTCCCCCGTTCTACCTAGAGGATTGGTTTGAATAAGCAAGAAGGGATTATTACATTCTCTCCCCTCAGGCAGGGCTAGCAATTCCCCAGCCCCTCCAATTTTAGATTCCCTGGGTGTTCTCAGAGCAATTATAAGTAAAGAAAACACCCTGTGCTCTTGCACTAATAAATTACACAGTGCTCACCTAATTAATAAGGTAACGGTGCCCCCTGCCGAATTATAATCATAAGGTACCAACCGTTTAAACAATCGTTCTTAAAGAGTAGCAAGAAGAACGGAGCTCAGTGAGTGCAGCAGGTCCCAAAGCAGGTGCCTGGGTCCTGTCGGGGTGATGGAGCACATGGGCTCATGTTTCCAGCAGGAGCCTAGGAATTAATGACTCTGAGCCTCTCCAAGGATCGCGGTGTTTTGGGCGATCTTAGGCAAATCATTTAGGCACGTCAAATCAGGAACAATCAATCTCACCATTACTGAAATAGTCCTATTAAATGCTGACAGTTTTCCTTTTGGTGGTGTTGGGGAAGACTCAACGCATGCCATGGTACCTTGAGCAGAATAGTGAGCGCCAGTTACAGAGAAAGGAGCTGTGACCTTCAAGTATTTTCCTTAACAAGCCCTGGTGATTTGGAGAGGTAGCATAAGGCATTCTTGTACAAATATTGTTTTTCTGAAAAGAACAGAAGCCCCTCTCACTGATGGATGCGTTGTGAATAAGAGGAAAGTGAGAGCTTTCTGTTTCCTTAAAACATCCAGTGATATTTCCTTCAGACCAAGAAAAAAAAGGCCATAACGATTGTTGTTTGATTTTAACATTTCTGTGTTGAGATTCGGTAATGATGTTAATAAACCACAAAATGTGCTCCAGAGGCGGCTTGCCCTCCTGAAAGGCTCCTTTCCAAACATTTATGTGTTCAGAGGCTGATTCCATTTTAGATCTCTGGGAAGGAAGGAAAAACGAAGGCTTCTCTGTTTGTAGGAAGAATACGTTGTCACATGATTACCTTAAGGAGGAGAGGCAACATACACTTTATTTCTCATTCCTTGTTGGTTACTTCTTTCTTTACATATTATTTTCTCTCTCCTACTTCTGCTGACCTACCTTTGCTTCAAAGGCAGTCTCCTCCCTGCGGTTCCCCTCGTGTAGCTCATGTTGGATCTGAAGGAACTCTCAGGGCATGCTGTCAACCACTAGGAACCCCTGGGAAACACTCTATTCATAACCAGACCTCCCATGAATGATCTAGATCGCCAGCTCATCCCCCATGCAAGGAGAAGGCAGGGGGCAGTTTATATCTGCTCCAAGTGACCTGAGACTCCTGCAAACTTTGACCAGCTACATGCTGTGACTGGAATTTCTAGGGAATGGATGCCTTGTGGCTGCTCCAAGAAAATCATAGTCTCCCGGTGAGTTAGGCTGGCTCACCCAGAACCGCAAGGACCCTTTCACTTGGCATTAGTAAGTTGAAAGTATGGATAGGAGACAGTGTGCTTCTTACGTAAACTTCAGAACATCAGCAAGGGCAAGCCCCAAGGAAAGCATATAAGAGTAAAGATGAGGACTGGGAATGGCCGCCCCATCGCCAGAAAAGAGCTTGTCCAAGGGTTGAATTGTGTCTTTTGCAAATTTATATGTTGAAGTCCTACCCCCACCCCAGTACCTACAAATTCGAAGCTATTTGGAAATAGAGTCCTTGCAAATGTAATTAGTTACAATGATGTTATCGGGGTTGGCCCTGGTCCAATATGACTGACGTACTTTCAAAAAGGGACATTTCGACACAGACGTGCACACAGGGAGAATGCCACGTGATGATAAATGCAGAGGTTGAGGTGATGCTTTTGCAATCCAAGGGACACCGAGGAGCGCCCGCGAACTGCCAGCCACTCAGGGAGCAGCATGTTCCTTCCTCGCAGAAGGAACCGACCCTGCCAACAGCTTGACCTCAGACTTTTAGCTTCCAGAGCTGAGGCGTTACACTTCTGTTGTCTAACCCATCCTACTCGTGGTCCTTTGGTACCGCAGCCACAGCTCGCTGATACAGTAGTGTATCTGCAGAGGTCACACTCCCAGACCCCCAGTGCATGCCTGAAACAGCAAGTGGTACCGAACTCAACAGGAATCGTATTTTTTCCTACGCATACTTATGATAAACTTTTATTTCTAAGTTAGGTACATTAGGAGGTGAACCCCAATAACCAATAATAAGATAGGATCGTTATGACAATGATCTGTAATAAAAGTTATGTGAGTACAGTCTCTCTCTCTCTCAAATATCTTACTGTCGTGTACTTACCCTTCTTCTGGCGATGATGTGGGATGTTAGGATGCCTATGTTATGAGATGAGGTGAGGTGAATGACACGGGCTTATGACGACACAGCGGTAGGCTACTGCTGACCTGCTGACAATATGTTGTTGGAAAGAGGATCATCTGCTTCTGGGCTGTGGTTGACCTTGAGTAGCTGAAACCGTGGGAAGTAAAACTGCTGATAAGTCAGGGAGGGGGAGGCAGAGGGGGGGCAACTACTATACACGTACCCATACCCAACTTGTAAAACTGGGACAATAAAAACATTCGCTTGAGTTATTTTGATGGATAAAGTCAAATCCTGAGTGCAATTTATGACACACCCTTGAAGCCGAATACATTTTGTCTATTGTTATAATTATTATATATCATTATATCTGTTGGAAGATCCTTCCTATTCCCCCTCCTGCGATTCTCGACACAGTTAGAATATTAAGTTCTGATGTTAGTTGAAAGCTAACTCCCTCAACTGTGCAGAATGATTCATTGGTTTATAAACCCGAGTTTTAATTTCAGAGCTGAGGTAAGGAGATCGGAGACTGCCATTGTGCTGGTGTAGAATGGCAGACATGTAATGCGATGTAAGACACATCCGCTGGGAGACAGCATGAGAGTCGCCTCCCATAACTTAATCTTTAAAGCTACTTATAGGAGGCTTTTGTTGAAACAGACAGGGCTTCTGCAATTAAATTACCATACGTTAAAAAGGTTTCATTATGGCATGATTCCGTTATTAAAATAGGCAGCAAATAAGCAGTGTGGGCTGCCTGGCTGCGAGCCTGCCTTACTGAGACCAGCATTCTTTTTAATAGGTGAAAGAATATTAACCTTTAGATGGCAAACACTTTAAAATAACACATTCTCAGGAACGTGCAAATGCTAGGTTGGGCTCCATACCTCTTGAAAAGTGTGAGAGAACCCAGAACTGAGAAGACCGATCTGGCTAATTTCCGTGATAGGCTATTGGCTGCTAGAAACTCCACTCCGCTGAGGGAGGGAGAGAGGCAGATACTGGGTAGCTCAAATCTGTCAGGATTAGTGAGGCTTTGATGCTTTCTATCGCTGGAATGATAGCTGGTCCAGATCTGTCATCTCTATCAGCCTCCATCAGCCAGCCTCCCTATCTCAAATAAGGCATTTATCTTTCAAAAGACTGCTTGGGTTCCCGTGAAACTTAGCGGACCTAGAAAAATAGAATGCCTTCTCAGGGGCTCATCATAATTCTCTTTTATGGCCGGCTGGAGCCGTTTCCGTGGACTTTGAGTTGCCAGTTTGGGAGGGACTCAGAGATGTTTAAATAAATACTGATCCGAATTTAAGGTGTGATTTTCTGAAATCAGTGGCCTTGCTCTATCAAATTGATCTTCAGAATAGAAATTCGGAGGTTTTGTCTACTACAACCCACTGGGGGAAAAAAAACCACAAACACAGCATCCAAACTTCTCACATACAGTTTTATTTTTCACTAGCTATTTGAAAAAGTAGCTGTTGGGAATAATAACTGAAATAAAATTATATCAGACAAATGGTTGTTTCCAACCAATGTGCCGCGGGAAATAATCAATAGCACCAGTGTTGGAAAATCAAATATGTTGACATTAATATTACTATTGTTTTCCTCTTCTCACTAACATTTTAGATTGAGCCTTTAAAGCATTGATTGTTCAACGTTAGCAATCTTCTTTCATATGTGTCTTAGTAATTCAGCATTGGTACTTTATAAGCTGCTAATTGTTGTCTCCTATATATGTTGTATAATTTCATTCAAGTCTGTGTTTGCATCCGCATGTATTATTTCTTCTCAGTAATAGGGGGTCAGTGTATTTTAATGTATTAATCTGTTTCTGTTTGCGTATGTATATTTGTCTCTGCTCACTAATAGGCTGTCACTATATTTTTCTATATTTCTATATTTTATGGTGATATTTGCCATTAGTTAAGATGTACACATTTTATTTTTCTAAACATAATTTATTTTTTTGCATTGCAAATATGAAAAAAATTTTCCATGAGACAAACAGCCAAAAAGCACTAGCAAATATTCAACTTCACTACCTATGATTCTTGCCCACAACCATTGGCAACACAAGTCTCCATTGTAAAAATTCTTGCCTATAATGATTTGCTCATGGTCGTTGCTGTCATGGGCTTAGCATTTTCTTTAATCATGGTGACATTCTGCCAATGCTTGGCACAGCTTGTATCAGTGACATGTTCAGATATTTGAAAAAGATTCATAAGCTCAGATAGTTTTGATCCAGTGGTGAGAGCTTTTTCATTTAAATAAGACATATATATTGTATTTCAGGTACATAAAATCTAGTAATAAAATAATATCTTTTTGTGTTTTCCCACCTGTTCCCAAATCCCACCACCCCAGATTTATCCCCCAGAGGTGACCACCTCCAACCACTTCCCCACAGCTCTGGGTACAGCCACTGACAGGTGTGATGTTGGCCCCTAGAAGAAAGGAGAGAGCGAAATTCGAAGAAGTGGAACAAGCCATCGGGGAGGACTGAGGCGGACATGCCCACTGTTTCGGTTTCTATTAATAATTCTTCTGGCTATTTCTAGTTTTCAGGTGGTTATCTATATGATTTGGAGCAGTGTGCTTTTGTCCCTCAATTCCTTGATTTACGGATTTCAGTATCCGTGGCCACCCTGTTGTGAAAGATGGGGAATATAGCATGCTTGCCCGAGCCTGTGTGTTTCTCTCCTTTTACTCCTGTCTGTGTGTTACTTATTATTTTTAGATCTTCTACCGGCTACCTTTGTGACTTCAAGTCTATTTTTTGATATATCAAGTAAATGTATGCAGTGTTGCTGTTATAGGAGGTTGTCAAGAAGATGTAACCACATGGAGGCCCTGGGTGGCTCAGTTGGTTGAGCGTCCGACTTTGGCTCAGGTCATGATCTCACGGTTTGTGGGTTCGAGGCCCGCATTGGGCTCTGTGCTGACAGCTAGCTCAGAGCCTGGAGCCTGCTTTCACATTCTGTGTTTCCCTGTCTCTCTGCCCCTCCCCTCCTCACACTGTCTCTCTCCATCTCTCAAATATAAATAAAAATCATTTAAAAAAATTAAAAAAAAAAAGAAGATGTAACTACCAATTGACCAGTTAGTTGGTCTCCAGCAATTGGAAGCTCCCTAACCCCTCCCCTGTCCTTGTTTTCCCATTCCCAGAAGCTACTCCAAGGACACAGTCTTGAGATAGTAATGTTGTTGAAACCATCTGGACTGGGTAATGTATGGCCTCTGTATAAACTTTAAGAATCTGGCTGGCAGGTCGGGAAGACATCAACTATCTTGCTGCCTCTCAAGTTAAGTTCCCTTTGCTTATTCAGTGTGCCACCTACCAATCTGAGTGGTTCTGTCTCTTTCTTGAGCCTCTTTCCTGAGTCTCTCCCTGCCCTCTGTAAGTGGGGGGTGGGGGAGGTGGTTTGCAGATTCTATCAGGGGCGTTCCTAAGGAGATTCCAAACCATAGTCTCTTGACTTCTTATTACATAAAATAAGATTTATATTTTTCTTTTTTCTTTCTTTTTTTTTTTTTTTTTTTTTTTTTGCAAAAGCAAAGGACTTTATTACGGGGTTAGGCTGGCCGGGCCTAAACTCAGGCTCACAGACTTTACCCGTGCAGTGGATCCGTGCTAAGAGCAGATTTATATTTTTCTTTCCCCGACTTCTATCAGCTAGACCATTATCTTTACATTATATAGTTATAACATTTCAACTTATAAGGCTGTATTTAAGTAAGTTTTTTTTTTTAAAGGCCAGTGGTTTTATTTCAAACAAGACTTTTTTTTTCCAGCATTTGCAAATGTTATTTTTAATCTTCTAAAATTATTCTTTCTCTTCTATTTTTTTCTAGTTTCTCCTCTGGAACTTTGGTTATGTGAATATTGGATATCTTAGAGTGAAGTTTTCATCTTTTTGCAATTTTGCTCTGTGTTTTAGGACATTGCCTCACTTTTATCTTCCATGTCTTCTACTGAACTTTTCATTCTAATGATCAAGGTATTCATCTTGAGTTCTCTCAGATTTCTATCATTCACAGTATCTTCTATTAATTTATGGCTGAATTATTTTTTCAGATCTCTCTGAGGTTATTAGTTATCTTTAAAATGTCATCTTTTATTTCCTAAATTATCTCTATTTTCTCTGGGATCATTTTTCCAGTGTGTTTACATTTGTCTTTTTCTACAATGTCTGGAGTTCCTTAACTGCTAATATGGACGTGTTCAGTACTACGTGCCCGGCGAGGGCTTGCCCTGGCGTTGCATGTGTTGTGTGTGCTTCCACAAGAGGGCTGTTCTTCCAGGGGGGTAGCTGCAGATTCAGTGTCTGGGGGCCAGGTATGTTACCTCAGTCCTCAGTAAATGGCTTAGTCACGTCCTCCGGAGCCAGCACCACTACCGTCGGCATCTCCATACAGAGTTATGGGGAGGCAAGTGGGCTGTACGGACTTGTTACACTGGTTGATAGTTCGCTCCTCCTCATGCTTTCACAGTCCAGGCCTCCCCATGTTTCTGTGATGAAGATTCTACTTCCACTACAGCCCTCTCATAAGCCTTCCTCCCCTCAGGTTCAACTTCAATATGCTTCTGTTTGTTCTGCCTTTCAGAAAGTCAGCACTGCCCCTGACTAATGAAGATTAACTTCCTGTTCACAGTGCACTTTTGTTCATTTTGTGAGAGAGATAAAGAGCATGAGCAGGGGAGGGGCAGAGAGAGGGAGAGAGAGAATTTCCAGCAGGCTCCACATTGTCAGCATGGAGCCCAATGTGGGGCTTAAACTCACGAACCGTGAGATCATGACCTGAGCCGAAATCAAGAGTAAGATGCTTAACTGACTGAGTCCCCCAGGTATCCCCACAGTACACTTTTGGATCAATTTTCATGGTATTTCATTATGATTCTTTTTGAGAATGTGGGGGTAAAGGTGTGCACTCAGTCTATGCTCACAGTATCCTGGGAAGTAGATACAATTTATGACCATCTCAGGATTCAGCTCGGGGAAACACTAGTTTTTCCACAGTTTCCTCTGGATTCTTTCAGAGGGGTGTAGCATCAAAGTAGAGCAAATCTTACACATCACATCTGAATAAAAACCGGCAATATGGGAGAAGATTTTCAAGCTAGAATTCAGAGGCTCTGTTCTCCCCTTCTGAGTCCCGTCTGCTACTGGGTGAATGACCCCATGTGGCCATTGATACCCTAGCTGCCCCCATTTACCTAGAAAGACACACAATTACATTGATAGCTAAGAATGGATTTTTTCCCGAATTCTAGTTAATTTTTTTAAATGAAAGGATAAGTTATTCAATTAATATTTATAAATACCAAAAGCAGTTAAGTAGGATGTAATAGCTTTAAAAAGATACATCAAGCTGCTTCTCAGTCCCTGGCAGTAAAACTGTTATTTTTCTCTGGGTTTCTAGTACCGCCTACAGGGGGAGGGACTATGAAAGAGGCAGGCGTAGGCAAGCCCAGTGCAAGCTGAAGCCTAAGGCAAATGGAGAGTCACAGGAAAAGCCATGTGGCCCAGATGGAAAATATTTCTGAAGGCAGCTAGCGTTATCTTTTGTCTCTGGCCTAGAAAAATAATTCTATCGAAAAACAAAAAGAGATCCCAATGACATGTGTACTGTCAGATGTATCTCTGTATCATCATGTGTTCTTAAAGCTTCAACCATCCTGTCTGTATGAGTAACCCTCACACAGTTCCATTTTCAGCTCAGATTTGTTACTCAAATTGCAGGCCTTTTCTACTTATTGGAGGCACCTACAACAGGGCCAAAAAGAAGATAGGAATTCAGATATTGTTCTTGATGGACTATTGGACATTTTAGAATAGATACTCTATTAGAATTTTAAATTGGTTTTAACCTCAAAGTCCTCTTCTTCGTATTATCCATATTATCCTTGGTTGAGCAGGTGCTAACTGTGGCTCCTCCCTGTCTTTCATTTATGACTCTCATTGTCCACCAGGGCCTGGGCTTACGTATCTTGTTTTATGTCTCCTCCCATGCACACTCTTCAAGTTTCACACCCACTGCCTTACTTGAACCCCTCATTAACTCCTGCCTGGGCTAGAGAGGTGGCCTCCTGATTAATTCCCTTGCTCCAGTCTTTTCTCCCTGTATTCCATTAAGAGATCAAGTGTCCTGAAAATACACTTTGCCACCACCCCTCACGCTTCTGACCTGAAACCCTCAAGTGATTCCTCACTGCCTGTAGAAGAAAGTCCAAACGTCTTTGTGTGGCACTGCAGGCTCTCTGCACTGCAAACCCAGTTCTTCTGTGCAGTCTTCGGGCCACTCACTGCAGCTCGATCATTGTCCTTTATTATCTGCCACTTGCACTGCAAATAGGCCATCCTCTAGTATGCATCCATGATGACTACCTAACACCATGCTTGAGGTGTAGGTGGCATTGGATGAAAATATATTGAATGGATGAATGAATGAATGTTCTTTTCACTCCTCTGTAATTCTACACCAAATCCATCTGAATTATTTACTGTTTTCTCAGTTGTAAAATGATATTTCCTACCTCCTTATTTTGGCATCTGCTCTTCTCTCTCTGTGAATGTCCCCATCTTCCCCATCTCTCCCTTCAAGACCCACCTCAAAGTCTATGTTCTATATGCTGCCTTTCCTAATTCTGCCCTCCAGGGGTCCCTGGTACTTCATATGGACAGTCTCAGAGCATTTATCCCATCCTGCCTTATGTTGAAGTTATTTGTGCATGTATCTGGACTTTCTGTTAAAAATTGTAAACTCCTAGGGATTGGGAAGCATGTCTCCCATATTTTGGAAGCATGGTTCCTACGTGTTTTTGTATCTTCCACAACTGCAGTATCCTCTAAGGATGTTTGAATTGTACACACTTGCATTCACTGGTAAATGAGAAGTTGAGATCTATAAATATTTCACCCTTTTCTTCTCCACTTATTCTCCAAATCCCAAATATGTTCTTTGTAATGTCAATCATTGACTGGCCATTGCATTTTCTTCTATTTTTTACATTATATATTTATGATGTGGTGAAACCCATCACTGGCGTTGGGATTTGCTGACCCGACACGGGGTGTTTTTAGACTCAAACTCCTATAATTGACCCTTGGGTTTCTGCTCACTCATTATTAGTCCAGATAGATACACGCTACTGAAACCCAGCTCCAGCTGTGAGAAAAACACTGTATAGGACGGCTTCTGAATTTCATGTCCTTCATTGGAAATCAGATTCGTCTCCGTAGGTGTAAAACCTGGGAATTCAGTAGCCAGCTCAGCCACTTGCCAGCACCGAATCCCTTTCCCTCTTTCTGACTCTGCTTCCTCACCGAGGAACTGGGAATAATAATAAGCCGTAATTCACAAGTGTTTTTGTGAGGATTAAATAACTTAATACAAATAAATTAATTATGGCTGGCATGTGAGAAGCAAGCAGACAATAACATTTTTAAAATACCTTGCTAAGCTCCATGCTTTTCATGTTCCTTCCCAACTCTTCCTCCGCAGCTTCTCTTCTTACATACTCACGGCTGTAACAAATGTTCTGCATCTAATACATGTGAGCTTTTATTGATCGTTCCTGTGATACAGCAGTGATAAGACCCAGTTCTTGCCCTTCAGAGAGCTTCAAAACTGTCCGATTCTTACCCAGTGCTGAGTGAATGGCTTTAATGCATCACATATGATGTGTGAGGCTTGAAATTGTAGTTTAATAGAGGACTGGGTAGGATGATGGAGACCAAGAATTCTTAATCTAAATTCAAAGCCTGATCTTTCTTACCTATTCTTTACCTGGATTTTCTGACATCCTTTTTTTTTTAATTTCTTTAATTCTTTTTTTTTTCTTTAAATTTGATTTAAATCCAGTTTAGTTAACAGGGTAATAATGGTTTCAGGAGCAGAAGTTAGTGATTCATCCCTTACATATAACACCCAGTGCTAATCCCAACAAGTGCCTTTCTTAATGCCCATCACCCATTTAACCCATCACCCCTCACCCCAAAACCCTTCCAGCAACCCTCAGTTTGTTCTCTGGATTTAAGAGTCTCTTATGATTTGCCTCCCTCTCTGTTTTTATCTTATTTTTCCTTCTCTTCCCCTATGTTTATCTGTTTTGTTTCTTAAATTCCACGTATAAGTGAAATCATATATTTATCTTTCTCTGACTTATTTTGCTTAGCATAATACCCTCTAGTTCCATCCATGTTGTTGCAAACGGCAAGATTTCATTCTTTGTGATCACCAAGTAATATTTCAGTGTGTGTGTGTGTGTGTGTGTGTGTATGCCACATCTTCTTTATCCATTCATCAGCCAATGGACATTTGGGCTCTTTCCATAGTTTGGCTATTGATAGTGCTGCTATAAACATTGGGGTACATATGTCCCTTTCAGTCAGCATTTTGTATCATTTGAATAAATACCTAGGGTGCAATTACTGGGTTGTAGGGTAGTTCTATTTTTAATTTTTTGAGAAAAATCCATACTGTTTGCCACAGTGGCTGCACCAGTTTGCATTCCCAGCAAAATTGCAAAAGTGTTTCCCTTTCTCCACATCTTTGCCAACATCTGTTGTTTCCTGATTCCCTCACATCTGAATGGAATTATGCCACCTCTCTTTTCCTACTTTAGCAATATGTTGAAAGGACAACAGGAGGTAATGCCCATGTAAGCAACACGTTAGACAAGCTCAACATAGCACTGTCAACACACTCTTTCTGAAAGTCGGAATGAAAAGATTAAAAAAAAATACACTGAGGGGCACCTGGATGGCTCAGTCAGTTAAGCGTCCAATTTCAGCTCAGGTCATGATCTCGCAGTTCACACGAGTTCAAGTCCCATGTTGGGCTCTGTGCTGACAGCTCAGAGCCTGAAGCCTGCTTAGAATTCTGTGTCTCCCTCTCTCTCTGTTCATCTCCCACTCACATTCTGTCTCTCTCTCTCTCTCAAAAATAAACATTAAAACATTAAAATAAAAATACAACTGAGATGCATTGTAGTATCTTAAGTCTCCCTTTTGTCCCTCCAATATTGAGACTTTGAAGACTTTGAAGATAGTATTTGTGAAGTGCATATTAATCCTAAATGACAAAACAGGGAAGTCCAGCTCAGGTTTATTATGATAGGAACCAATCTCCTAGACTAGGGTGTTCCCTAGGAGAAGAAAGAGAGAGAGGAGACTATTCAGGGAGCATCTGCCAGGTACCAGCATGGGCTAGGCCCTTCACATGAGTGATCTCCAAGCAAAGCCACACATGGGTGCAACTTGTCTTTGGTCCCTAACTCTCTCCCCTTATGATGCCCTTGGAGCCTTGGTGTCTTTTCTCCTGACTCAGTTCTCAATGGATGCATGACTTCTCACCTCCTTCCTTGCCGTCTTTATACTTTCTGTATCCTATCCCTTTGCACTCTGCTGCGAGTCAGGCTTATATATTTAAAATGCCATCCCCATGAAAGTATTAAGGAAAGAGACTGATATTTTGAGGACTTTGTATCTTAAATAGTAATTTTAAAGCTGAGAATTGCAGGGGGAGAGAAATTTGGAGGACAACATGGATATGTGTCTACTTCTCAAGTGACAGGGCATATAACCCTTTTCCTACAAGGCTTACCCTGCGTACATCATAATGCCAAGCAACTTGTAGCATTGTTTGATGCTATGGGGAAGGCAAAATTTCCATCATCATTATCAATTCTCCTGTGTCTGACTGCAGTAAGACAATGACCTTTTCAGGTGTTAAAATGGGACATTAGCAAAAGTAAGAAGAGTACTGGAGAGAAAAGGTCACTTGAAACCAACAACATTTTACCTATGAGTTCCCTAGGTTTCTAGGTAGTGGAGATAGTCTCAATAAATAGTATTTTTCCTCCTGGACTCAATTATTGGCTCTGGATTTCCAGCCTACTGAGGCAGTCTTTGGTAAAAGGATAATGAATGATATTCTGACCTCAAATATTGACAGGGCTGTCCCCTCTCAGACTGATTCATTTACGTTTCAAGAATGTTTTCTCTTTCTAAAAGGATTCTAAAGCTGAATAATCCATTTCATCTAATGTGATACACATTTCAGTTATAATTATCATTACCCCAGTGCCTTTTCCATGTATGTTATAGCACAAGGTTCCACCTTTCTTAGAAGCCATTCTGAAGACTAAGGGACAGCCACAAACATTTTTCCTATACATTGAAGTTCTGGTTAAAACATTTTGCTGTAGGAAGTGTTCATTTTTTGACCTAAAACTACATGTAGGTAATTGGGCTTGGGTTTCAGGAACAGTGTCAAAGTATAACAACAAGAGAATTTATTTGCTTTTGTTTTTTAGGACTCTTGCACTGGCTCTAACTTTGAGCTGAATTTCACAATTAATCTTTTTTCCTAGACAAGGGCACATTTCTTAAAACTGTGTTTTGTGATTTTATAATTTCAACATTTCTGATGAGGAAGAAAACCTTAGGCAAAATACCAGCAGCTCTTAAGAAACCTTTTATTTGACTTTTATATTACAAAACAGGCTCAGAATCTGAAAGATAGAATCTGACGCGTTAGTAGGTACAAAGTAGTCAACTCAAAATGTGATTGATCCAAAATGATTAGAGGAGAAACTAGAAGCAGGTTAGTTGAAATTTGCATGACCCCTGTGGGTTTGTACAGAATGCTATTACTTCTAGGTTGGGAGAATATCTCCTTATCATGGAAATTTATTTAAACAAACTCTAATGCAAGCAGGTGCTGCACACTTTTTCTTTTCTTCTAACCAGCTTTTACTTTTGTTGAACTTTGCAGATATCAGTAGAGAAGAATGGCCAGGCATCTGCCTTTTTATTTCTTCTTAATCCACCCCCAATCTTCTATACCTTCCCATGCCAAGCCCAACCATTAATTCATTTTGACGATGCTTACCTCTTTGTCTTAAGAGAACAAAATGGAACCTTACCTCTTTGGCAATTAATTTTATGATTTTGCTTTGATGGCAATTAAACTAGGATAAGCAATAAAACAGAATTTGAAAATAAAAGAGCATTTTCAACATGTTTCCTTGATCATGAGACTCATTATATTATCTAGATCAAAGTTCTGTGATCAAATATGTGTGGTGAATTCTATATCCAGTGCCATGCAAAGTGTAGTCCAGAACTAATTCCAGTCCGCAACCTGTTTCCTGTCTGTGATACACACAAAAACTGAGAATAAACATTTAGAGACTTAAATAGACATTTGACATAATCTCACGTCTGCTAAGTCTAATAATAAAAATTGATTACATTTATTGTTTTTACTTCAGTTTTCCAGTAAATTAATTTTATTATTTTTATTATAGTTTAGAAAAGTCATGCTTCTCTGAATTGTGAAAGGAACCCAAAACCCATACTTCATCACAAGTAGTTAGAGAAACCCTGGTATATTCTGTTGGCCTTAGATTTACAATATATAATAAGTTAAAGGCTCTTAGAAGTCCTGCAGTAAAGAGACCTACCTAACTCAGTATTTCCAATACTTACTAGGCTTTAGAACTTTTACTTTTCTTTTGAGTGCCTCTATTAATATTGTATGTAATTAATGTTCTACAGAACACATTTTGGGAAGTGTTGACTTATGATGAGCATTGTCTGTAGGGGTCTTTATACTTTTAAAAGCACAGTAAGGTATTCTCAAAAACATATTAAAAATGGAACCAGTGGGCAAATATCACACACTAACATGATGTTGCATCGCATTTTTGGAAATGTATGTTTTAGTTAGTTAACTAAGACATGAAACCTAGTAGTACCTATTCACATACTTTCATATATGAGGGAGTTAATCCATGTAAGGATGAACTATTTTTATTTTAGATAGGGAATAAGAAATCCAAATGATAGGGAAGGAAGATTTTGATTGTTTATTTGTCAAAAATAGAAGGACACTGAACCCGGTCTCCATGCTGGGTGTGTGGGAGCTCACACTCATGCTGGAAATTATGATCATGTTCACACTCATGTCTTTTTCTATAGTTGCGATGATATTTGGAAAATCTGAAAGCAGAGTCTGGAGATTTGGTTCACACAAACAGGACACCGAATTCTGAATTCAGGACATTCTGAATTAATCCATACAAGAAATCTAACTTGTTGGATTTCCTATAATATAGGGGATCACATTACCTTTGTCAAGTGACAGTGTGAACACAATCAAGTTGAAATTGCAACAAAGAAAGCAAGAACCTAGTCAATGTCTTCAAGTGAGGAATGTACTAACAGATGTGCCCAGGGATGGCAGTGTGTGGAGACATTTCCTGGGAACCACAAGGTGGCAGCTCACTCAACAGTGTGCTGTTTCCTTGGGGAATTCTTTGTGGCCTTGAGGTTACCTGCAGCTATCCAGTGTTGGACACATGACCTCATCAGTGCTTCAGAAATGACAGGTCTTAGATGCCAATTACTGATGTCAAACCTCACAACAATACTAATGATTAAAATCAGATTATTAAGAGCATAGTCAGGCAGAGTACACATTCTGGAAGTATCCTTTTTAGGTTCTGATCCTGGCTTCTCCACTAACTAGCTGTGCAACCTTGAAGTGACTAAGCTCTCAGTTCTGTCTGTGACAGGACTCAGTGAGATAATAGATATGAAGTGCTTCGAATGTTGTATGGCATGCAATAAGCACCGAATAATGGTTAGCTATTATAATTTACGTTGATAAATGCAATGTCAAGTGGACTATATATTCAAGTTTGCTTGACTAGCTTATCTTAGCTTGTAGGCAAGTTACATAGGAAACCAAATTATCAGCAGCTGCTCAGTAATCCTGGCACTGGAAGGAGTTACTTCTGTTTGCATGTTTTTTAGCGTTAGGCTATGACCACATGATGCATTTATATTGGCACCTTTGGAGTCAGAAAGGAGAGACAGTCCCTGTCAGGTTCATGGATGCAGCTGGCTAACAGCTTCAATAGGTTATGGGCAAGGTTGCTGTCCTGGGAGATGTTCTGCCTCTTCATGGTGACGTGTAAACCTATGTTCTGATTCTCCTATTTGCTACTTTTAGAATGCAGCTATAAGTGGACAGCTGTATTCTTTCCATGATCTCCGAGATCATCTTACTGTTGCCCTACCATATACATACCTCCTGTGATATATGCATGTATCCAGATTCAAGGTGAATATAATAGTGAAGACTGAGAATTCTCCTACTAGCAAACAACCTATACTTTAAAAGAATAGCCTAGCTTGAAGATTTGCAGAAACAAAATCACAGTTTCAGAAATGATCTATGTGTTTTATTTAATGGAATTACATTTCTGCAGTTGCCTGTTGAATTGAAACCCTAGGATTTATCCAAATTATCAACTGTCTGGTTTGGTCAAATTAATTTTATTATTTTTATTATAGTTTATTTGGCCAAATTTCTTTTAAAAAATGATTAAGCTTAAAGAAAATCATGCCTACCATTGGGGGGCCTGAGTGGCTCAGTCGGTTAAGCATCCAACTTTTGGTTTTGGCTCAGGTCACAATCTTGCAGTTTCATGAGTTTATGCCCCACATTGGGCTGTGCGTAAGAGTCTTCTTGGGATTCTTTCTCTCCCTTTCTCTCTGTCTCTTACCCACTCACACTCTCTTTATCTCTTATAAAAATAAATAAATGAACTTAAAAAAATCATGCTGGTCAAACAGGGAATCTTAGCATTATCCTCAAATTTCTAACTCTTTTGCCAGATTCTTTTGGGTTTTGGGTTTTCTGGACTTGGGATCATAATCATCATATATTCAGGAGCCGTCTTCAATGATGTGAACCTGTGGGTGAGATTTGAGGTGTGTATGACAATTCTCTCTCATGGTTCAACCTGTTTATTATTTTTAAAAGAATTTTAATGTTTATTCATTTTTTGGGAGAGAAAGACAGAGCATGAGTGGGGGACAAACACAGGGGGAGGGACACAGAATCTGAAGCAGGCTCCAGGCTCTGAGCTGTTGGCACAGAGCCTGAAACAGGGCTCAAACTCATGAACTGCAAGATCATGACCTGAGTTGAAGTCGGATGCTCAACCAACTGAGGTACCCAGGTACCCCTACAAGACAGTATTTTTATGATCTTACTGAATTTGCTCTTTTTTGTGAATAAAGTAGATAGAGCTGTTTGGGGGCTGTTTTGTTTTACTATTAAAAGTCAATGTCCATGACTGGCTGCAATTTAGCAATGAAAAATCCAGAGATTCATTCATGTATAAATCATTGTAGAGTGAGATCTTAAGAAAGGCAAATATTCCTGTTCTTTATCATCTCCATTGAACATGGTAGCTAGATTTTGTGCATCATTCACTGCCCCTAAATTTTAAGCTGTGAGTATATGAAAATAAACCCAGTGAAGAAAATACACTTCTCTTCAGATATCACATTATGTATTTTCCCCCACTTGTATTGCCTTTTAAAAATAATCTCCATCATTACTCCTTGGCAATGAACCTCCAATATCACACACAAAATTAACTTATACTTCTCATTAAGTGTAACCTACACTGTCTGTGTCTTTACCCAAATCCAAACAAACAACTTGATTTGCCACTTACTCAAAAACTTCCTTTTAAAGAGAAAAGGTGAAAGTATGTACGATTGCTTTTAAACCTTAGATGAGGTAAGTACAGTGTTCAATAACTTCATCAAATAAGGTCTAAATTTTACGGTGCGAATGCCAGGTATCACAGGTCAGTGAACTGTTTCAAATGGTACACAAGGCTGCCTATATCAAATTTGTACAGAAGAATTGATTTTGGTGGTTGGAATAAGGCCATTTTAGTCTTGCTGCAAGTTTTCCAGAAATAATAGTGCTATATTAGAAGAGAAATTATAAATAGATTACTGTTTTTAAATATTCTTCAGAACGTTAACAACTAATATAATGGACTTTCTATTGCAATCCTAAATAGCAAGTGTCAAACTGATTTTCAGAGTTCTCCACTGGCTCTCAGTGGTCCTGTGGATTCAGGGGAAGCTGGGCCGTCTGGCTGACAGAAACACTGTGTTTTATTCTCATCCTTTGTTTTCTTTCTTTTGGGTCTGCCGTGCTTCTATTTGTGGACAGACAGCCAAAGAAGGCATACAAGACCTTTGATGGCTGGCAAATTGAGCCCCTGGGAGGTGGGGAGAAACGTGCCTCCCAAATGGGGACTCTTGGTGTGTTTTGCTTTTGTGTGAGATGTTAATTGGCAGAAAATTGGTATATATTTATAATGCATTATACTCGACCTTCTAAAATGCATCTTGTGCCCTCATGATCTTTTACCTGTGGATGGTCTCTCAGAATGGGAGTTTTTCCAAATGTTTCAGCTTCTGAGAGGACCTGAGAACTTTGTGTAGTACATATAGGCACCGTGTCTTTGCAGAAGGCTTTCCACAGTCGTCTGTGAGGCTTAGGACTTGAATACATAGGGTGTTCTATACATATAAAAATACAAGGGTTGCTAGAGGAGAGGTAGTGGGAGATGGGCTCATGGGGGATGGGCATTAAGGAGGGCACTTGTTGGGATGAGCACGGGGTGTCATATGTAAGTGATGAATCTCTGGGTTCTACTCCTGAAACCAATACTACACTACATGTTGTTACTTGGATTTAAATAAATAAATTTTTAAAATACAGAGTTTTTGTAAGATATTATACAGAGTATTTTGAAAAATAGTCAGTTGAGTGTCCTACTTTGGCTCGGGTCATGGTCTCAGTTCATAAGTTTGAGCCCTGCATTGGGCTCTGTGCTTACTCTTCAGAGCCTGGAGCTTGCTTTGGATTCCCTTCTGTAATTAAGGAAAGTGGATGGATCTCAGTGATACTTTTGAGCTTGAAAACTTTTCCGCATCTTTGACATAAGGTATTAATTGCTTTTATTTTGCTTTTTTCTACTTTGAAGATCTGATGTTCTCTTTGTGTTCTAGAATGCTCAAAAGTATGGATTCAGTCCAGAGGGGCTTTATTAGCCATGAAACATAAACACTCCTCCACTACAGAGGAGTGATAAGATATTTGCAACTGGCATATCAAATTACATATTTCACGTAAATATTAGTATCTGACGACTGCACTTCGAAATGTCAATGAAGAAAGACGATTTTAAGAGAATCATTTCCAATTGCCCGTCCTTCCATTCTTACAATGACCTTTGTAGGTTTATCATTGTTTATTTGATTGTTAAGTAAAAGCCATCTCTTCATTCTGAGGGCCCATCCTGCCTACTCAGGCAGTCACTTGACAGGCCTCTACTAAGGAGAGTGCAGCCAGGGACATCTGGGTGGCTCAGTCAGTTAAGCATCTGACTCTTGGTTTTGGCTCAGGGCATGATCTCAAGGTTCATGGCTTAGAGACATGCATTGGACTCTGTGCTGACAGTGCAGAGCCTGCCTGGAATTCTTTCTCTCTTCTCCCTCTCTCTCTGCCCCTCCCCCAACTCATGCTTTCCCTCTTAAGTGTGTGCATTCTCTCTCTCTTAAAATAAATAAATAAATTTAAAATAAAATAAAATAAAATAAAATAAAATAAAAAAGAACAGCATAGCCAGTCCAGTTGGCTTCAATGAAAAATGTACTCTAGGTGCACCTGGGTGGCTCAGTTGATTAAGCGTCTGACTTCAGCTCGGGTCATGATCTCAAGGCTCATGAGTTTGAGCCCTGTGTCAGCTTCTGTGCTGACAGCTCAGAGCCTGGAGCCTGCTTTGGATTCTGTCTCCCTCTCTCTCTGCTCCTCACCCACTTGCATTCTGTCTCTCTCAAAAATAAATAAACACTGGGGTGCCTGGGTGACTCAGTTGGTTAAGCATCCAGCTTTGGCTCAGGTCATGATCTCACGGTTCGTGAGTTCGAGCCCTGCATCAGGCTCTGTGCTGACAGCTAGCTCAGAGCCTGGAGCCTGCTTCGGATTCTGTGTCTCCCTCTCTCTCTGACCCTCCCCTCCTTGTGCTGTCTCTGTCTCTCAAAAATAAATAAAAAACATTTAAAAAAAATAAACACTAAAAAAAATTTTAAAAAATAGGTCTACTTTATTCGTGCCTTACATCACTTAGAAGAATAGTGGTTCTCAGATATTTAATGTATTCCTCAGAGCCAACGTGATCGAGATCCTGCAGGCAGGGAGGCGGATTATGAGAAGAAGCCTCTGGCTCTCTTCACACCAGTCATGCGTCAGAGGGCCTGCCTTCCCTTGCTCATGCTTATGTTCTGCTGCTGTTCCTCACTCTTGCCTGTTCTCTATCATAAAAACCAGAAGTTGAAAGGACCTCAAAGATCATTTGTAAGTTTGATGGATAGGGAAGCTGAGGCCTGGAGAGGTCATGCAACCTGCTCGAGGTCACACAGCTGTTTAAGAGAAGGCTGGACCTGAGCTCCAGGGCTTTGAACTCTTCTATCTGGCTTGAAAAGGGGCAGTAGCAGTGGAAGCATTGGATCCCATACTGTATTTTATAATAGTAAGAGTTTCCTTTAAGATTTTTCATCCTGGCTTTATAAGTGTGTGTGTGTGTGTGTGTGTGTGTGTGTGTGTGTGTGTGTGTGTGTTTTAACTTCCCTGGTTCTCCCATTTCTTACATGGAAGGCTAATTTGACATCTTGTGCAGAGAATTGACTGTTTCCTGCAAAAGAAATAGCAGAAAGCTGAAGTATTTAGGGACATCATTCAGGGGTCCTTAGTGCTCCAAGGTTCCAGCACTTCAGTAACCATGCTTGTCCTGACTGGAGAAGGAGAGGAAGAGACAAGAAGAAGCTGTGTTCAGAGGCCTGGGCATGGTCGGAGGAGCAGTGTTGCAGTGAGTGAGTGATAGGTCCATTTTTTCAGAAAATACAAAAATGCAGAATCATCATCCCTAAAGCTCAGAGAACCTGGCAGCCAACAAGACTTATTTCTAAGGCTCCAAGTAAATGTCAACAAGGCACCGCATGTCACGTCAGAGATCCCAGAGGACAAGCCATGCATCTCTTATGTTCCACAGAGACCCATGGGGACTTTGGCTGCAGTCTCTCGGTGGGAAGATCTGGCCCTGCCCAGGAACAGTGGTGAGTATATTCCTGTTTGGAGGAAGCAGGAGTCGTGAAGGAAACTGGGAGGAGGACCTCAGGATGCCAGAGGGAGGACCTCAGCTTGTATATGTCTAGACATTGGAGGCCCTTGTGTAGGAAGTTTAAAAAGACTGAAGTAGACACAATAGAGGTGCTGCAGTTTGACCTTGCCGTTGACCCTGTCATGTTTCCTTTTTCACTTTCTCCCTTCTTACTACCTTTTTTACCCCCAAACCCTAACTGACCCACAGACTGCAAAGCCTGTGAAAACGTCTGTGAAGAGCACTGTTCAGGTAGTTATTGGGACAGGATCATAGCAGTGATTCTAAGTCACACTCCAGTTGTGAATTTCAGAGCAGCTAAAGATGAAAACTGCTACCTGAGCAAGACACAGAGACACATGCCCTTCCTCTCGCCCTGTCAGACTCCAGTCCTGCTGCTTTTCCACCTAGAGGTAGCCTTGTCTTCAGACGTTATTGATGCTCACGGGGTGAATAAAGCTGTTAATTGCTATTTGAGTCATCAGAACAATTCCCTTTTGACAGAGGGAGTAATGATCATAAATGAAAGGTTTTTATCTTTGACGTAGGGTGCTCCTGAGAAAGACACATCTCAGGACACTAAATGTTATGATGAGGTCGAGTTAGAAAGTAAGAAAGACAGGAGGTGTGATTTAGGGCCAGTAGAAGAAACAAGGGGAGCTAGATTCGAACAGCTACTTTCGGAGAATGTGGTCATGCCCAGTCAGCCAACAAGGTGAAAGATGCGACACAGAGATGTGCCGCCAAGCTTGCTCAGGATTTATGACACCAATCACAAGTTTGGGGGCCTCCAGGCTATCTATGGCTTCAGACAAGCTGGCTACAAATTTGGGGGTCCCCACAGAATCCCTGAGGTTTGTTAATTCACTAGGAAAACTCACAGAATTCAGGAAAGTGCTATCCTTATAATTGTAGAATTATTATAGCAAAAGGATACAAATCATTACCAGTCAAATGAATCATTGCCTTGGGCAGAATCTGGGACTGGGAAGGTTCTGAACATGCAGCTTCCATGTGCTTGGGAACACAGACTCTTGCTGGCATCAATGTGTGGGAATATGCAAAGAATTGTCACCCCAGGAAGCTCACAATGGCTTTGGGTCCAGAGTTTTTATTGAAGTTCATTATGTAGGCATGGTTAATTGAGTTATTGACCACATGGTTGAATTCCGTCTCTAGTTCATCCCTCCCCAGGGTCAGCGGCTTTCACGTGGCCCCATGAACAAAGCCCTAGTTCTCTGACCACACATCTTTCTGGCAGAGTCAGACCCACCCTAAGCCTGTCTGAGTGGCTGGCCCCACACAGCATCATCTCTTTAGTGTAAACTGTCAGGTGCCCACTCTGAGTCTTGCATTAGCATACACTATTACGTGTGGTCTGAGGTGCCCACCACCAAAAAGAAAGACAAGCCTGTCACCTAGGAAGTTCCCGGGCTTAGAAGTTACCTCTTAGGGTGCCAGGACAAAGGTCAGAACTTTCTTTGGGAAGAGTTCATTCTTCACTACACAGGTTGACAATGCAGGTTAACACAAAGCACATGCACGTGTAAACTTGTGGAAGTATGTGGTGCAGAGGAAGGGAATGGGTAGTGTGACCACAACATTTCACCTGCCATGGCCCAGAACCACATGACCTGGGAGCTGTTGAACTGTGCCCCCCATCACCCCAGGTGGGGGAGGTCATCTGAGTAAAAGTGAAAGCTACAGAGCAATATGTCATCAGGATGCAGGATGGCTCCATCTCTGTACTCGCCCTACTTTTTTTAGGTTTTTTATTTCAGAGAGCACCTGTGAGCAGGGGAGGACCAGAGAGAGAAGGGGAGAGAGAGAGAGAGAGAGACAGAGAGAGAGAGAGAGAGAGAGAGAGTCCCAAACAGGCTCCATGCTGTCAGCACAGAGCCTGATGCAGGGCTTGAACTCCCAAACCATGAGATCATGACCTGAGCAGAAAGCAAGAGTTGGATGCTTAGGGGAGCCTGGGTGGCTCAGTAGACTAAGTATCCAACTTCGGCTCAGGTCATAATCTCACGGTTCAAGAGCTTGAGTCCAGCATTGGGCTCTGTGCTGACAGCAAGGAGCCTGCTCCAGATTCTCTCTCTCTCTCTCTCTCTCTCTGCCCCCACCCTTCCTCTCTCAAAAATAAATAAACATTAAAAAAAGTCAGATTCTTAATCGACTGAGCCACCCAGGTACCCCTGGACTTGCTCTGCTTTTTTATATTCAAATAGGTCACCAGTGGCTATAAATCTGTAGTCTGTTTCTACCTTCAACCCAACTGAAAACAGAAATACTTAAGGGGTTCACACAAAAATCTTTGTTCAAACTGACTCTCAAAAAAAATTGATTCTCAAAACTCTCAGTCCCTTATAGTAAGGTTATGAGAGAAGAGGTATGCAAAAGTTGTCAGACTGCCTCCAGATTTAATTAGCGCTTGTGTTTTAATGTGCTCTGAGGTTTGCATTTGATAAGACACCTGAGTAAGGGAACAGACAGTAATCTTGTTCTGCTCCTCAGAAACTGAGACAGTCGGTTTCTCTTTGAGGCTAATACAAAGCAGAGGGTGAGCTGAGTCATATTTTTCCAGACTCTCCAGGTGATAGGGTCTGGGTGACATACTGGACTTCAAAGGCTTCTCTTCATGAGAAGTAGGTGCCGGGAGTTAAGAGTTACCTAGAATAGGAAGAGACGCAGGTGATGCCTCTCTCAGACCACCTGGGAGGCAAGATAGGAGGCCGGTGTGTAACACTGAGCCTAGTCAGGGGAAGGGGAGGAGCCATAAGCTCTGGCCTTTTGTGCTCCTCGGTTACTTTTCAGGACTTTTTGTCAGAGAGACTGTCATACTAGATCCCTACTCTTCTGGTACAAGAAGTTGCTTTCCACCCTCACTAGGGGGGTTTCTTGCAAAAACATTGTGTCTGGTTTGAGAAGAACTAGGTTTGAACGAGACTCCCTCACTTCCTGGCTGTGTATCATGGCCAGTCCGATAGCCTTTCTACCTCCCTTTTCTCTTCTGTAAAATGGGAATAAAAATAGCCATCTTAATAGGTTATTATTTGAACTACTGCCCTAATGGATCTGACAACGTCTAGTACACTGTCTTCCATATGATGGTTACTCAGGAAGCATGCTTTCTCTCATCTTGCCGGTTGCCTTTTACCCCAGCATGTCATGGTCTAAAGATTCTTGCTACTCAAAGGCTTTTGAGCAGCCAGTCTGACACGGAATTCTGCGTCGTCTCCACAAGTCTCACTCAGCCTGCAAACCCAACTTCTGCTTAATTGCTTCCTCCCACTGTTGCTCTTGGTAAGCTCTATGTAACTCAGTTTGAAGTTAACCCTATTTGCTCCTAGTTCTCCCTCAAGGGAACTGGGGAGGGGTGAGGGGTGGGGGTGGAAGCGGTTTCTGAAGAAGAATGGTGCAATTTGGGAAAATTAACTTTCAGGCCAGCCGTGTGGCTCTGACAGCTTATACTGCTCAGTACTTAGCAATAATGGAGAAAATGCCAGTAAAAATGACAAAACGGCGGAGCCCTGACCCACCAGGTAATTGTATATTGAATATGTCTTGGCTCAAACTGGGGATGATTTGGCTTAAATGAACTAAGGGCAAAACTGCATGTTGTAAGTCATATAAAACAAGACCAGTGCACTGGGTAATTAAAGATGCAAACTAGCACAAGATGTTCAAAAATGGAAAGTGTAAATCACTCACTGGCTTTATAGGGGTGAGGTGGGGGTGGAGTGGGAGGAAGGACCATTTCTATCTAATGAGTAGATTTCAGCCACATACATGGATAAGAAGAACGTCAGGCAGTCATTCAAACCTAGCTCAGTTTTTTTTTTTTTTCTTCTTATATTAGAAGAGAAAAGATGACAGATACTGGTTGTCCAGAGCCCAGAACTGCTCTTATCATCCTGCAGATGCACAGAGAGGGGCGAAGAAGGTAAAGGGTTTGAAGGAGATAAGTATAAAACCACAGAGTGAATTTGTGCAGGAATGAGGATTAGAGCCGTTAAGTGCTTTAGTCACTTGATCCTGCTAATCTTTGTTCTCTAATGTGAAGAATTCATGGGCTTTGGGAAGAGACTTCAGTTGGTTCTTATATGAAATCAGGACTGGCTGTCATTGTGTAATCCCCACATACTGGTGCTCTATCTCGTCAGTAATCAGAAATAGGCAGCTGGAGAAGGCAGGCAGAGAGATTAGCTCTCCATGTCCCAGCACACTGTGTTCCTGTGTTGCAACATCTTTAATTACCAAAAAGTAATTCGCTGAACAGTGCCCTAGTGGCTTGAAAGAGTTAATGTATTTTCCAGAAGTGTCTAACCTTCTCCCAGGGAGTAGCTTAAGTACAGAGAAAATCTGGCTCAATAAATACTAAACAACAAGAATCAGCTGATAAGGGTCAAACTCCACAAAACGAAATTGAACCAATGGCCCATTTAATCCAGTACCTTCTCAATAAACCCCTTTCACCATAAAGTACCATTTGCCTAGTAATTTCCATGAACTGAGGGCCATTCTTCCTTAATCCTTTGAGGTTAGATCAATATCCATTTATTTCCTTCACTCATTTCATCTACCATCTGGCATCTATCCACCCACCCATCCATCCATCTATCCATCCATTTATCCATCCATCTTATCGAGCACCTACTGCCCAAGGTTCTATGATAAATACGACATAGTCATTCTCTGTAAAGAAGTCACTGGAAGAGGGAGATGGGATGAGATGGAAATACATAACCCACTTTAGGAGAGGCCTGTAGTCAGTGGGCATCATTTCTTCCAGAAGCCCTCGTGGAATAACATTCTCCCATAGGCTAGGAAAGCTACACCCTTTATGTCCTCCCATATGACTCTGTTTCTCTGTATTCTATCACTGATCACATTGTGCTGTAATTATCTTTTTATTGTCTGTTTTCCCCACTATGTTGTGGACTCCTTAAGGGCAAGGATGCTATTTCATTCATCCTTTTATCACTTTTCCCCCCAGTGTCTATTTACTGGTTCTGAGAAGGCCTCAATAAATGTCCATTGATGGATGAATGGATGAGGATAACATTATCTTGGCTGTTAACCGAGCTGTGCGCGGTATGGTTTTGAGCTACACATATAATCACATATTGCCTGACTATTTTTAAGAAGTAATAGCTGGGAACAGCCACAGATTCCCAAGCTGTCCTATTTATGGCTTAGACAAAATTTAAAATTTATCGTACAACTGCTTTCAGAATGAGAAATACAAATTCACATGGATATATATATATATATATATATATATATATATATATATATATACACACACATACACAGATGTGTTTTATGTCTAGTGGCATCCTAGATTGTCTCCTTTACCTTACAAACTGTATTTAATCAATCTTGACATCCTATTTATTATACACCTTCATAGCTTTAAAATCCAGTTCTCCATTTTCACTGCCAATAACCATAACATAGGCCACCATTGTTTCTCACTTAGTTTATAGAAATTGTGCCAGTCTTGCTAGATTCCAGTCTTGCTCCTTCCTTCCCCAAATCTGTTCTCCATATTGAAGCTAGAATGTCTTTCTAAAGTGTATGTGATTATGTCTTCAGCTAAAGATCTTAGAGTGGCTCACATTTCCATACAGGATAAAGTCCTAATTCATTATCAGGGGAAGCAAAATCCTCCGTGTTCACCTTCTGATGCTTCTCTGCTGATTTCTTTTTGCCATGATTGTGCCGTACTCTGGCCTCCTGGCCTCTGTGCTGCTTGTTCTTTGGTGGGACTGTCCGGTTCCAGCCTCAGGGACCCCCATTCTCTGGATACTTAGCTAAGTTCTGTCAGCATCAGCATGTCGAAATTCCTCTCCTGAGTGTCCACTCCTTCCTTCCTTCTCCTTAAACACATGTCTTCACATGGCATCCTGTGTCCTTTTCATGCTAAAGTTTAGATGCTTCTCTCTCTCTCTTGTTTTTCAGTGGCAAACACTAGCATTGCAATTTTTTCTAATACTTAGCTTTTCTTAAGCAAGGAACACTTGACAATTAAGAGAAGCAAATAACTGAAAGTAAGATAAAGGCTCAATGAAGGGTCAGTTCAGTTCCAATTTTTGTTCCTACTGGGTCTGTTGTACCCAGATTTTAATATCACCCCCCAAAACCAGAGATCGCCAGGGAGACCGAAGCACGCATGCAAAAGAAAAGGGCTTTATTACGAATTTAGGCCCGGCCAGCCTAAACTCGGGTCCACAGACTTCAACAACACACTGGATCCACGTGGAGCGAGCCCCGAACATGGCAGGGCAGGGCCTTTTATGAGTTTGGGAAGGGGGAGTTACAGGAAATTGTGACACAGGTACAGGGGTCCAATCAATATAGCATCACATCATTGACAGTAACTTTAACCAATTACAGAGTGGACCCAGAACCCTCATGTAGGGTGTGACCAGTCTTAACCTCCATCTTTAGGCCCGCCCCCAGAAATGTTAATGGTGTTAGCTGGCCTTCAAGGTGAGAGGGGAAACCTGAATCAGACCTGCATCCTTACAGGTCTTTCATAACTCATTTCAAATTCTTAGTGAATGTTTATTGATGGGCGCATTGGAAATAGAAGGGCAGAATATTTCAAACGTCTCTGAGGAGTTAAGTCACTGTTTCTGAAGACACTTTATTAAAATTTTGAAAATGGGGGTGACCAATTGCCTTGATTTGCCTGGGACTTACTGGTTTTTGTACTTCAAGTCCCACTTCCTGGGGGAGTCCTCATTTCTGGCTTTAGCCCTGAACATGCTGGGAAGCCTCTCAGTGCCAAGGCTAACCAGGCACATGGGGACAGTTATTTACCCTAGAAGTCTCAGGCCTTGGAGGTCATCTTCGTAGGACTTCTCCCTTACTGAGTCACAGCACCCCCAGCACCTCCAGGGGTCCAGCTCTATGGGAAACGTACAGAAGACCATGTGAGCTGTGGCTCCTTGAGATCACACCAGCTTTCTGTAGGACTAGCAGGCTGAGACTTAGCAGTGTCCCTACAGAAGCCTGCGGGGCAACGGGGGGAGCTAAAATTCAAACCTGGAACCAGCAAGTGTCCGTCTGCAGACTCCCTTTTCCTGACATATGTGAGGAATAGTGGGACTCTTGAGCCAGGAGGTGGGGGATCTCAAATAAAGTTTGAGAATTCCCAAAGTTTGGTGGCCTTGGGCCGACTACTTAATCTCTCTGACCCTCAGTGTCTTTATCTGTAAAATGAGATAATAATATCTTTCCCTGATGCATCCCAGGGTTGTTGGGGATGTAGAAGGAGCATGTATGTGAAGATAATTTGAAAGCCACAAGTGCTCTGCAAATGTGAATGATTACCATTATCCCATAGCAATGTGATGTGAACACAGGCTGAATTTTTCCACTAAAAGTTAGAGTCAGTCTAGTTTTAAAAGTGTCCTGTCTCAAGCATATTAAAAAGACTTGTGCAGAAACAAGAAGTGAATCTGAAAGTTGCCTGATGCACAGCTCGCAAGTGTTGGAAGCTCTTGGCTGCGATGCAGGGCTCGCTGGCCGCAGAGAGCAGTGTCTTCCTAGAATGTAGTCTGGGATCATTTCTTTTACAGAAAGGAACTATACAAATTACACAACAGAAACTGGACTATCTGGTCGTTATTTTTAGTGACATTTGCCCAAGTTGGCCTCAGACCACATACAGGATAAGTTAAATTTTGAATGCAGCATTGAAACTTAACACCTACTCTTTTATTACATTAATGATTTTATTTTTTTTTTTGAGAGGTATGATTTTGCATTGCTCTTTTATTCCCTTTCTGCAAAATCACAGGCAAACTATCAATTCTGATGCCTCTCTCCTCTGGCAGCATGTTTGGAAATATAAAATATTTTCTGGATAGAACATAATATACCACCTTTTGCAGACAATTTATGTCATTCCTCCTCATCCCCCAACCCACATTCAGTTATGCTGTGATGTGTTTGCAACAAAGAAAATTACTGACCCCATGATCTCAACAACAAAGTGTTCTCAGAATGGATTGCCTCATCTGTTAGGTTTGATTAAACCATTTATCAGCAAAAAATAAAAATTGCTTTTCTTTGCTGAGTATGTCTGGAGATTCGGGTTACTTTGTGGGGCTATTGTCATCTCAGCGTTCGTGGTTGAACTGCATTACTGGTTTATGATAATATGCACATGAAGTTAAATTAGGACGAGGATTGTTTATTCTGCCTGCACTACTGTCACATTAACACTGCTTATTAATTCTGACTATGCTGTTGGCTAGATTAGACCACCTATAAGCATTCAGTTGTATAGTTTACTTATATATGTATTTCCTTCTATTAACAACACCATACCATCACTCCTCCATCCATGATACATATGCACTGAATTTTTCCCCCCAGCCATGGAGGTGGATTTATGGTATGTGCTTTCTCACCTCCGTGAAAGTATCTGGCTAAAATAAGGTATGTGGCCAGGCATCAAGCAACAGAGGTTTACCTGGTGTAAAGTGCAGTGATTCTGAGTGCCTCTGAATTGTTTGCATCTTTTTACCTCTATTCCCTCCTTGAGGATTTAGTTACTCCAGTGAATGTAAATTAGATGGTTGCTGAGTTCGGTTCTCTAGGACTCTACAAGGGTTAGGTGGGCCTTACGTGTTTGGTCAATTTCAGTAAGTTTCTAGGTGAAGTTACATTTGGTATAGGAGGAGTTAAGCAAATTGTTATTCATCGCAGACAGAGGGCCAGAAGAGAGTGTGACATTAATGCCATATATATGTAGCCATAAAATTGAACAAGAGTTGATTCTTTTTTTTTTAAGTTTTTTAACATTTATTCAGTTTTGAGAGAGAGACAGTGTGAGTACGGAAGAGGTGGAGAGAGAAAGGGAGATACAGATCTGAAGCAGGCTGCAGGCTCTGAGCTGTCAACACAGAGACTGATGGGACTTGAATCATGGACAGTGAGATCATGACCCGAGCTGAAGTTGGCTGTTTAACCAACTGAGCCACCCAGCACCCCAAGATTTGATTCTTTTTGGTTAAAATTTATTTATTCATTTTGAGAGAGAGAGTGTGTGTGCAAGCAGGAGAGGGGCAGAGAGAGAGGAAGAGAGAGAGAGAGAGAGAGAGAGAGAGAGAGAGAGAGAGAATCCCAAGCAGGCTGAGTGCTGTCAGTGCAGGACTTGAACTCAGGAACTGTGTGAGATCATGATCTGAATCGAAACCAAGAGTCAAACGTTCAACTGACTGAGTCACCCAGGCACCCCAAGAGTTGATCCTTTGTGAGGTATTCAGAGAGATTTTGTAGAAGAGATTGGAAACATTTATTTATTCTTCTAAGATTCATTAAACAGCTACATGGTACTGGGTTCTGTGCATACCCTGGGGATGAGAGCGAGACACAGCTCCTGAAGGAGTTTAACGGACTTGCAGATACACACTTCCCAGTGACAACTGCTTGAACTTGTGGTGAGAGCATGGGTGTAGGAGAACCACACTTTGCCTGGGGCGTCAGAGGAGTTTTCTAAATGGAGTTGAATTTGAATTGGATGATTAGTAGTTGAAGCAAATAACAACATAAAAGCACTGGCGGAAGGGAAAAATGTATCAAAGTCTGCAGCCAAATAGAGTCTGATTGGTTTGATTGTTCAGTACTTACTGCCAGATCCAGGTGTGTTTGCCTGGAGGCAGGTGTCAGGAGGAGGCTGCGGGCTGGGTGGGGGGTAGGTAGTGAGGGTCTGGCTGATCACAGGGGACGTGAGTGCAAGCAAAACAACTTATTCTGTACAAGAGGTTTTTTGTTTGGTTTTGGTTTTGGTGTTTTGTTTGTTTTTAAATCAAGACAGAGGCTGTGACAAGTGGCAGTGTGTGCAGCAATTCTACATCTCCAATGTGAGGTGTGCCCTTGAGAATATGTCAGATGTGAGTGGGAAAGAGCTGAGATGCCTGTTTGGCAGTTACAGACTATCGAATGTACCTGAGAAGGGACATTCTGGAGCAGGTTTACCTGTTCATTTTACTAATGAGGACACGGGCTCAGAGAGGTCAAGTGCCTTCCTCCCAGGTTACAGATCTAGTCCAGTTTGAGGCAGGATTCATTGAGGTTGACTCCATGCACCAGGGCGATTTTCATCTCATTGAAAAGCTGAAGAGAAGACTAAAGGGAACGGAATAGGTTAGGATTTACGGCCGACAGGGGAGTGACAAGCTACGTGCTGGATGTTGTATGGAATGGAGAGGAAGGACCCTGAAAAGATGAGGTGGAATAATGGATGGGCATCTAGTAGACATCCTTAGGTTTCTGGTTAAAGAGCTGCCACCTAAAGGGAAGCTTCTGGAGAGTTGTGGCAAATTTCAGAAGGAAGTGGTGGTAGGGTATGGACACTATGCATTGATGACAGTAAGGACCCGTAATCTTGATCATGGTTTTGAACTGAATGATCTAGTTGGGAGACCGGGAACCCAGAATTTGGTGTAATTTGGCATTAATTACTGGAAACAGGAGAAGGAGTCTGGAGGGCAGACTTGGAGAATGTGCTGCTGCATAGTGGTGCTACAGCTTTGCTCTTTGACCCACTTAAACCCAATCTTTTGTACAGGGACAGCTCATAGGTAATGCTGCTTTAAAGTACATGGAGGTTGGGGGTGCCTGGGCAGCTCAGTTGGTTAAGTGTCTGGATCTTGACTTCCGTTCAGGTCATGATCTCATGGTTTGTGGGATAGAGTCCCGCCTCAGGCTCTGCATTGGCAGTGTGGAGCCTGCTTGGGAGTCTCTCTCTCTCCCTCTCTCTCAGCCCCTCTCTTGCTCATGTCCACTCTTTCTCAAATAAATAAATTTAAAAAAAATCAGTTCATGGAAGATATGTCCACAAAAGGGGAAGCATTTCACAGTCAAAACTAACTGGCTAGGGACAGCAATTCATCACCCCATGGGCTTTCTCTTTGATCTCTCATTCTTGGACTCTTCAATTCAGACCGAAGAGGTCTGTGATTTGATTACTATGAACCTATTCTTCACTGGTTTAATGTTTTGGTGAAATTTGGCCCTCGTTGGGGCCTCGGTTTGTATCATTGCTCAGCACATTAGCTTGGCACATTCTAGAAACTCCTTTCAATTCCTTGATACCTTGGAAGCTTCTAGTTAGTAAGAGCTGGTACATTGGAGATTGAGAAATGGATATCACTCTATTTATCACATGCAAAAAATATGAAAACATTTTCTCTCAAAATTTACTGAGTTTTTTAGTGGTTAGCATATCAAGGATGGGGTTCTAAAGTGAGCTGGAGGTTAAACCATATGTCGCTTTGTTTGGGTATGTGGATTAATATTTTCCTGGACAGGTTCCCTGTCTTACATGGCATCTGTAGGAACCAACAACTTTTTTCAGGATCTCTGAGATCATTAGGACATGGCTTAACAGTTGGATTAACTGATTTGAGCCCCATGAATACCAGCCTGAAGATAAACTTCTACCTAAGTATAAATGTCTAATCTTGTACCCACCACGTTGTAATAACTTATTGGCAAGTTTCTTTATCACAGCCAAAAAAAAAGAAAGAAAAAAAGAAGAACATCATTAATGCTGATAGCATGTTAGAATAATGAAATAATTGGACTGCCAATATTTTAATTGCATTTTTCCTTTAACATTTTTGAAAGTGGGCAAATAACACTCTGTTACATCTTTCCTTTTTACAAGAATGTTTCTCTGTCTCTGTCTCTCTCTTTGGTTTACTTTCTGAAAAACAATCTAGCTGTTGAGTTCTGATTAGAGGTGAGGCATGCTTCAATATGCAGGGATGAGATATTAGAGCAAAAGATAATGCTTGAAACCACACTTTTAACATTCAATTTCAGTGCTGTCCAGAACAAGTATAAAACTGGGGAAAGGTGAGTAATAGACTTGACAGCTATACTCCAAAATGGACCTTATTAGTGAAATATAAATTATAACCAGGCATTTCCTATCAGCACCCTGCACAGTTAATGATAAGCAGTCAATGAGATTTATATACCCTTAGCATTTTTATAATGAGTCTGCTGCTTTGATGACAGTTTACTGTCAAACATTATGCTTAGAAATTTATAGCATTTGATTCAAATGAATAGACAGTTTAGCTTCATTGCAATCTGTTCTGATTTTCCCTTTTCATGAGGCTCACACTTTTGCTTTTCTCTCTCTCTCTCTTTTTTTTTTCTTCTTCCCCACACTAGGCTGTTACCACTACACTGGAAATGAAGTTTTGAAGTGGGTGCACATTGACCTGCAGCAAGTGTGTGTTAACCTGAAGGGAAAGGGTTCAATGAATTCCAAGAACGGGCATGAGGAGTCTCAAAAGAAGTCATGTCATGGTAAGTATTAAGAATTTACAAATGCACCAGGGTGGTGGCTGTGGGCAAGTTGTGAAATGCAATAGAAAAAGATTGGGTGGGAGAAGAGTCTTGAACTCTGCGAGGGGGCACTCGTACTTATTAGTGTACAAGGAGTAAGGTCTTGTCCCTTCTTGGAAAGAGCCACATGTTGGTTCATGAGACTGCCTACCACTCTGAGGACAAATGCTCAATAACGGCTGCTGACAGACTGACTGCAGCTGGAGAGGGCCACCAAGATGATTGAGAAGGGTGTTCTACAGAGTCCCACTGTCCCCACAGGGTCATTCTGCCACATAGTTCAAGTAGACACAGCTGTTGGATCTGATGGCTGCCTCCGCACAGCAGGGACTGTCACTTCGGGTAACAGGTGCCTGATTTTCAGGAAATAGAACTGCTGTTCAGAAAATGTGGTGTTTCGGGTAGACAGGCTTTGAATACAGGTGTTTTTCAAAGGTCATAGTATTAGAATAGTACTTATGCAGCATTTTAAAAATAGCTCAATGGGCTGAAGGCATCCCAGTCTCTTACGTCCCGTGCTCTGTGTTCTGTTTCAGACCCTCATGCCCACTTCACATTTCCAAGCACCTCTGGCCCAGAGGGGTGAGCTGGAAATACCTGCCTATGTTTTGAGGTTCAGGATGTCTGCTACCTGCTCCCCACCTGTTCTTGTTCTAACCCCATCTCCCTCTCTACTCCGAAACCTTGGCCCTAATATTTCCTGCCCCTGGCCCTTTGGATTCAGTATTGGATGATCATCCTAATGTTGAGTCTTTGTCTTTTCTGAAAGAACCCGGAGTTGGCCTGTCCCTCTGGCTCTTCAGAGACCATGCTACTTCTGGTCAGAATCTCTTTTGGATTTGGAGCCTAAACCCTGTCAATGATTAATCACTGGTAATTAACCCCGGGGCCCCAGTGAGGACTTGGACGTTCAGACACATGCCATTTTAATAATGATTTCAATTATGGTAATAACATCATTATCTGTTTGAGCCCGACTATGCGCCAGGCTCTGTGGTGGATATTTTACATATTTTATATTTTAGTGTTTATGACAGCTTTGTGATGCAGTCTTAATATCTTCATTTTACAAATAAGGGAACTAAGACTCTGAGATGGGTCACAGACTCATAGATTCAAATCCAAAGCTCAAGATTCTTTCAGGAATATTATAACCTTAAGTGGGAGGTGATATAATTCAGAAAAGTAAGGAACTCTGATTTCTCATGCCACCATCCATCTTGCTGTCTTGTTTTGAGGTCTCAGCTGATAAATGTATCTTTCTTTTTCATGAGGATACTGTTTCATGTGATCGTTCTTGCCTCCAAGCTGATTGATGACAAGTGTTAAATTTAAATAATGCCATGTTTAGGAAAGAGAGGGGGAGAATGCTTTGGAATTCTCCTTGGCCTGAGTCAGGTGAGGCGGCAGACTAGGTACTAGGGCAGAGAGGGGTATCCTGAGATACTACGTTGGTAATTTTGGTGCATCCACGCAAAGTCCCCATTTTGCTTCTATTGGGGAAAAACAAGACACTGATGGTGGTGGTCTCCAGCATGCACTTGAATTGGAGCCACACTGTGAAAGCTGGTGTCAGGAAGAGTGGTTGTCAGGGAGAATCATGGAAGCCAGGGAGTGCCACAGTGACAGCTTCAGAAGACATTAAAGGGTCCTTAAAGGGTCATGGACAGAAGGCAACATTTCTCCAGTGTGCCCCAGAGGTCATGTATCTGAAGGCACATGGCCCCAGTGAGTGTGCAGCACGCTGAGTGCCGGGCTGGGAGCCAGCAAATGAGAGGCACATATTCTGCTGACAGGAGCTTAGATGCAGGCGAGATGTGTGATCAAGTGGTTATTGCTCAGACTGGGCTAGAAAATCCTTTCTAGCCAGGAACCAATATTCCTTTAATATAGCACAGTGTGTGCATGGGGCTGTCTGCCAGTCCTTGGGGCTTTTAAAATACAATATTACCAAAGTCGCTGACATTTTATTCATAGAAGGTGAAAAATAATGCATTGGTTATCAAATGCCTTTTCATAAACATCATATTCATGTATTTCATATAGCCTTTCTCCAAGGTTTAAAAAAAACCCAACTTGTCCTTAGAAACCAGGCGAGGACACGTGGAATGGTTCTAAATGAAGATATTAATATTCACATTATAGCTAAACCTCACTAATTTGCACTAATGACTGGGAAACCTATTGCAAATTACCAAATTAGTGAGTAAGCCAGCAACCAGGATTTCAAAAAGCCCAAAGACAGCACCAGAAAATGAACCCTTTTCCATAATTTCATCAATGCAATTGAATTTTAACTACTGAGAGTAATTTGTAGCCTCTATTTTGTCTATCTTGCAAATCTATGTGCATTTTAAAGAGCAGTGGTGGGACTATGAAAATAAAATTCATTTTTTACATATGGTTATGGTTAAGAAATGTATGTAAAATGGAACAGATCAAAACCCTTGGAAAACAAGAAACTGAAGACACGTCTAAAAGGTTTTTACTCTTTCATAATGATTTTTTCAATTGTAATACCAGATATAACTGTGTTCATTTCCTCTTTTAGTTATCAATCAGAATATGCAAAAGCTTAATGAAATATTGCGCAAAAGACTCAGCATCAGTGAGATCTCTCAACTAACCAGAAGCCTTATTTGTGAAAGAGGTAATTTTCCAAAGCGCAGTTATGTGAACATGGAAGTTGCCAGAAGTGGGATTAGGGCAGGAGTCACAGTTTGGAGTCAGTGATGGTCGAGGGTCTACATGCTATGTATGACCGTGGAAGGTACCTGACGGGAGCACCTAGGACTGGCTGTGACCTGCTAATTAGTATGCTCTGGGTTTTTCATATTCTTAATAAACATTCACTTTCTTTTAAGAATTTTTTATTGAAGTATAGTTGGCATCCAATGTTACATTATCTAGTTGGCATACAATTAGTTTCAGGTGTACAACAGTAATCCTGCATCTCTGGACATCATGCCATGCTCTCCACTGAGTGTAGCTACCATCTGTCCCCATACAACCCTATTGCAATACCACAGACTGTATTCCTATGCTGAACCTTCCATCCCTGTGGCTTATTCATGATAACACTGGAAGCCTGTATCTCTCACTCCTCCTCACAATCCCCCCAACCCCTCCCCTCTGGCAACCATCACACTGTTCTCTGTATTTATGGTTTTATATCTGCTTTTTATTTCCATGGTTGGTAATTCATATCTTTCATATCTTATATTTGCAATTTTGTATCCTTTTCCTTAATTGTGCAAGTTTCTGCCCTCACAAAACCTGAATCTTCTCTGGTAGTTGGAGCCAAGGAACTGGACTTGTTCCAAGGATAGTTAGTGGAGTGAGAAGAGAATGGGCTGAGGGTAGCATCTGAAGACATGGATATTAAAGAGGAAGAATGCTCTAGAAATGGAGAAGGAATGTGCTCTGGGCTCTGAGAATTCCAGGGATGTGGAGACCTGTGCCTGCCCTTTCTCTTCTTCCCCTCTAGACAGGGTTGCCCTCTGTCTTCTCACAGGCAAGAGTGCCTTCACTTCTCCTCATGGAAGATCAGAGCTTCTGCTTGCTTGGAATAGATGGGGGCCGGGCAGAGAATGCGTCTGTTGAATCATATCTCAACTCGTGCAGGGTATATAAGAAATACTCAGAACCACCTGTGACTTAAGAGTTTTTAAAACATAACCCCCATTTTGTCCCTCTCCCTGTACTTGTCGTTCTGCTAGGGTTTAAGCTCGATTTTCCTGTCTAACTTAGAAAGTCAAGTCAGGAAGTACCAACCAGGTACAAGTGGTCAACTGTGACTAGATCTGGGATTGCTTAGGCTTGGCTAATTCCATGAAACCCTGCGGGCAACGTGGTGGCTGTTGGGAAATGCTGAATCTGGAGAATGTAGACTAGAATCAGCTGTGCTTCTTCACACATCTTCTTTACTTGAATGGCACAGATTTAGAGAGCTCTCTCATTCCTCATTAAACAGGACTGTAAAGCAGGAGGCTGACTCTCTCAGATTAAGTTAGACTGAGGACTAAGAAGGCAAGAAAAAAATTCACCACCTAAAGCCAGTTTTTACCTTTTTGCCTTTAAATCACTATCACATGGCTGTGAGAACCCATGAATTTCAGACAGCCCTGGACAAGGAGGAAATATACATCTCATGTAAGGATTGGGGATGGGATTTTGCCATTACACATATATAATGGATTTCTATAAAGTATCTTTTCTGTGGTTGATTTAGTCACATACCTTTGAAAGCTAAAATAGAATGATGAAAGAAGCATAAATAATTATTGTATTTAAAGACCTTATGATAGATGAATTATTCGTGTTCGTGGCTAATTTTAACTTTACCTACACCTAAAATGCACTGTGCTTGACAATCTTATTGAGGCTATATTATTTAAGAAATAAGAAATTTGAATAATATTTTTGGAAGGGCAATCAGCTGTGCTTTTTTGTTGTTGTTTAGTGTTAAAATCTTTGAAACAGAAAAGGAAGTAGGCTTTTATTCCCCCTCGTGATTATTTAAGTGGAATTGTATGAGTTTGTTATTTATTTTAAAGCTTCAAGTATTTTGGAGTGTTGAGCTTGTTGGCAGCACCGTATTCTTTCCTCCTCTACTTTTACAGCTTTGATAACTTCCTTGGGCCGTTTCCCTGGAGACGGTGATGGTAATGGTCATAACAGGTACACTTAGTCTCCATCACTCTTGTAAGGATGCAATTGGTGTGAGTGGATAAAAACTTCTTATAATGAAATCCCATTCCAGTTACTACAGGGCAGAACTTAAAGCATCTGCAGAAGATGTTGGGAACACTTCAGCATCTTCTTGTCTCTTTTTCTATCCAGCTCAGATATTATTACTTCTTAAATCTTTGTCTGGAGGAATCCATCAATGTCCTTTTTCAGACTCTCTAAACAGTCTCCAAAGAGGATAGGTAATTTTCCTTTTTCTAAATTTTCACGGAATTTTAGGTCAAGTTTTACTATATGTTTAAGAGTCCTTGAGATGCCCGTATAAATAGTTGAGTTGAGTTTAAACACACCTGCTACAATGCATGCATAAACTTAACATATTCTTAGGAGGGATGACTAGGCTAATCACTCCTTCGGTCAGGAGAGAGGCTGCCCAAGGTCTTCTCAACACTTCCAAAATCAGCCCTTAGCTGGTTATATGGAATTTTCCCAGAGGTATTGAAAGTTTTTTGTAATATGCATTAATAAATAGACATGATGCATTTTCTTATGGAGTTGACAGCAGAGTGCCAGTTTTGGGACTCTCTCCAGACTATGACAGTTTAATCTCAGTGATGCCTCCATTCTGTCAGGATGGTAAAGGAGGACTTTCTTTCTTCTTGTTGACATAAAATGTCCTTCTGTGAAGCAGCACTCTGGCAGAACAGTCATATATTCAAGGAGAGAAGAGGCTAGTGGATGTTTCCAGAAATGTTTGCTGAGCATTTGGAATTGGATTTGGCTGTTTCATCATATTCTATATCCATGTTTGGGAATGTTTGAGTCTGATACCTCCTTCTCCTGTTCAGTTTTTTTTCTTCCAATTTCCAGATGTTTTTAAAAAGAAGGCAAGAGTGGTCTCATTGCAATTATCTTTCATTGAAAGACTTTATTCTGCTTCTGTCTTAAACTTCTCTTTCTTAACAGCTTTCCTAGAAAGCAATGAATGAAAATTCTTAAATATGAACAACCAAAGAAAAATTCACCCGTAGTTACCACTTTCTTGATAATCAAATTTCCAAACTGAAAATAATTCTCTTAATAAGGAAATACTTTAACTAAGATAATGGAAATTGTTTTCTTATTTTTTTTCCCATTGTTTACTTAACTAAGATTAATTCTATTATCTAGCGACATCATGATGTAGAATTCTAGCTTATATGTTATGGTTAACAGAAATTCATCTAGTTTGCTTATATGGATGCCATCTGCTTATAGGCTAATTTTCCCCACATAAAATCTGAAGAAACATTTAGGGCCATTTAAACTCAATCCATTCATGAATCAAAACATTGTTTAAGCACCTGCTATAAAGAAGATATGATGCTATCATTTTTAAGGACACAAAGATATATCATGAATCGGCCTGCTTTTAAGCACTTTACAACTAGCATAATTATTAAAGACACATAATCACATAAGGTAGTAAAAGAATGTCAAATCTGACAGTATGAACTGTCAGAGGATGGTGAGCTCACTGTGGGCTGCTGCCTTCAAGAAAGGCTTCCTGAGTTGTGCTTGATGAATGAGGTCTAAATAAGCTATGGTAGAAGTTATGTATAGGTCTATAAAAGATACATATGGGAGAGTAGGGAGAGGGCACAGGCTTCAGGTGGGGGGATCGGAAGAATTAGAAATGCATCAGCAGAACATTGCAGAGTGTTAGGATTGAGTGGAAGGACAGTGAACAGGTCAGTCAACCTGGAGTAGTGGGGAATAAAAGAGGAGAGGCAGACCAAACAGGAGACCATGCTAAAATGCCTGATCAACCTACTCAAATGTTATTCAGACTAGGATTTTCGGCTGACTTCAGCAAGTCAGGATAAATAAATTCCTGTCTAAGTGGGAATTAACTCTGTTGTCTCAGTAATTGATTCAAGTTTTAGTATCAAAGACTGGGTGACTAAACAGCTAGCTAATGGTCTTTATTTTGTTCACCATGCTTTTGACAAGAGCAAATAAACACATATTATCTGTTCAAAGTGTGTCTACATACCAGTCGATGTTAATGGTTCTTAGAGGGACATCTTCTATTTTTTAATTTATTTTTTAATGTTTATTTATTTATTTTTGAGAGAGAGAGAGTGATCACAAGCTGGGAAGGGGCAGAGAGGGAGAGAGAGAGAGAGAGAGACAGAGAGAGAGAGAGAGAGAGACAGAATCCAAAGCAGGCTCCAGGCTCTGAGCTGTCAACACAGAGCTCAATTTGGGGCTCGAACCCACATATCATGAGATCATGGGGGCGCCTGGGTGTCTCAGTTGGTTAAGCTTCCGACTTTGGGTCAGGTCATGATCTCACTTTTGTGGGTTCAAGCCCAACGTTGGGCTCTGTGCTGACAGCTCAGAGCCTGGAGCCTGCTTCCAACGCTCATGCTCTGTCTCTCTCTGTCTCAAAAATAAATAAAATACATTAAAAAAATTAAAATAAAATCATGAGATCATGACCTGAGTTGAAGTCGGACAATTAACATACTGAACTACCCAGGCAGAGGGACCTCTTTTTATAGGGTGAGCGCATGGCCCTACATATGAACATAGTTGCACACTTGTACATAAACAGATTGATTTATATACATGTATGTGTATTTTGGACAGAGAGTTTATATAGGAGTTGCTGGAAATTCTTGCATTTAGTAAACAAGCCCTTGCCTCACCATACCCGGGGAAGGGTTTTCTTTGATATATATCTACTTCTGTTATTTACAGGTATTTTTGATGATGAAAATGAATAGACCATACGTGTCGCAGTCTGTTCATTTCTTACAAATGTGCATGGTCTTTGATCACATCTCTAGGCTATAATCTATAATTAACCAATATTCAGAGACTGCCTGTGAACACCATGAAGGTTTTTTTCTTTTTTCAGGTAGACTCTGTTCTGTGAGCAGGAATCACAACACACCACCAACCTGTCTATGGCCAAACTTAAGATCATATGTTAAAAATGGTACTACAGTAATTGTTTTAAAAGAATTCTTAATTTATAGGTAGAACAACTACGTATAATCTTGCCTTTCAGAATGCACTACTGAATAAAATTATTTAAAGTCATTTGTCTGGTGAGTTACCGAACATTTCATAACAAATTAATCTGTTTGAGGAAATAATTCACTGTGAGACATATTGATGACAGGTTTGGATTTTAGAAAATGGTAATTTATAGTATCAGCTCTGTTGTCTTGATGACCTTCACTAGACTATACCAGTATTTTACTTATTTTTCCATCTTATTTGCCTTCCAACATCCCAGAGAATAATTCATACTGTTGCCCACCTTTGCTAATGATTTCCCCGAAGGTTTTCCTTCATCAGTATCAGGGAAAACTAACCCATTGTCATCACCTTTTAAAAAGTAATTAGCCATGAATAATTGTTCCATCTTGACATCTCTCTAACTGAATTGATTTTCTTTTTCTTTTATTTGAAGGTAGATCTATTAATTGTGGTCATGTTAGAATGCTATCACCCTTTTATTTTCCCATTTCTTAACTCTTTGCTTTTCTGTGAATGCCCTAGAATACACTGGGCTTGTAGACTTTAGTGTCATGTGAACATTTCCCTGGTTTTATTATACATTCTATTCCAAAGTAGAAGATGGATTTTTCTCTCTAGCTTTATTAGATTTGATTTTGGAATATTTTACTTAATGGGTTATTTTCATGGCCGTCTCTATGCAACATTTATATGGGAAATGTGCTTCTTGATTAAAAATATCCCCATAGGGGGATATTTTCCATGGGGATATTTTTGCCCAGAATTTTTCTTAAAATTACCTTTTGGTGGCGTAGAAGTAAAAAAAATTACCCTTTTCACTGGGCATGTGCTGGTCACCTTATGACAATCTCAAGACACTCAAGTACAGTAATTGGAGGATGGCCATGACAACGGATAAAGGAAAAACAAGTAGACCATGCTTGTATAGCTCCTGTTTCTAATGCTCAGATGGGATTTTGTCTATGTGCTCTACCAGGGAGCTACCCTGGAAAATTATTCAGAAGCTTTGGCTGTGACAGGAGCCAAGAGGTTAGTTATGCCTTTGCTTGCTGGTCTCCATTAGTCACTGATTTGCTTCTGGGCACAATTCGAGGGATTAATTTTTATCTACAAATCCCTGTGAGTTTGGGTCCTGGTTATCTTGGCAATAGTATTTCTGCTTACTCTAAAGGCAACTAAGATACACAAGGGAGACTCCTTGATAGAATTATATATGATGAGAAGCCAGTGCTCCGTGCTTAAATAGGTAACCTTAATGTTGTGTAACTAGAATTTGGCAGTAAACAGGTATTTTATGTTCTGCCAAGGTTTTACTATCAGATACACTCTCCTGTTAGCTATTTAATGAGACAAGGTCTTTCCCCCACTTTTGCTATATTGGAGCATTGCTTAGATTTATGTCTGATTCAAAAGCAGCTGTTCCCAGTTGCTTCCTGGTACTTAAAGTCTGAACTATGTCTGGTGTTAGCAATTTGAAAAGCCTTTGTAGCTTGGATACTGATCTTATGTGATGCCGGTGGCTTGGTAAATACTCACGTAAGCAAACAGAAGTGAAAATAGTACACAGTTCATTAGTAGAGTGTTGAAAGCTTGGAATACACTCTGAATCTGAAACCGATTCAGCCATAAAACCACTCTCTTTCTTGGCAAAAGTAATCTCTCTCTGCTTCAATCGCCTGAGTTAGAATACAGGGATTATACAATTTTCTAAACCTTGGCTTCTGTGGAGGATGATAAAGATTACCCATTGGAAGCGAGGTTGCAAACAGCAAGTACTCCAGAATGTGAAAGGAAATAATACTAATTAAAACAATATATACAAAAGAGGATCTATTCCATCCATAGTCATTGAAAATTATCCTCAATAATAAAAATGCAGCTGAATTTGACCTTTTAGTATTTCAGTCATTTAGTTAAATGTGGTGGTCTTTTCATTTTCCTGACTTTTAAGAAATTGAAACAAAACATGGCTGTTGCAAACAACATTGGAGAAAGACAATTTGCCTGTATGTATTGTCTGGGGTTTGTAGGCTACTAGTTCTGAACTTCACAGCTTCTGAAAAAAATCTCAGGGAAGTAATGAAAGAAGAAATAAAGATAGGGCTGACATACAGCTTTTGCATCTAAAATGTGATTATTTTCCACCTAATGTGGTCCTTGGAGAAGGTACCCACCACTGAGCCAACCATGTTTGCCTGAAACTTGGAGTGCCCCAGGATATCCATATGAGTTTATTTGTTAATGTGCTAAGTACTTATTGAGAGGTTACTACATGCTAGGGCAGGTACTGTGCTGGGTAAATAAAATGGACGTGCTTTTTGCTCTCATGAATTGTTCATGAAGAAACCAACAAAAAATAGTAAATGAAGAACAAAGAATGACAAATTACTCTAAGGCTCAGGAAAGGCAAACGCAAGGTACTGAGGTAGATAATAGTATGGACCCCCTCCCTCCACTGGATGGTCCAGGAAGTCTCCTCTGAGGAGCGGGCATTCAAACTGAGGCTCAAAAAACAAGGCGGAGGCTTCCATGTGGAAGTTGCTAGGAGAGTGCTTCAGACAGAGGGAACAGCATGTGAAAAACCTGGAGTCTGGAACAGAGAGAGAGCCTGGGGCTGGAGTGTGGAGAGTGAGGAGAAGCCCCAGGAGCCAGTCTTGTTAAGTATTTTGAATTTCATCCCATTTGTACTGGGAAGACTGAAGAATTAGAGGTCAAGGACAAACAAGGTCTGATTCAGCTTTCAAATCTTGCTGCTGTGTGGAGGATGGACCAAGGGTCCCCTGTCCTAAAGAGCTCTTGCATGTCCTCATTCTCTTCTCTTCACTGCCACTTCTCTTCCTGGCACTGTCACCTCTTGCTTCACTGACTGCAGTAACTTCTTGACTGTCTCTTCAAATCCATAGTTCCTCCATGTAATCCATTCTCCATACTGCAGCTAGAGTGATTTTTGAACAATGCAAACTTGGTTTTCTTCCACTCCTCCTTAGAAGCCTGCAGTGGCTGCCCATTGCCAGTGGGGTAAAGTTGACATCCTTTACCTCATGAAGCCCGCCCTGGCTTGGCCCTTTTCTGCCTCCTCAGCTCTAGCTGTGGGCTCTTCTTCCTCTCTGCACTCTAGTCACATGAAGTTTCTGCCTACTTCATGAACATGGTTCTTCCTGCTTCAGTGCCTTTCACATGCTTTTCCCCTTGTCACCCTAAACATCTATCCCCCCCTGCTTTCACAACTCCAAGCTATCCTAGTGCAGTGGTTCTCAAACTTTAATGTGCATCAGGTTCAATTTCTCAATTTCTAAAATGGGAAAATGATCCATATCACTCCAAGAACATCATGAGGATTATGTATGTCAATTCCTGGAAATTAGGAATAAAATTTTTTTTTTCTTAAAGTCTGTATTTCCTTCCTCTCTTGCCATCAGGAAGCCTAGAGTTGGGATTTTGCAGTCAGGCAGTGAGTTGCATTCAACCATATGCTCTTGGAAACTTCAGCTCAAAGCAGAGAAATGATTGCATGCAAGGCCTGGAAACCTGGCGCCAGGGACTCAGAAAGCTACAGCTCTCCCTATCACCACTTCTCTGGCCATGATGGGCCAGGCATAATCAGGCCACTTCCCTCCTATGGATGGAAGGTTCAAAGACATAATAAATATATTCTCAAGGTGCCTCACGGACTCAGGTGTGCTTATTTCCTGTTTCCTATTTCCAATAGGCTGCTCATTCAAAAAATTCATGACTATAAATAGTGGACTTAATTTTAGCTTAAAGGGTAGAGAGAGCATGGAGCACTTGGGGCTTCTCCAAAAGGATATATAACCTGTTGGGACATCAGGGTGACTGAGGCCAGGTGTAGGCATCTGGACTGTCGGTAGTGTGTGGAACCCAGAACTCAGGGCCAGAATCTAGTGCCCAGACTCCAGCAGGCCACACCTGGCTTTAGGTGAGCTTCCTTATATTGGATAGGGGTACACAGTCCACAGTCATTGCCTTTTTTATCTCTGTGATATGCACATGTCTTCCTTTTGTTTTGATAGCACCTATTCTTCCTTCAAAGTAAGCCCCATAGTCATGAGTCACCAGTATCCACACCATCTGGGTGACTGATGCCCATGTGCTTCCCATTGCAATCTGGTCTTCTTCCTTCCATCGAAGACTAGTTTCAACCCAAAATAATCAGAGAGTACAGTTTACATTTCTATCACCCTCACTAGACTATAGGCAACTTGAGAGCAGGAACTCTTTATGTTCCCATTGCTTAGGACAGACTAGACATTCAAAATAAGCTTGTTGAGTGTGCAAATGTACCAGAACAGTTTTCTTCTGTGGCCAGAAGGGCGGGGCTTCCTGAGACATCAGCTATTTCTCAAGAGCAGGATTCCAGAAAATGAATAAAGAGGATTTAGGGAAGGAAGATGCCACTGAAGATAAAACATGGAACTACCTTACAATGTTGTTTAGAGTCAGTATGTTTAGGGCAACTTTATTTGCACACATTTCAAGGAGGCACTCCTATGATGTAAGTAGTGGGCTCCAGCACAGTTAAATATTATACTGAGTCCTTAACAGTTATGGCTACACACTCTTCATTTTGTAGTGCATTTTTGTAGCTATAGACCGAAAACCTACTTAGAGGACCTTCTTGACAATTCCTCCTCCCGTAACACCCTTTACTTATGCAATATATACTGACTAACCTTGTATTTCAGACAATAACAAGCAAGAGAACACTAGCAAAAAGGACCAAAAGTAACATGCCTGCTGATGTAATTGAAGCATTAACTCCCAGATTATCTCCCTAGCCGAGTAGAGCACTCTTGAATTGAATTCTCAGGTCCATGAATTGAGAAGGAAGCTTGTCTTATAGAATACACAAACTGCCCTCTGATTGGAATGAGGCAGTTATTTGGCATGCTAATTTTTCATATTCCTTTGGAAGAATAGGATCTTGTTCCAGCAGGCTGCCCTCTGACAACTTAGGAAATAGAACACAGATGCTGAAGGCACAGGATAAGGATATAGTAGAAATTTTCTTCCTGCCAACCATGTTTTAAGTCAACTAGCCTTGGAGGCTGAGATGTCTCCAACCCATCAATGTCTGTGGTCCCAGGCAACTATTCTTTCTTTGGCCAGACCTGTTGGCACTTCAAAATATGCATGCAACTCAGCACAGACTGTCTTCTGCATAAATTTGATATTTTGAAGATCAAATTTTGTGTGCTCAGAAAATGAACTTGGAGGAATTCACACCTAAACTTGCCTAGTAGATCTAGCTTTCAATTTTTTCTGAATGGTGAGTCCAAGTCCCTCCTCCAAAGAATAATTATATACAAGAGAGGATATAAATTTCTTTTTGAGTCTGTAACATTCTAGATCATTGGCAAAGGTTCATTAAATTAGCTTTCTCTGAAGCCCAAGAACTCGCCTCCCTCTTCAATTGATGAAATCTTTAGGTTAGGGTTTGTGTCCTAAAACACTTAAACACATTGAGGCTAAACCACAGATAATTTGAAATAAATGAAATAATTGTTATTGAGATATAGAACCTTAGGAACTATACACCATGTTTTGGAGTAGAAATTTGACTTGGAGATATTTTAATGTACAAGAGAGAAAGAAACCCCACTGAACTAATTTATATACGTAAGGAAAAAAAGAGTGTACAAAGGCAGTATATATTCCATTACCTTTGTCTCGTTGCTATTTTTTTCTTACTTGTAAATCTAAGTTTTTATTACTAGGTAGTGTTTTGAAATGTACATCTCAGATACCTCTGAGCATTACCCTATATGCAATCTCCTCTTAGGATCTTTTTAGAAAATAAAAATATATTTTTATTATCAACTGAAATTTACATTTGAAGTTTTGGAAGATAATGAAATTGAGCAACTGTACCCAATTCACAATTGGCTCGAAGATTTTCTCTCTATATATCCATCCATCTTTTACATGCTTACATACATACTCTGCAGACACACAAACATAAAGGATCAAGGACACTGTCAAGCTCCATTATTTCCATGTCATCTTAAGTCATTTCTTAATAAGTTAATGAATAATGATAATGAATTATCTCCTAGCTGAAGCCATTTATAAACTGTACAAATGTTTGGAACTTAGCTGATGAAATCTATAGAGTCTAATCTGGAAGAGACAAAGGGCATAAGCCCTACAAAAGAGAGAAAGACCAGATGGCCTTGTTAACATGTTAAAAGTGGTAGAAAAATCTTGAGTGTAGAAAGCGAGTACAAATATAAAACTCCTCAAACACCTGAAAAGGTGAGCTGTCAATTTCCCTGGGGATCAATTGTGAAGTTGTTCTATTAATCTTTGGCTAGTAAATATTGGTAATATTACTAAATCTGTGGGGGAGAAACAGGGATTTGCAAGTAACAAAGACTTATTATGGATCATTTTTGATAGCTGTGTTTGTGGAGTCTAGACAATAGCTGTGGAGAAGAGCATGTGATGGAGCGGGCCTTGGGGTGAGAAAGATAGATGGTATGTAAGTGTGATAACAAACACACAAGAGAAGAGTTGACATTAAAGAATGGGGCGATATTTGGAATAGGATGAAGGTCAATGATAATATTGTATACATTCTTATATGAAAATAATGCACAAGCAGAGTGTAATTCTCTAGGGTGTAGATTAGTGATGAACTGAGGCTTAGCAAATTGGGACTGTTCATTATATGCATTGTTGACAATAAAAGAATGTTGTTACATTTTGCCTTTGCAATTTTGATGAGACTGTGCCAAAGTGGATGTGCCAAAATAGCCTGTCTATGTCTTCCTGGATAAAACGACAGCGTACAAATTGGCCGTGTCAAATGGTTAAAGGCGAAACTTCCTGCTGTGAACATTATGGCCAAGCTTACTTTATATTGCCATTTCTGGGCTCCTAGACTTGATCACCGGTTACCAGCATCTCCTACACAGCCCTGGCAGGGTGAGAATCCACCTCTATTATTGTAGTTGTTTATTGATTAATGTGTAGGTAGGAGACCCAAAGGAGAAAATGGATATTCATGATTCTTCTTGAAATAGAAGATTTTCTGCAGTGATACCTCTATTTTTTATTGGTGATTGGAGTTTTTCTCTATAGGGAATACTGAACATTTTGTAAAACTATCATCTGGGTGATAGAAATAGGTAGCCTCTGTGGTCAGGTCAGATACGGAACCAAAGATGATCATATTAACTTTACTTTTCTTCCTGAGATTGTCCAGGAAACTGCCCTTGACAATTAGCCATTTTTCTGCATGCTTGGGTTTGGCAGTCATTCAGTTCAGGAATATTCTGGTTCTCCACTTTCGAGGTATGGGGCAGTATGGTTCTCCCCCATTCTCCTTTGGAAGGTGAAGTTTGTCTTGTGACTTGGTTTTGCTAATGAAATGTGAACAGAAGTGACATGTAGAGCTTCCCTTTTCCTTCCGTGGGAGCATGCGGTCGTGGTGGCAATGGAACCTCTGCTTGCTTGGGTCTCTGACTGGCATACCCTGGCAGAGCCCCCACTGTTACCTTGCATCACCCCTAGGATGAGGGAAGAACAAACATGGTTGTTTTAAGCCACTGAGATTTGTGAGCCCAGCCCATGCTGACTGGTATGTTGGAAAAGAGCGAAGTCATTCAGTCTCCAGATACTTATGCAACCCTATTTTCTTTCTTTAAACACTATGAGTTCCAAGTTAGTATTGGTGTTATTTTACCTTCATAAGGGGTCCAAAAACAGAAAGATAAAAAATTGTAACATTTCTGAATTTTTATTTCTGGTAAAGTATTACTGCTTCATTAAACATCATGTATAGCTGCTAAGTACTAATTATTTGTTAAAGTTTTAAAATTATAATTATGCCAGCAACTATGACTAAATCACTAATAAGGATTGGGATTGCACTGCAAATGGTTCAGTTGGTAAACTTCGTGAGCAGGTGACAAAGGATCATTAAAAAAAAATCTAGAGCTATTGTACCGAAAGCGTGATTTATCTTATTTTGACAAGTGCGCGTTTGCTTTAATTGTACGTGATAATAATCTGTAAGGGGACTGGAGATGTGCTGGGATTCATTTTGGAAAGGTGATCCAAAACACCTCGAGACTGCACGCTGTTCTTAAGTCGGCTGAGAAATGAGGTGTGACATTGCCAAGTTTCCATGTGAAAATGATTATGTTTGTAGATTGAGAGAGAATGAACCTAAATTATTCTATTGTATATTCTGGTTGACTGACACACAGATTTGCCTAATCAAGGATGTGTACTGCCAATAATTGAGTGTCTTCTATTTTTCAATTTTCAGAAAACTACTTGATAATTCAAGTTTTTTTCCAGCAAGAATCACTCATATGCCCTGTGTTCATTTATATTCTTCTGTTATGGTTTGGTTGTAATCCAGGGTTTTCTGACTGATTAGCTATGCATGGCTTGTTTCAGACCAGTGCAAACTCCAGCATTCTCCTGGTCTTCTGGTTTCTTTTTCATGTGCAGTGTTATGCGTTTTCCTTACTTCTCCCTGAAATGTAGTTGCTAGTGCATAAAAAATGTTAGTCGAGCCTTAAAAAAATGTAAATACCACCTCACAACAAGTCTATCATTGAATGCCAGAGAAATTATCTCTCTCTTTTATCTAGCCCAAGGAAAAAAAAAAGAAAAATGCAAACTGAAAAACTGAAAACTGAATTATCCATTAACTATTTGATATCAAAACCTTCCTAAATGTCTTGAGGCATTGTTACTTAATCTTAGATTTTTTTCTGCCTCAAACATAATCTCATATATATATGTGTATATATATATACATATACATACATATACATATGTAAGCCACATATATGTATGGCTTAATTATTGCAATAACAGAAAATTTACGTATAAATTATATATTAGAAAGAAGGATACCCCCAGAAAGCAATTGTATATAGTACAACTTTTACCTTTGCTTCTATTCCATTACTTTAAATTCAGGCGATACAATCTCTCTTTAAACTTCCTCCAGGATTACTTTGCATTGCTCCTTATTTGTTCCTTGAAAAGCTTCTGCAGATGAAATGTTATTTACTATAGCCCTTGCACTCACTAAAACTTAATAGGAAAAATACTTATAAGCGGCGCAGTAGTATCTGTCAGAAAAGCAATAATTTGGTTTCAAAAACCTGTCTGATCCTTTTTCTTTTCCTTAGGCTCTGCCAACTGATACAAAATTGCATACCAGTGACTCAAATGGACAAAAAGCAAATGCCAGTAGGAACTCCTAACTCAGATGTTCTGTCTTCTATTTTCTATCTGCATGTTCCTGAGAGTGGGGAGTCACATACCATGTGTGGGTGCTGGAGGAGGACAGCACTGCAGCAATTCTGGAAGGTAGATCTGGGATTTGAATGGCTCTCAGGTCGGATACAGCCTCGTGGTGAGGAGAAGGCATGGGGTCTCCTTCTCCCCTTGAAAATCATTGCCTTCATGATGGAGAAAATGTTTCAATAGCACATGTTAGGGAATGGATGAGGTATCACCTCCATTCTCTTTGAACTGAACTATTTTAGGTGCATATTGTAAAGTTATTAAGAGTTTCAAAGAGCTTATTCTTTTAAGCCATCTTTGTTGTCAAGAGTATGCACTAAAATTCTGGATCCCAAATAAGATTGTCAGGTGGGGGCCTTCTAGTCTGTCAGTCTTAAATGAGTGGGGCCCCATCTTCCTGCTACCTGGAGCAGCATTCAGAGGAAAAGGGGACATAAAGGCACCCCGAGCATTCTGACAAGGCTTTGGTAGTTCTTGACGGCCTCTCGGTGCTCTCTGTGCTCGGCCTGTGTGACTTGAGAGCTGCTCGCTTGGGTCTCTTTGGCTTCTGAGTTTACTACAGCAGCAACTTAATCCGTGGATGAGACTTTTCCAGTTTTTACTTTTTTCTTAATTTTTGAATTATTCGTGGCTCCTTTGTCTAACACTTCTTCTCCCCCCCTCCCCCCGCTGTGGCAATTGTGGACCTTAATATTATACGGCTCAGTGTAGGATCTCAACCTTTTCAGCCTCAATACCTCCTAGCTTCCTATGTTCATTGCCTTCTAAAATGTTTTCTGAAAGTGTTGTTCCCTCCCTTGACTCCAAGCCTTGTTCACACTCCTCCACTTGTTGGGAATGTGCTTTTAATTTCCACTGAACTGGTGAGAATCAGTATATTCTGAGAAGCTCCCAGATTCAGTGAATGGAATTACTGAAAAAGCATATGGGGTATTTTTGATTCTTTCTTTTCCCTCCCTCTCCACCATCTATCCTTCAGCAACTCCTGTCAATTCTATTACTGAATACGTTCCTTCTTCTAAGGACTTCTCACCCTCTCCCCGAGGACTGTTGTCATCCAAGCTATCACCTGTACCCCTAACTGGTCTCCCTGTGTCCACATATGACCCTCACAAAACATTCTCTACTCAGCAGCCACCATGATCTTTTACAACTAAAAAGCAGATTGGGGTGGGTGCCTGGATTGCTCAGTCAGTTAAGCGTGAAGACTGTTGATTTCAGCTCAGGTCATGATTTCGTGGTTCGTGAGATCAAGCCCTGCATCAGACTCTGCACTGACAACACGTAGCCTGCTTGGGATTCTCTCTCCCTGTCTCTCTGCCCCTCCTCTGCTCACACACTCTCCTTCTCAAAATGAATTAATAAACATTAAAAAAAAGTGTAAAATGGATGGTATCACCACCTCAGAAACCCCACAGTGGTTCCCAGTGACTGCAGTTATCTGGTCTCTGATACCTCCTCAACTTCACCATCTACTTCTCTTTCCTCGCTTATTATATTCCTGTGTCCCAGGCCTTCTTTCTGTTTCTTGAACAACTAAAACACATTCTCCTCTGGGACTTTGCATTTGCTGTTCCTCCCGCATGCAATCCACTTAGCCACAGATCTCTGCCTCTTCAAATTCAAGTCGAGGTTCAAAGGCCACCTCCTCAGAGAGGATGTCCTCAGTCACCATACATAAAATAACCCCTTGACCCCCTGATTCTATATCCTATTAGTCTATTTTGTTTTCACTGACATTCTTATTATAATCATTTTCTTAAGTTCCCCTTCTCCCCATTCAAATGGATATTAGTTTTCTTCTTAACCATTCTGTGGATACCAAGTGCCCAGATCAAGGTCAGCCTATGAATTTTGTCTGTCTGAGGGAAGAAGTCTGAAATGCCACCTCCATCATGAGTGCCCATTAGCTCCTCTAAGGAGACCTTCCCTACCTACATTTATGTTCTTGTTTCTCTGTTAGAGTTGAAGCTTTTCCAGGCCCTGTGCTCTGTTCAAATTGTTATCCTCCAGAGTGCGTTCTGTGGGGGGAAACACTTAGTATATATTTACCGAATTCAATTATATTCTTAAAGGAAATGGAGTAACAAATGGAAGTAGCAGGCCTGAGTATCGGAGAGAAATAGAAACAATCAGCAACAGCCTCAAACAGTTACTATGCAAGTCTGTTCATTTTCAGGTATTAATTCTCAGAGACACTTTATTTCCAGATTTCCCTATCCAAGAGCTCAGTCCACAAAAGCTGCTCACGGTCTGTTGGCTCAAAAGGAGAGGAAGCAGAACTGGCAAATAGACGAGCTCACATCCTCAGAAGTTTAATCAGTGCCTACTGTGTGTCGTGATTTCTTGTGCAATCTGTGGGCCAGGACGTGGAGTGGAGTGTTAGGCAGAAAGCTATTGGCCGGTAACCAGAAGGGAAAGGAACAAGCAGAGGAAAGGAATGATAAAAAGGAGATTGATGTTCAAAATTCAACTTTCAAGTCAGACCAAGGAGGATATAGAAAAACTTTCTAAATCTCTCCAGTGGTATTGGTTACTGGGCTTTCCATAGCAGGTAAAGAAAAGACACTCTCGAGCCCGTGTAATGTGGAAATTGCTTTTAGTCACTCTCCCCAGGAAAGCAAGACATGTCAGCCTGGAAGCTGTTAGCCTGCCAATCCTATTGTCAGGCAACCAGGACATTTGAATTCGGATGTGCTGAAGTTCCATTTGGGGGTTTTCTGCCGCAAATCCCTAACATATACAGAGACCTCTGGCTAGAAAATGAGGAGGCTTCACACATCAAATCTCTTTTCGAATGTATTTTAAACAGCTCTGCTCAAAGAATCCTGGCAACAAGTTACAAATTGAGGTACTCAACAAGGCTGGGGACAGGTGAGAGGGAGAACAGGCGGTTATTTCAGGAAGCAGAACAGCCACCTGCTTTCATAGCAGGGTCATTCCTTCCTTTGTATTCATTCAACAAGACCTAGTGGCAAGGCAGTGCATCACGAGGCCATAGAACTTAGGCTCGGCATCTGAAAGTTTGCTTTCAATCCTATTGTGACGGTTAGTTTTATGTGTCGACTTGGTGAGGTCAAGTTATTCAGTCACACCTGGGTGTGGGTGTTGCTGTTAAGGTATTTTGTATTTTGTAGATTTGACATCACAGTCCATTGACTTTACATAAAGGAGATTATCCTTAATAATCTGGGTGGGTCTCATCTAATCAGTGAATGTTCTTAAGAGCAAAGCTGAGGTTTCTCTGATAGAGAGGAAATTCTGCCTGTGGACCACAGCATGAAGTCTCACCTCAGCGTTTCCAGCTAGTGCTGGCCTGCCTGGAGGCTTTGGACTTGCCCAGTCAGGCCTTATAATTGCATAAGCCAGTTCCTGGAAATCTCCCCCTACCCCACCGCCTTTCTCACTGTCTATATAGTACTAGTAGAATATATAGTAGTATGTGTGTATGTATACACACACACACACACACACACAGGCTTCTTATAGGTTTATATATATATATATATATGATTATATATATATTTATATAGATATGATTACAAAATGTATATGTGGTCTTCTCTTAGTTTTGTTTCTCTGGCAGAACCCTGGCTGATGCACTTAGGGACCAAGCTGAAATTGGGAATGAACCTTATTCACTCTGTGCCTCAGTTTCTTCATCTATAGAATAAGGGTAACAATAGCACCCACCTCACAGGCTTGTGGTGAAGATTAAGTGAGTTAATGAATGTAGGTCCTTAGGCTGGGGATGGGCACATAGTAAGCACTCTTTTGAATTATTATTATTATTATTATTATTTTTTTAGTGTTTTATTTATTTTTGAGACAGAGAGAGGCAGAGCATGAGCGGGGAGGGGCAGAGAGAGAGGGAGACACAGAATCCGAAGCAGGCTCCAGGTTCTGAGCCGTCAGCACAGACCCTGACGCGGAGCTCGAACACATGAACGTGCGATCATGACCTGAGCCGAAGCCGGACGCTTAACCGACTGAGCCACCCAGGCGCCCCTCTTTTGAATTATTAAGCACCTACAGCTTGCTTATGATAGCTGCCAGGGAGAAATTGGAATAAAAAAGATGAGATGTCTGACGTCAAGAAGGGTGCATTCTTCAGAGGTTTACAAGGCACAATCACAGGTCAATGTAATCAGCACGTAATCCTAGTACACACCTGTAATTTGGGAAAGGTTGGCTTATCAGGCTCATCCTATTCCTAATGAGGATAGATAATATTTATCTATTATGTGCTAAGTATGATGCAATTTCATTTGCTTGCTTTTTGATTCTTCCTTTATTCACTTGGTATTTCACTTAACAAACACTCATTGGGCTCCTACTCTATATTAGGTACAGTTCTAGATGCCAAGGTATAGTGGACAATCAGAAGAGATCCCTGCCTCCTTGTAATATATATTCTAGCAGGAACCACAGACAATACATAAGGAAAAAAAATATGTCATATAATTTCAAGTATGGGTCAGTTCTATGAAGGAAACAAAAACATGGGAAGAATGGTCAGGGTAGGTCTGGTGACCTTTAGGCTGAGACCTGAAGCTGCAGCTTTGCAAATATCTGAGCGAAGATGACTTCACGTAAGAAAACAGCGAGTGTGGAGGCCCTGAGACCGAGAATAATCTTGACATATTGGAGGAAAATGAATCCTACTGTGGCTGCGTCAGAGTGAACAAAGAGAAGACCAGCAAGGAAATGAGGCCGGGAAGGGCAGTAGAGCCCAGACTTTACCGAGTCTGTAGGCCACGATGTGGAGTTTTACTTTATGTCAGGTGTGAAAATATTGATGCATTTTGAGTAGGAAATGCAGATGTTTATCGTAGAGGCTGGGGGGAAAGTCTGGGGTGTGCTCGTGTGGGAGTGGAGAGAAGAGTGAGAACAGCAAGTGAGCCGCTGGCTAGAACAGGTGAGGGATGGCGATGGCGGCCATGCAGGAGACAGACACGGCAGAGTGAGAAGTAGATGACAACCAGAAGGGATTTGGAGGCAGAGACGTGGGATGGAGCCAGAAATGAAGATGCAGGTGCTGCCTTGACATCTTTGAGCTTCACAGGGCCTCACAGGCCTCAGTGTGAGTTCCCTGGCTGTTGCCAGATAGGCTGCCCACCCAGCAGCAAAGCCTCCCTACCTGGGAGTTCCTGCCTCAGTTGGACCAGCTGCACTCCACCCCTCCTCAGTCTAACGGGTTTCACCTCCCTGCCAACCTGTGAAATTATTCAGATAAGGCAATCACGTCTTCCTCCTGGAACCAGGGGCCGCTTCACCCTCTAGCTTCTACACCTGTCCGCCTGCCCCCAGTCCTTGCTTATTCATTCTATTCCTGCATGCGCCCTCTGTGGCTCTGTCTACTCTGGGCTGTGCAGTACATGTGGCCTGTGAACTGCCAGTGTCCTCTGTCCAGTGCTGGGTGCTATGAGTGTGTTTGGCCATCTCTTAGTATTTAAGGCAAGGGGTCCCTCCCTCACCAATGGAGTGAATAGGAGGCGATCAGAACAATTGATGCCAAGAACAGAATGGTACAGCCACAACCAAGGGCCTTCAGTCTGCTTTCATACGTCTCTCTTTGCTAATTAACTGGCTCCTGATGTAGCCAGAAGGTCTGAGCTGTGAGTGTGATTGGGTGGAGGCAGAAACTGAAAATGGCAACTTCATGGCTGCAGCTAGAAACCCAAAATACCCTGAAGGGGTTTGTACAGAGAGAGAGAAAAGAGAGTGAGAGGGAAGCCTGCACTGCAGGGAAAGACCGGGCTGCCACAGAGGAGGGTTCCGTCCAGCAATGTCTGGGTTGTGGGCATAGCCATCTTCTTTTTCTTTTTTTTTTTAATGTTTATTTATCTTTGTGAGAGAGACAGAGTGCAAGAGGGGGAAGGGCAGAGAGAGAGGAAGACACAGAATCTGAAGTAGGCTCTAGGCTCTGAGCTGTCAGAGGGACTTGAACCCATGGATCACAAGATCATGACCTGAGCTGAAGTCAGACACTTAACCGACTAAGCCACCCAGGTGTCCCAGGTATAGCCATCTCCTGCTGCCTATGGCTCTGTCTCAGCAGAGAGCCTAATTCTCAGAGTTCTAGAACATAGAAAAAAAAGGCATCATGTCACCCCTGTGCACAGCAAAGAGGTTAATTCAAACCTGACTTAAGTCTAGGGTCCTTTAAAAAAATTTTTTTTAATGCTTATTTATTTTTGAGAGACAGAGAGAGCATGAGCATGGGAAGGGCAGAGAGAGAAGGAGACACAGAATCTGAAGCAGGCTCTAGGCTGTGGGCTGTCAGCATAGAGCCCAATGTGGGGCTTGAACTCATGAACCGTGAGATTGTGACCTGAGCCAAAGCTGGCCACTTAACCAACTGAGCCTTCCAGGCACCACAGGGTCCTTAATCCATACAACCAAGGCCACTGGGAGGCCCCTACCCCTGATGGAGAAAGAGGCCAAGAGAGGGCCGCCTACTGTCTCCGTTCCTGTCAGCTACTTCCAGCAGGCTGGGGAGGGACGGGGGAAAGCTGTTTGGCCTGGGACTTAAGCTCAGATGCCCATGGGAGCCCCTTTAGGAAGGTGGGAATTTGGGATTTTTTCAAAATGGTTTTATACTTTCTCCACTTATTTTTTAAAGCTTATTTATTTATTTTGAGGAAGAGAGAGAATCCCAAGCAGGCTTTGCACTGCCAGCACAGAGGCTCCAACCCATGAACAGCGAGATGATGACCCAAGCTGAAATCAAGAGTCAGATGCTTAACTAATTGAGCCAGTCAGGCACCCCACCGTTTCTACTTCTTAAATAAACATTATGTATATATACAACATTATGTGTATAAACATTATGTATATATACATTATGTATAAACGTTATGTATATGTGTATATATATCACATCACTGTAACTTTTATGCTGTGTTTCTATGCACTTAGGACCCCATGCTCAATACCTAATATTATTGAAATTGCTGACTCCATCCCATCAGCCATCAGTAAATATTTACTGGTTCCAGATGAGGTTGATGTGTTCTGTGCAGTTCCTATGTCAACAGCCTCTAAGCTGCAGTTCACCTCCCATTCTGAAGGATCACACAGACCTCCACCAGACTACCCGTGGAGTGCCCGAGCAATTGTGCCTTTGCACTCAGTCTCTGCAGGGAAGCTCTTAGCCTCATGCTCCTTCCTCAGGGACACAGGTATGGCATTGCATTGATGGAATTCTTCTCTGGAGATATTCATTTGACACACTCATTAAGGACCTACAAACAGAATAGCTTAAAAATAGGAAACAGGTAGTTGTCCCACACATAGTGGGAAGCCCTGTCACCTTGGCTACACTTTTAAAAATTATTTGGTAAATCTAGAGATGTTCCATTCCTGAGACTATCAAAACACTTAAGATTTAAAATTTTACTTAACCCATTTGTGCTGTTACTTGCAAGTCAACCAACTGGGATGGAGCCCCTTCCAACAGAAGGCTGTAGAACCTGTCCCAATAGAAATCAACAGGAATTCCTGTATTGCTTGTAGAGAGTCTTTCATGGCACAGGCTTTAGCAGCTCCTCTTGCAGAGTCTCTGGGTTGCTTATGATGGCCGGAAGTTGCCCATGTGCTACTGATATGAGAAACTGCCCTCCCTGGGCCTTGTGTTATACATCATCAGAGTGGAAATTGTAGGCCACTTTCTCTGCTTTCTTGGAAATAGTCTCTACTAGACCCCTCGCCTATGACCTTCCATACCATTATGCCTTGGTTCATGAAAGCAACACCCCACAAGTTTGGTACAACTTGTGGGATTGGGAGAATAATACAGGCTCATGTGAAAGAAGGCATTTGAATTGAGTTCTGTTGACAAGATTCCCATAGCTAGTGGGATTGGGATTATGTATTCCAGCAGAAGAAAATAACAAACCAGGGCAGAAAGTGAGAGAAGCCCAGAATGACAAGTGATTTGGCTTAGCTGATGGGAAATAGGAGTCAAGCCTGTGAACATATGCCGGGCCCTGCCTTATCAAAGACTTTGAACTCTAACTAGGTCCATGCTGAGAATTTAAATCTTATCAAGAAGGCATTAGAATGTGTTGAGGTTTGCTAGCAGTGATGGGACTTGTGGATTCAGAAGATTGCTCCCCTCGTCTGAGATGTTCAGCGTGGAGGGGGTGTGGTGGAACTTCTGGGAGCAGGGCGTAGTATTTGCAGCTGTCTGTGGTCAGTCTATGGTTCAGTTGGTTTGTTCCCAGCATTGTGTGATGTGTGATGCAAGTCTGGGCTAGTCACAGCGTCAGGTTCAAGTGATTGGTGCAGGAAGACACAACTGCTTCATTTTCATATCCTCCAACAGCACCTGCAGGCAGTGTGTGTGGTGGCTAGGAGTCCAGACTTTGCATCTTGACTACTGGGCCCAAATGCTCCCTCTATTACCAATTAGATGAGTGACTTAGGCAAGCTGCCTCCCTCCTCTGGGTCTCAGTATAATACAGGATTGTTGTGCAGATGAAGTGAGTTAATATAAGGATAACTCAGACCAGTGTCTGGCACAGAGTAAGAGTTCTGTAAGTTATCATCTGGCGAGGAAAGACAAGTGCTCTTTTCTGTTGGGTTCATTGCCAAGATGCTGTAGTCTTGGACCTGCTGAGGCCCATCTTGCCTCCATGTGAAACCCGAGAATAAAGCCACATGGAAGAGAATAGAGTTGAGAGATGGAGAAATACTGACTTTTGATGACACCTCTGATTTGCTTAAGTACATTTGAGTTAGCTCGTCAGACTATTTGTAGTGAAAGATTCAGTCAGTACTACTACTGATATTTCCCTCAGTTTGAGGGGTATCTCTTATTTCTTTGCTGCAGGTGATTCTGTGACTTGTCTAAATCTTTTCTGTTAATATCTCACAATTCTGGAAAGCACTAACCAAGCTACCTAGCTTGTTTTCTTGTTTTTGTTTGTTGTTCTCATGTTATTGTGCCCTGAACCCCTGCTGCTCCCCAATCCTGGCATGCTGGGCGGGAGAGACCTTAGAGTCCCTTTCTGTGCCCGTCCTCTGAGTCCAGGGCAAGGTCAGCCCTTCGTGTCCTCTATCCTAGGTCTCTCTCTTGTTCTTTTCTGTTTTTGCTGCTTTTCGTAGTAAGAAACTCACATGCCTTCTTCCACCTTATATTTCTGTCTCCTCGCTCCACTGTCCAATGCTGCTACAGAATGGAAAAGTCTGAGAAGTGGGGAGGATGAAATAGATATGTGATGGCCAAATGTGCGGGGCATGTTTGTCCTCTTGGGATCCAGGGTGAGGATCGCTCCACTCACTTGCTCCTCCCCAGACTGTCCTCTCTATGACCCGTTCTCAATCCGGCGCAGAGGAGACGCAGCTCTGGGGGTTCTTTATCTGAGCTTTAAGTGTTGGTATTTCCTCCCACACTTGTCCCCAGCCGGTTGCTAGCACAGGGCTTTGAACCCGCAGGTGCTCAGTGCCTGCTTCTCATACTCACCCGCCCCTCCCCCTTCTCTCAGGTGGGAGGCAAGGAGGAGGAGGTGAAGGAACACACAGAACCGTTAGGGGCTGTACAAGAGGGAAGAGCCTCAGTGAAGGAAGAGGCGAGACTTCACTTCTCCGGGAGTGAGGGAGAGGTTGGGAAATAAGGAAAGGAAGAAGAGCACCTGGGATGGGAAGTGAGGGAGAATTTCAACTGGAGGTGATGAAGGACGGACTGGCAGCAGGACAGCCGTTCCTGTGGGTGGTATCGCCCTCTGCAGTCGACCTGTGCTTCCCTCACTCTCCTTGTCCAGCCACGCTGGCTTGCTCTGGACCCCCAGATACACCAAGCTCTCTTTGACCTCTGCGCCTTCACAGGTGCTTTTCTCTGGGCCCAGTAAACTCCTAGGGCTTGGCTCAGGCATCATTTCCTCTGAGACCTCACTCGCCTCAGGCCTTGGTCAGCTGGTGTTGTTTTCTGTGCTTGTAGCTGCCTGAACTTTCCCATCGGCACACACATCACACTTGATCTTTATTATTTGTAAAATTGTCTTTCCTCTTTGTCAACTGCTAGGAGGTGCCCCAGAAGGACAAGATTGGTGTTTATTCTATATTAATCTCTGCTGTAGCCCAAGGACCCAGCACGTTTCCTGGCTGTATTAGATGTTCAATACATGTTTCTTGAATGATGAACTCTGGTGGAAATCTTAGAATATTCTTCGAGATGATAATTGTAAATCTTTTCTTTTGCAATGGAATTATACCTGCTTAATCTGTTGCCTTCTTTCTACCATGTCACATAATGCTGGGAGGGGGAATCAGGTCCATTTGTATATTTATGCATAGTGTGTCTGAGCAAGAGCAATCCGCCTCCAGGCACCCAAAGGTAATACCGTCATTTCAGACTCTTGCCTTATGAGATAGAAAATTGATATAGTAATCCACTTAACGCTACTGTGATATTTTTTCCTCTAATATAAAATGATTTTTTTTTCTTCAAAGGGCAACAATGTCATCCAGAAAATTACTTCAACCTCTGACTTCACGTGAGGTGTAGTTTTGTAGATGGATCTAGCCATTCCTGTATTGGGCCTGTGTAGATCTGGTGACCTGAAGGCAGCTGCTTCTATAAACCAACACATGTCTTTCAAGCTATCCAGTCTCAGAAATTCACTTTCTCTTAGAGTCAGCTTTTTGGGGTCTCTCTCCCTGAACTCTGCAATTTCCCTGTGAAGAGAAAAAGGGACAGCACTGGAAGGGAGTGTAAGTGGAGGGAAGAGAGGGGCAGAGGTATTCGGTAAATGGGAGCATCCTTCATGGTGACAAGTTGCACTGCATGGAAGTGATCAGTGTGTGCATGATTGCTTTCTTCCTGGTCTCCTTCTGACATCTGGGGATTTACGCCATTGGAGCTACTCATCTACCTTAGCTAGGAAATTACAAAGGAAGCGGAGAGAAGAGTATGGGAGGAAGCGAGGGAGTTTCTGAGTTTGACAAGCAAAAGTAAAGTTAAAGCAGCAATGACTGGTGCTTTTATAACAGTTTCCAAAGTTGACATTTGAAGTTTATGGTGCTTTCCTTAATGAGGTGTTTGAGTAGAGAAACAATAACACTCAAATTAAGTTCAACTAAAGACTCAAAATATCCTCATACGTTTTTGTTTTTATCTTGTCTTCCAGCGACATACTAAGAGAAATCTGTTCTTAGTGGCAGTGTCTATGACAACAAACTCATTTCATTTTCTTACTTTTATGCGCATGATAGATAACACTGAAGAACTTTTGATATCTATCTACATAGACAATTAAGCAACTAGAGACTGTCTCCCACCCCTAGAATGATTTAGACCCATTCTTAGTTAGCCTGGGATTTAAGGGCAAGACTGTGGGTGGGGACTAGACACAGTTAATAAACCAGAGACTCAGGCTTTCTGACTAAAGAAGAATTATATTGTCTTAATCTTGGATAATCAATTCTCTTTCTTCATGAAATGTAAGTCTAGTCTTTGTTGGGAGTAGTTAGGGGTTCGGGAGAATCCCAAGAGAAGCAAGAGAGGGTGAGATTCTAAGTGCACAAGTAGTTTTTAGTACTTATCATTTGTAGGGTGTTATCTGATGCACTGGATTAGAAGCAAAAACATAAAAGAGGCAATTCTCATTCTTCTTCCAGTGTTATATAGGTAGCACGGGTACCCTGTAACTATAGCTCAAGGCAGAGTCTTGCCCTTACTGTCTCTCTTAAAGTTAATCTCAGTCTGTGGATACCCAAATTCAGCAGGAGAATCTCAGGGAAAAACAATATAGAAAAAAAAATCTATCTGATGAGTGCCTTTTAGTGTTCAAGGCACAAAAGGTCAACTATTTCATAGCCCACGAGCCAAAATGTCTTTAGTGATACTCTGCTTGTCATACAGCAAATTGTGTAGGTGACTTTTTTTCCTGCCTAACAAATTTTATTAGTCAAGATATTTTACGATTCTAGGCATGCATGCGTGTGTGCATACTCTGAATGAATGGTTTAAAGGATTCTAAACAATATGGATATTTTCCAGCATGTTCCTCCATTGGTCTGTCTAGACTCTGTCTCTACATCTTGAACAGCAATGGCTTCTAAACTTGAATCGTTCTTACCATTGAGTGGGTGGCTTTTAAAATTTATAGAGTTCTAAGCCCAGCCCAGGTCTACTCAGAATCTCTAAGAGTTAAGCACATTTTTAATAAACTTCTCAAATAACTCTGATAATTAGCTGGTTTAAAGTCTATATTATGCTATGTTCCAGAGTCTCTCATGTAGTAGTTTCAAAGAGAAATGTATGTGGTTTAGAGTGATCCTTTTGATGTTGGCTAGATAGTCGAGAGTTTGAATAGAAGATTCACCAGATTTCAGCTGCAGCATGACTTCAGGCAATTTTATTACAGCCTCATATAAATTGGAATTAATATTACTACCTAATGAATAAGACTGATGTGGAGATCAATTATAAAAAACAAATGTAGAAAATCATATCTGGGAATATGGTACTTAATAAAAGTTAGCTATTTTATTAATAGTATGTGAATGTTTATATACATGTTATATGTATGTGCATATACATATATTCTTTGCATATTCTACATGTTTTTATTATATGTCAATCTCTTATAAATGTAGCCTTAAGAATTTTCTGAAGATGATTTTTCAGGACAGTAGGTAGATTTTCTGTTCTGCATACAGGCTATTCAGCATTTTCTGTAAGGGGCATCTGGGTGGCTCAGTTCGTTAAGTGTCCAACTTCAGCTCAGGTCATGATCTCACGGCTCATGAGTTCAAGCCCCATATTGGGCTCTATGCTGACAGCTCAGAGCCTGGAGCCTGCTTCAGATTCTGTGTCTTTCTCTCTCTCTGCCCCTCCCCCCCACACACTGTGTCTTTCTCAATTAAAAATAAATAAACATTAAGAAAATTAAAAAAAAGAATTTTTAGTAAGCAGTTTTTAGGGAGAATATGAGACTATCTAGTTTTATGGTGTTCTCTGTCATTTGTAAGTTTGTTGGCATTTAGCACAGTGCATGGCACACATTGACTGCTCACTAAAACAGCCGGGCTCATCTCTCTAAAACTGCCATGCCAACACAAGTATCCCAGACCATGTAAGTACATGCTGAGCAGTGATGAAAGGTAAAGAAAATCTCTCTGAGGCTTGTTCACATCCTTTACGTGTGGCTTCTAAAAGCCATGTGGGTGCACATCCGTTGTGCCCACTTAGCATGTCTGATTTTGCGAGGGAGAAACGCTGGCTAACACCAATCAGCCAGGAAAGTCAGGAGGCAAAATGCTATGATGTGAGGGAAGTCATGGAGAGACAGACACTTAGGGAACGTTTGTTTCGGTGCAAGGTCAGTGCTCATTAATACTCGTGCAGATTGCTTATTAACTACCCAGAAAATTCACTTCAAGTTTTCAAGCTACATAATACTCAAAATCACCACCTGAATATAGATTAGGAGATGCGAGCTTGCTGTACAGAAAACTAGAACAGTGTCGTTGAACAATAAGCCCCATCCTCTCTGAAAGTGGAGATTATCCCACGTATGACTGATTCCACCTACCCACCCCCTGCCCCCACTACGTGACCCTTCTTTTTCCAGCTTAGGTTTGAACGCTTTTAAGAGGAATTCAGGATGCTGAGAACTGGCACTCTACACCAGAGGGACGGGTTGGAGGAGGAAGAAGAATGTCACTCTGTGGGGTGGGAAGTTTGCTCTGGGGACCCACTGAGCAGTGACAGTTGTGCGTTGCCCAGTCCTCCAGATCTGCAATCCTTTGGTTGCCTCTAGAGCCTGGTGTGACATCTGCTTGCACATTATAGCATTGTACTGAATGAGTAAACGGAGCCACCCATTCTAGTGTGATTTTTCAAAAATGTAATTGAAGCTACCTGACTGTCATGCCATGTTCATTATCTAATGGGGTGAGGTCGGGATAGAACTTTACTAACTACAATTCAGAGGGGCAAGATAAAAATAGTAATGATCTGATAACCCAAACTTGCCTTGTCTGGGAGCCCCCTTCCTAATGATGGCTGCAAAATTTGCCAGTTACATATAGCTCAGTATCATGTCATATAAAAAAAGGTTAATGTTGGTAAGCACTTTGTCCAAAGTTCAAACTTCCCATCTGTTTCTTTCAACACAGAGGGCCTCTCTTGCCTCTGTTCTGCAAAAATGTCATATGTGTGCAAATAGATGCTTAAGTGTTCACAGGAGAGTAGTTCAGGGACTTTTCGTTTTATTTATTGTCCATTTTGTCTGCATTCTCTGAGATGTTTCATTCCATCTGATCATGGAACAAGTGCCTGAAGATGGGTGGTCAGTCCTGCCTTGTGCTTTGGGTGTTGTGCTGGCAGCCGCTGCTCAAGTCAGGGTCCCCATGAGGGTCCCCGCTCTGTGGGTGCTGTCCTGAGCCAGGCCTCTCCTAGTCCAGTACTCAGGTGCCTGCCCACCCCCTAACACCAGCTGGAGCATGGGGGCTTCTGGATCTTTAGACTATGGACACTCCATCCATCTACCTAGACCTCCACCTACCTAGCCAGCTTCCCCAGGCAGTTCCACTTCCTACATCTAGTCATCTGACATCGTGAGAACTTTGGGCTTCTCTAGGGGGCTTGTAAAGTTCTAGAGAAGTGAGGAGTGACACTTGTAAAAGGTGTCTCAATGGCACCCCTCCACAGAAGTTCTACTCCAATATGAGAGATGGCAGACATTTAAGATATTCTTAATAAAGGGTGTCTGGGAACTTAGTCTGTTAAGCATCCGACTTTGACTCAGGTCATGATCTTGTAGTTTGTGGGTTCAAGCCTTGCATCAAGCTTAGAGCCTGGAGCCTGTTTCAGATTCTGTGTCTCCCTCTCTCTCTTTGCCCCTCCCTGGCTTACACTCTTTCTCTCTCTCCCTCTCAAAAATAAATAAACATTAAAATTTTTTGTAAGATATTCTGAATTTTTCTCTCCTTTTTAATTTTTATTCCCCTTCCTTCCTTCCTTCCTTCCTTCCTTCCTTCCTTCCTTCCTTCCTTCCTTCCTTTCTTGCTTTTTTTCCTTCCTTCCTTCCTTCCTTCCTTCCTTCCTTCCTTCCTTCCTTCCTTCCTTCCTTCCTTCCTTCCTTCCTCCCCCTCTGTCTTCTGCAAGTCCACTCTTCCCTTGAATCTTTGTGGATCCCTCCCTTTCAGCTTGATGAGTCCTTGAATCTTTGTGGACCCTCTCCTCCCTTTCAGCCTGAGGAGTCACTCTAGATCCCATCCTCCTCTTCTCTGAGAGGTCCTCACTCACTCCTTCCCTGGTTGTGGGAATGATGAAAAGGGCTGTAGGGAAAGAAAGTTCTTTCCTGAATTCCTGAATTAATTTCCTAGGGCTGCTGTAACAAGGCCCCACAGACCAGGGAGGTTAAGCAACAGAAATTTCTCATCTCACAGTTCTAGAGGCCAGAACTCTGAATGGGGTGATTCCTTTTGAAGGCTGTGAGAGACCATTGGTTCCAGGCCACCTCCTTGGCTTGTAGGTGGCCATCTTCTATTGCTTCACATCATTACCCTCTCTAAATGCCCTTGGTAAAATTTCCTCTTCTTATGAGGAAGAAATACTGGATTAGGGCCAGTCATATTGGATTAGGGTCCACTCTACTGACCTTTTAACTTGATTACTTCTGTGAAGACCCTATGTCCAAATAAGGTCACATTCTGAGGTACGAGGGTTTTAGATATTGATATATGAATTTAGAGGGCAGTGAAGACACATTTCAATCCAAAATAATCACTGAAGGAAAAGACATTGGTATGCATTTCAAAGTATTTCTGTTATCCGGCCATATTATATTTGTGTGCTAGAATAGAGTGAGGGGGCTGTTAGTCCTCTGGATGACAGTCCTTGGTGGCTTTGAATGGAATTGGAAGTTGTTTTATCATTTTTTTACTGTTACCAAGGGGACACTTTAAGGTAATGACTCTATCAGTGAAATTTTGAACTGGGGAATGAATGGATATGGCAGATCTGGAATCCATGAGGTTCCTGAGCTTTTATAGGGTGGGAAAAGGGACAAAGAGATGGAAAGGATGTTATGCTTTTTTTCTAGGAATCCCTTGGAAACCGTGCCCCATCTTGGTATGAGATTCAGTGTATTGAGGAGACAGCTGAGACAGCATCTGGATATCTAATTAAATATGGAAGCTGGGAGAGAAGGGAGAAGTCAGTGATGGTTCTGGTGAGTAACTGGAATACAGCAGGAGTGCTGGTATGGTTGATAAACTTTTGGGTTTGAAGTGCCTGAGGGACATTCAAGAAGAGATGCCCTGTAGAATGATCCAGAGCTCTGTACTCTATGCACAGAGCATTTAGTGCTCAACTAGCAAAGGAGGGAAGCATTATGATCTCCATTTTACAGATGAGGAACTGAAACTCATAGAAGTTAAGTAGCTTATGCAATGTCTATATCAGACCCATATGATTCCAAACCCAAGGACTCAAAATGGTCCCAGTCACCTGATCTAAGACAAGAGCAGGTGTTGCAGGATTTTATACCTCAATCCCTAGTGTTCATTGTCTCGCCACTTTGAAGGATGAAGAGGTGGACACAAAATAAAATAAGCAGCAGGCAAAAGTTCATTAAAAAGTAGGAATAACCAAAGTAAGAATAGCACGAAATCTCTCTTTGCAGAGAGGGGGCATTTAAAGCGTATGCCCTCAACCATGGGCAAGGGACATTATGTTATGGGGTTTTCATCCATCCCTGCCCCCCTGACCTTTTCCCCACTTTGTTGGCCTGATAACTGTAGGTGCTGAGTTGTTCATTTCTGTGGGAAACATGAGGGGGGAGTACCTAGTGTTTGTTACATTTTTAAGAAAAACATTATTTCTAAGGGAGTTTTTTCTCATGGTCAGAAGTGAAGGAGTTTTCTCTCAAGGTCAGATGTTCCCAGCACTGTTTTAAAATGTATGTTTTTTCTACATTTAGGGACCTCAAGTCCTAACCTATCCCTCTTTACCTATTTAACCCTATTTTTCCATATCGTACAGTGGCTGTTTCTCTTCACTTAGGGTACTCACATGTCCTGTGCTGACTTGCTTCCTCCCAGATTCAGAACCTTGATAGGCAAACCCTTAACATGAGCTCCCACAGTGTTACTGTTTAAAATGACATGGGAGCCTAGAATTGCTACTTGTTCATATGTTAGGAAACATTCACTCTGTAGTATGATCTTACATATATTCTAAATAGCTATAACATCTAGGTTAGAATTCACTAGAATTTTGAAGGACAGTCTGCTTCACGGGTTTATGATTTGACCAGGTTTGCTAAATTTCTGCTTTCTTCTTTTTTTGTTTTGTTTTGTTTTTAACATGAGATCAATATTATTTTCAAAACAGCAATTTCTTGGATATATCTATACTTGTTTTTAAGATAGCCTTTAAAAGTGTTATGTCGTATATGTCCATTATATAAATTTAAATTTTAAATCCTTTTTAGAAATTTAAATCCTTTAATATAAAAAATTTTAATACACTCTGCTTGGGAGATAATCTTCATCTTGTATGGCAAAAATGATATGCCAACTTTGGATAACTTAAGTTATGAAGGATAAAGAAAAATCTTTTTTTTTTAAGTTTATTTATTTTGAGAGAGGGAGGGAGAGAGAGAGAGAGAGAGAGAGAGAGTACATGTACTCACGAAGAAGGGAGGGACAGAGAGAGCAGGAGAGAAAGAATCCCAAACAGTCTCCTCGCTATCAGCACAGAGCCCCACATGGGGCTTAAATTCACAAACAATGAGAGCATGACCCGATCTGAAATCAAGAATCAGATGCTGAACTGACTGAGCCACCCAGGTGCCCCAGGATAAAGAGAAATATAGTAGTTTCTAACTCAAACCAGTTTCAAGCCAAGACAAGAATTTTTGTGGGCCATTAAGAACTGATGGAAATTAGTGCCTTAACTATTTTTTTATAAGTGTGTAAATGTACACAACTGGCCAGATACTGAGATTTGAACAAGAGCAGTTATCTCTGGTCTGTGCACAAAGAAACGGTCTATAATGAATGCCTGAAAAATGGACTCTAAGGGAAAGCTGAAAGTCACTGGGTGCTCATTGATGGGACACAGGTCATTACCCTCTGAGAATGGGACACAAAACATGGTCAACAAGCTGACTCTAATTTTTGGCCATATCACTAATTTAGGAGATTGGTACCAAGATATGAATGCTTCCTCCTAATAAGAAACCTGAAAGAAGGAAGTAATCAGAAGAGGCTGCTGTTTTCTACTTGCGGAAGGAAGTAAGGCAGTGAAATGCCTTATCTGCAGACACAGATGTATGTGCGTGAATGAAAAAAAAAGAGTAGAAAAATGAAAAGAGATGGAATAACATCTTATCTGCAGCTTTAAGTGAGAAAAACCCCAAATGGAGGTTATTTGTGTCTAATTTGAGTTAGGGTTGGGTATTTATTTCCTAATAGTACGTACTATGTGTGAACTCTCTTTTCAGAAAGACCCCCCCACTAAAAATTTCACCAGTTACTATCTCTGCAACCTTGGGCATATTCCTTAACTCTTCTAAGCCTGGATGTTCTCAAGTTGTACAGTAGAAATAGTATTTATACCTGCTTCAGAGCATTGTGAACATGAAATGCAATTAAGTTTGTAATGTGCTTAGCCTTACATCTGGTCCATGACATGTAGTCAATTAACACAAGCAGTTATCATATTTTTATCATTTGGGCAAATCCAGTGACATCTCATTCTAAGCTATCTTGTTTCTTTTGCTCTGTCTTCTATTAGAAAATTACTGGTTGCCTCTGGGTTCTGGCTCATCCAGGGGTTCTGCTTCATGAATGCTCTTCTCCACTCAGCCATTGTCCTCTGGTTAAAGCAGAGGTCAGGGGCACCTGGGTGGCTCAGTTGGTTAAGCATCTGGCTTGCTCAGGTCATGATCTCATAGTTTGTGGGTTCGAGCCCCATGTCAGGCTCTGTGCTGACAGCTAGCTCAGAGCCTGGAGCCTGCTTCAGATTCTGTGTCTCCCTCTCTCTCTGACCCTCCCCTACTCATGCTCTCTCTCTCTCTAAAATAAATAAAGATAGTAAAAAAAAAAAAAAAGCAGAGGTCAGAGCTCTGTGGTATGGAGTAGAGTCTGAGTAGACCAGCTCTGGAGCTGGAATAGGGCAAAAATCTTTCCAGAGCACTCTTCCATTCACCACAGATGTGGCTTTCTTTTCTGTTCTTCTCCTCTCACATCTGTCCTTCAGCATTCCTGGTGTTTTTCCCCTTCACTGTAACATAATGGTTTTTTTTTCTTTTATCACTTTTCTTCTAGTTAGATCTTGAACCAGCCAGAGTGACAATGAACTCAGCCCAACTGGGCTATTGGCTGTATGCCACTTCCATTCTTCTGTTTATCTTCACAAACCCTCAGATGGGAAGTGCAGATAGAGCAGTGCTTAATGGAGTAGGGCCATGTCAGAGTTAGGTTCTCAGTCCTCCATGCTTTTTCTGAGCCCTCCTTGCTCACCCACCTGTTGTCACATGTCCTCTTGTATCTGATCTTCACACACTGTTCTCTGCTCTGATCACTGATGCCATTTGTCTTGCTGAGAGCATTCGTCATCTCTGCTTCAGAGGCTGAACTCTTCATGAGCTCCTTTAACACTTTTGTTTCTTGTCCTGCTAATGTCTTGACTGTACTAATCCTGGTGTATTTGATTCTGCACTAAAAGTTGTAGATAAGCAAATATTCAGCATCTTCAAAAGTTTGGTGAATAAAACTCTTTCTTATGCTGCTTCTCCATAATGGAACTAGGTAAGCCTGAGTTCTACAGAGGGCTTAAATAGAAATTTCTGTAGTGATTGGACCAGGGAAAGGTGTTTTTCTAACCACCCTGACTGACATTTTCACTGCTCCTGTCTGTAGTATTTCATACAAGTGTACACATGATTGTATGGTTTGTGGGTTAAAAAGCTGTTGATTAGATAGATGGTGTTACCTTCCTCATTCCTTCAGGGACAGAACTGTGTTACAAGGAGTCCTGAAACTTATTTGGAGCCTCTCTAAGAAAAAGAATACAAAAATTGTGAATACAAAATTAATATTTCTCCAAAATTAAAAAAAAGCAAACTATCACAAGTTATAATTTTTGAAAACTTGATAAAACCCCACAGTCATCATACAATTCAGAAAAATGATACATCTGTTTATTAATTTATCCTCTGACACACCTCTGTAACATGCTTTCCTACATTTTTGGTTACATGCTCTTTAATTGTCTCTTTATATGGCAAAGATTTCACAATATTGTTCTATATAGTGAGAAGACAAAATTCATCCTTTTCTCTGGCACAATTAATGGAAATTGGTATCTCTTTACTGACAGCTTAGAAAAGTTTCTGTCTTAGTCCATTTGGATTGCTATAACAAACTACCTCAGCCTGGGTGGATTATAAATAACAGACATTTATTTCTCATGGTTCTGGAGGCGGGGAAATCTAAGGTCAGTGTTCCAGCATGGTGGACTCTTCCTGGTTTATAGATGGCCATCTTCTCCTGTCCTCACATAATACAGTCAGATCATCACTCTTGTGTCTCTTCTTGCAAGGACGTTGATCTTCTTCACTCTCATAACCTAATTACCTCCCGAAGCTCCACCTCCTAATACCATCACATTATAGGGTTAGGATTTCAGCATATGGATTGGGACAGGGGGACACATACATTCAGTCCATACAACTAAAAATAACAAGTACACATGGAGGTGAGTGCACAGTACATAAATATATTCTACTGAACCCAAACTCAGAATACTTTAAACTCAACATATCTTTAGCTGGATTCAGAATTACCCATGGTCACTCCAAAGCCTCCCACCAAGAGGGCAAGTATAACGAAGGAAAAGTAAGAATAAAAAGAGAGATTTTGACTAATTGCCATTAAAATATCTTTCCACAAAGTTAAAAAAAACTCACATATTTCTAGGGTCTCATTCAAGGGCTTGGAAAGTGGCAGCTCTGTAGCTTACGTCTCATCTCATTAGCTCTGCAAGAAATCTGCCCCTGCCTGCTGCCTGCCTGCTTGCCTTTCTCCTTTTTACTACTGTCCAGCACAACTATTTCTTTTTTCTTCCCCTTTCCTTTATTCCTTTCTTCTTTTCTCCCTCCTTCCCTCCCTCCCTTTAGTCCTCTGTTCCTCCATTCTTTCTTTCCTCCCTTCTTCCTTCCTTCTTTCCTCCTTTTCCCCCCTCCCTCCTTTTCTCCTTTATTCCTCCCTCCCTCTCTCCTTCCCTCCCTTCCTTCCTTCTTCTCCCTTCCTTCTTTCCATCCTTCCTTCCTTCCTTCCTTCCTTCCTCTCCCTTCTTTCCTTTTCTCCTTCCTTCCCTTCCTCCCTCCTTCCATTGTAGAATTCTTGAGGGATTGAGGAAATTGGGAGATGTTGGTCAAAGGATACGAACTCCCAGCTATAAGATCAATACATTCTCAGGATGTGATGTATAGTATGGTGACTATAATTCACAGTACTATATTATACAATATTAAGTTACTAAGAGAGTAGATCTTAAATGTTATCAACACACACACACACACAAACTGCTAATTATGTGAAGGAACCTATGTATTAATTAATTTTACTGTGGTAATTATTTAGCAGTATATGTGTGTACCAAATCATCATATTGTATACCTTAAACTGACATGGTTCTATGTAAATAATCTATCAATAAAGCTGAGGGGAAAACTTCAGAATTATTAAGAGTAAATGTGTGGACTTGCTTGGACCTTTGTGTCTTTGAGTGAGTTGTTTAACCTCTCTGAACTTAATTACTCCTCTGTGAAATGGGGATAATGATAATTCTGATCTCATAGAATTAACTAAGATGAGATGTGTAAATTATTTAATGGATACTGAGTGCTTGGTAAATGTTAGCCTTTTGTCTACATAGATAGAAAACAGAAGAGAGGTCACATTCTTTGGAGATATGAGACAGAATGTACATGAAAAATTATATCCTGAATCTTCATAGTAATTTCTCCCAATAGCAAGTGGTGAATGTCTCAGCAAGACAAAGTTGTTTGGTATGCCACAGATGTGATTGAGCTATACGTTAAGTGCTAAGATTTCGATAAACAAAGGGGAAAATGAAGGAGCCATATCTGTTGGAGATTGACACAAAGATATAGGCATGGATTCTGGAAAATCTGTGGCCACTCATACTACAATAGGAATTTTTAAACTGTGTTTCCGTAGAACCCAGGCCATAGGTCCAAAATCAACATTTAGCTAGCTTTATAAAATTTCCCTCCTTCCACCAAATTAAGTTGATGGATAAAATTTTCTCAGCTTACAAGTTTTTATCCCAATTAAAACAACAACAACAACAACAACAACAACTTAGGAGCTGGCATTCACTGCCTTGCTGACAAATGCTAACACGTAATAGAAGCAAGCAATACTTAGCAAACAAATATTCAACAGAAAATTCTGTAAATAACTGGCAAACACCATCAGTAGGCTGGCACAATGGTCTTCCTTAAGCCTATTCTTTTTTTATTGTTTTCCATGAAAAACAATAGAATATTAGATGTTCATATCAGCCTCTCCTGACAAAATCCTATTAGTAGAATGGTACTGGGGATTTTTCGAGAAAGTTTTTGCTTTTCTGCCAGCGAGAGAGAGACAAGGCTGGTAAAACATTTTCTCCTCTTTCTCCTGTCTTGGGTGCAGACATATTGCCTAGAACTGGGGCTGTAATCTTAAGACTAAGAATGAAAGAACAAGGGACTGTAGAGATACTGGCCTTGGCATCACAGACCTACTAAAGCAATGACATCAGCCACAGGCTTAGAGCAAAAACAAAAACAAAACATAAAAACCAAAAACCAAAACAATGGTTTTGTTTACTCATGTTCAGTAGCAGTTGAAGTGTGAAGTTCAGGTAGCTTTTTATGCCACTAAGAATTTTCACTTGTGTACTAAACAGTAAGTCAGGGTCTTTGAGTCTTTCATCCAAATTATCTACGTGACCCTGACTAAGTTACTTAACCTCTATTTTCTCATTTATAAGTAATCCATTATCCCAACCTATCTTACAGGGATATCGTGAGCTCTAGTAAATAAGTCTAAAGTGCTTCATAAATGCTTAATGATGATAGTGATCAGGCAAGCAGAACCCCTTTTGTAGGACACAGAAACGAGCTGCTCTGAAGAAGGTAGCAACAAAAATAGACAAAGAAAGAGTATGCATCTTCCTAAGGAAAGGTGATTGTTTAAACCCTGAGTATCTAATTGAAGACTAAATGGAGAAGATGATGGTGTCATGATTGGGTTTATTCAGAATGCAGTTGAAGACTCATTGGTTGAAAAAGAGACTTATTTTATTCTCTCTTCAAATTGTACGGTACAGGGAGTCACGACCAGGAAACATTAGTGCCTGCATCTCTACAAAACAGCTCACCTTTTAGCCTCTTTCTTCAAATTTTGCTTACATTTTTTTCTTTGATAGAAAAAAAGAATTGAGATGTAAATAGCTAAAGATAGGACAAATGCATAAAAACCCTGTAATTTGAGAAAGCATTAAAATTATGTTCTAAATCAGCTTTAAAATGTAGGTATGCCTGCTGGAAGCCTGCTTTATTTATTTATTTTTTATTTTTTTTCATGTGAATTCATAGGCATAAGGCTGTGGATTATCCACAGGGGCTCCGCCATGTAAATTCTCCAGAAAATTGGCACCACCCTGTTCTCCTTCAGTGATGAGACTTGGATTAATTCAGATTAAAATTTCAAATTCTCTAATGTCCTTTTGCCATTTTTCCTTTTTCTTATTGTTAGCAGTTTTCTTGTTCCCTTTAATATCCCCTCTAACATTTTAAAATTTATACCTGAGTAGAGGACCCAAGGTAAATGTTTAAATGAAACTTCAGATTTGTTCTGTCCATATTACATGCACTTCAATGTTTTGGGGGGCTGGATATTTCCATTGAACAGTAATATGCCTAATGAAGCCAAGTATATGGTTTCGATCCTGGCTAATGAACTTGCTAGATTTTCACGGAGAAAAAAATTCCACTCATTAGGTGAAAGCTATGGTTTCAACTTGTTAGTATGTTCAGTTGATTCCTAGTTGACACCCAGAGCAGGTGTGCTTCCATTGTGCAGAATACAACTCAAGGCAACACATTCTATCTGAAGAAGGGAAAGGTCAGCATCTACATCATAGTTGATTATAAAAGGGTGAGTCTGATAAGTGAGTAAAACTCTAGTTTGTTCTTTAATAAGTCTTACTAAGCTTTGCTTTTGACTTTCTCTTCATTTCTAACTTTTGAGGTAGCCCACATTGATCTGGACTAATAATTTCTCTGAGGCTCAATGCATCCATTCTCCCAAAGAGGAAAATGACTGGTTGTGGGTTCATATCCCACTTGCTTTCTCTCTGGATCTAGACAAGATCTCTTTTCTTTTTGTTGACAATTTATGACTGTTCTTTCATTATTAGTGACTGGTAGGCTTCTGGCCCTTTCAGGTAGATTTGCTGAGAATGGATTCAGGGATTGACTCTTCACATTCTCAGATGTACCTTTCACAGACATACGTAATAGATAAGTATATCATGAGAAATTGTTTTTCAATTCCAATTTTATTTTTATTTTATTTAAAAAAATTTTTTTAATGTTTATTTTTGAGAGACTGAGAGAGACAGAGCATGAGCAGGGGAGGGGCAGAGAGAGAGGGAGACATAGAACCCAAAATAGGTGTCAGGCTCTGAGCTGTAAGTACAGAGCCTGACACAGGGCTCAAACCCATGAACTGGGAGATCATGACCTGAGCCAGAGTTGGATGCTTAACTGACTGAGACAGCCAGGCGCCCCATCCAATTCCAACTTGAAATGGCAAACTTTCACTTATACTTTTCTAATGCTAACATTAAAAATTGTTAAAATCTTATATAAAATATGTGTTTACTATTTGTTTATTTTTTCTTTTTTTTTAAATAGTTTATTGTCAAATTGGTTTCCATACAACACCCAGTGCTCTTCCCCTTAAATGCCCTCCACCATCACCACCACCTCCTTTCCCCCCTCCCCCTTCCCCTTCAACCCTCAGTTCATTTTCAGCATTCAATAGTCTCTCAAGTTTTGCATCCCTCTCTCTCCCCAACTCTCTTTCCCTCTTCCCCTCCCTCTGTATTTGTTTCTTTTTAATGCACAGCTCATTCATCAGGTACATTAAGTAGTTGTCCAAATTATTTTCCTTTTGTTCCCTGAAACACACACAGACACACACACACACACACACACACACACACACACACCCCTACCTTTTTCTCCTACATTCATTCTTGGGGCTAGTTTACTATCTGTAATTGGGAGCCTGTATTTAAAAATATCTAGTATATTGTTTGTTAGATTTTTATTAAAATGATTTTCTTATTTATATGATTTCTTAAAAATACAGAAGTAATACACATCACTGTGTTTCATATTAATAATTCAGTGTTTCCTAAAGTGGTAAGTGTACTTCTGTAAACTCTTTAAACTTACCCCTTAATGAGTTTCTTATTCTAATGGATCTGATTTTGGTAACACATTATGCATCTTGAATGACATATTTAATACTTATCCTTTAAAAAGTTATTGGCAAGATTGTAAGTATAAGTATTAAAGGCCTTTCCTCACCTATTAGAAAAAATAAAAGGATGGGGGAAGAGCTGCATCAATTACCATGAAAAGAGGAGCAGATAATGTCCTTTCGCAAGAAACACTCTTAAAAGATAATGAACATGAAAAATTAATTAGATTTCAAGTTGGAAGTATCTTTCTCTACTTGATGAATTTGATAGTGCTGCTATTGCTACCTTAATGCATAAAAGGAAAAATGTCAAAATTAATAAGATAGTCAAGAATAAAGGGAGTGGAATGGTTATCTTTGAGGGGACTGAGTACTCACTAGAAATAATAGCTAATTGGTATAAAGCTAACTTCGAAAAAGAATCAGGCAACATTGTTTTAGACATCTTTGACTGGCATGGTTTCTAAAAACACTCTAGTTTGCAGAGATTTAAATGTATTATAATGGAAATTAGATATCTGTGGACTGAGAAATTAGTATTTGTGTCTGGCTTGTAACTTATAAACATGTTGTTGAAAGATTTTTATTTCTTGAGAGGAAATGAGCCAGACATTTAGGATTCTTGTGCCTTTCATATTCCAATTTGTTCTTTCATAAAATTAAAAATTTTTTTTGAGTTCAAAAAAGATTTTTCCGGGGCAGATGTGTGAAGAGAACGAAACGAGAGTTTTTATTTTAACCTCCCACGTTTCTCTCCTCAGTGATTATTTGAAAATTATTTATCTGGGTGGTGATAAATAAAATCTGGAAACCTGTCATCTTGTAGCTTAATTAAAGAGTTTAAGAAAAATATTTGATGCCTTACTTGGAAGAGCCTGGACCAAATGGCTTCTTGAGGCCCCTTCCAATTTGCAGAAGACTTTTTTCTAGAAATATTTTGATGTCAGGATTAGACCCAAATGATCCAAAGAATTTTCCTGGCCTTTGATAGCCTATACATCGATACAGAGTTATCATCTCTTTTTATGTGTCAAAAACACAATGGATGGCGTATTGGTGATGTTTCTCAGACTATATTATGGACAAAGAAGTTTAGTTAATCCATGTGAAAAGGTTATATGTCAAAATTAATCTTAAAAATGCTATGAAATAGGATTTAGAGAACACAGGTTTGTTTGGATGCAACTGATATACTTAAAAGCAAAAGAAATATTTGGGTAAGTAGCAAGGATAAGGATATTAGAGACCAAATCCTTCTTCTGAATTCAGAGGAAACAATCTCTCGAAAAGTCTGAAACATTATAAGCCAGACTATAATTAACAAACAAACAAAAGAAGTCTCAAAGAAGAATTTAATTCAGAAGAACCGTGAGGCCAATAAGTGCCATTACTTCAGTCTTCTAGATGCTGAGATCTATCCGCAAATGTTAGTCATAATGTGGAGGCCACATTTATTCTTAGATTATTGCTACAATCATTGGATTCCATGTTGTATGTGCTGGGGAGGAGTTTTGCCTGGATTTTGTGTATATTTCAGACTCATTAGATTCTTTTTTTAGATTATGGCTTATTAATTTTTTAAAATAAAACAATGCAGGTTTATGTTAATTCTACTAAACAAATAGGTAGCTCTGTAAAGAGCCTAGTAATAATGTGGCTTAGAGAACATAGCTTTTGTTCTCTCATGTAACACAACCAACATGAGTGTTTCTTTTTGTTGAATAACTCTGTTCCACACACGTTCAGACATTTGGCCTGACATACCTACCCTCTATAATGCATGCTTTGTAAGTTGGCTCTGGTCACCGGACAGAAAGGGGAAGGAAAGAATTCGAAGATCGTGCCTGGTGGAAGTTGAATATTACTTCTGTTCATGTTCTATTGGAGAGGACTTAGTCACATAGTCACGTGTAGCTACAAAAGAGTTGGGAAACATGACTTAGCCATGGTGCAGATAGGAAGTAAGAAAAATCTTTGGTAGGCAGCTAGGAACTCCACACATTGCTTGTCAAGAAACATGGTTGGGTCAGGTACAAGGGAGAAAGGAAGAATTGCCCTAAATATTCTATGACTTAAAATATATGGGTGAATATCATTCTGTACATTTTTATTTGGGTTTTTTTTTGGGGGGGGACAAATTCAGCACCGTGGACAAATATTTTAATTCTGACAAAATGCAATCATTCTCTCTATAAAATACTACATTTAATTTTATTTATTTAAATTTTAGAAGAAAACCCATACTGAGGGGGAATTTAAGAAATTACCAGCATTTCTTAATCCAGAAGATATAGTAAGTTTTAGGTCATCCTGCTACTGGCATGATTTTTTAATGACATAAAAACTTTTACAAGATCAGGGGCATGATTTTTTCAAGTTTTTCATTTGAAATGTAAATAGTGTTTGATAGGCAATCTGATAGGGGAGATGAGGTGATAGGACTAGGACACCTCCATTTCCTTTCATTCTTCCTTCCCTCCTTCTAGCTTCTGGTTTTTGTTTCAAATTATTTCTCTTTGTCAGCACTGTGGCATGACATTCTGTTCTGCAGACATAATTCCCTCTGTTAATCATTATGAGTTCTCTATTTAAATGGAAGCTATGCTCAGCACTAGTTCTTTTACCATGACTTTTCCATTACTGAGTTTGCTTTTTAATTTATCACTTGGTTGGTTGGATTTTATTGTCATGTAGTTTTAAAATTTTTATTTACTTTATTTTTTAGCAAAGGGATTATAAATTCCCGATTCTCAGAGCTCTTTCATATTTGAGAATGCTGCCTTTATACTTGAACAGCTTGGCTGGGTGTACTACTCTTGGTCACACATGCTGCTCCGTAAAATGTTATAGACATTGTTCTGTTGACTGCTGGAATTAAGTATTGCCTTGAAAAAGCATGAAGGCCAGCCCGATTTTTCCCACTGTGGAAAACTTTTACTGTGGCAAAAGTTACTGTGGGTAACTTTTTCTACCTAAATGCCTGAATGATTTTTTTTCCTCTGTATCTTTGAAAATTCCATAACATAATTTGATTGTATCTTGATGTTGATGATAATAGAGAATTACTATGTCAAGTCTCCATCCTAAACACTTAATGAGTATTAATATAGTACGTACATCAAATATTACAGCATAGGTGAATAGCTATGACAGAAATTGTGTGGTCTGCCAAAGTTCACATATTTACTATTGGATCCATTTTATAGAAAAATGTGAAGACCCCCAAGTGATTAATTTAATTTTCAATCATGTGCATTTTATTTTTTCCTGTTTAAAGTTATTTATTATGGTTATTTTCATTTCATATTGTTGTTGATATTTATCATCTATGTATGGGCTCTTGTTTTACAGATGTTGCATTTTTATTACATTTTTAACCCATTTTTCATCACTCCTCTTTTAAAAATGTTTTTATTGTATTTTTCAGAGAGAGAGAGAGAGAGAGAGTGAGTGAGCAGCGGAGGGGCAGAGAGGGAGATGAATCTGAAACAAGCTCCAGGCTCTGAGCTGTCAGCGCAGAGCCTGACGCATGAGCTGTGAGATGACCTGAGCCAAAGTTGGACACTTAGCTGACTGAGCCACCCAGGCACCCCATTCATTGCTCCTTCTTTTAGCTTTTTTTTCCCAGACTGCCAGGCTCAGTTCTTATTTTGTCTCTGCATCCCATAGTTTCTTTTTCTTTCTTTCCTTTTGACTGTAGTATGTTTGCATCCTTCCCCTGCTATTCCTTTCCGCTCTACCCATGTTTGACCTGACGGGCTCATTTATTCATGATCTCCTTCCCAGGACCAGTTTGCTTTCCTTCTCTCAGAAGAACTTTGATACTTGAGTCTTGCTTTCTACATATTTCTTGCAGCCTGAGGCCATAGATGTGTGTCTGGAAGTCTTGTAGGACTAAACCTGAATAGATGCTGCATTTTTTAAAAAATTTCTTTAAATGTTGTGTACAACGGCCCACTCTGTCCAGAGCAGAGCATTTCTCACCCCGTGGCTTTAATGTGTTTCTTCTTATTCAGCACACCTGCTCTGGAATAATGCTCTCCCTAACTTTGCTGAGTCCTATAGTGGTAGTGGTTTCCATGGATGCCTACTTTCCATAAGGAAGCTTCTCCACATCGTGGAGGACATTAGCATGTTGCCAACTTACCTTTCCTCAGAACTACTTGGAGGTATGGGTGAAATTAAGAGTCCATTATCTAATTTTCAGGTAAGGCACCACAAACAATGCTTTAATGATCAAGCAGTGCTCTGAAATCTCACCATGAATTTTCATCATAACTGCAAGCAAATGGCTCTGACCCATAATTTTGAATTCTGTCTTTGGTTTGCAAACAATTCCTCTAGAGTGCATTGCTTTCTACTTCACAGAGATCTTGGATATAAACATGGATCTAAGAAAACTGAAGCAAAACAAAAGACCCTCTTTGAAATGTATATCTCGTGTAGCATTTAAGACAGCTGCTTACCCTGTTTCAACCCTGCAGATCCTGGAGGAAATGGAAGAATGGCCGCTATCAAAAAATAACAAACACTGAGAAGTTTTGACAAGTTAACTCTAATTACTGCAGCTGCTCACTTCATTTTTAAAAACTGCTGTTAAATAGCAATTATGAAATACCTGTTTTAGGAGTTACAGCCTTTATGTAGATGCTCTTTCTCTTCATCTACTCCATTCCAGGGAGAAGGGATTGTGCATAATAAATCCCATTGTCACATTTTTCACTTGGAACTAATGGTTGTGCTATTAGTGTCAGCAAAGGCCCTAGATTGAAATTATTATGACCTTGCTCATTCTCAGACTCCTTATCATTGGCTGTTTCCCAGGAGGAGCTGGAAAGATCACACGTGCTACTTTAAGGAAAACCAGTTTTCAGAACCTGTTTCAGGTCCTCTGACTAGGTATGTCAAGATGGCAGATGTGTGACATGTGGAGCATTGTCCTCTCAAGCAGAATACTCGACAGTTTTGGTGGGCACTTCTGTCAGCTTGGCCCAGGGCCAGCCTCAGAGTCCAGGAAGCTGCTGCCAGTCCCTCAGGATCAGCATGTGAGCTGAAACTGATATGTCCTCCTTGGTAAGTGTAAATGACTAATTTTTAAAATTGGAATGGATGAAACATTAAAACCCCCTTTCCCTCATAATTCTGAAAATATTTTAGAATCAGAATGTCAGGTATTCCTCAATATGACAATTTTTAATGTTTATTGTTTTTGAGAGAGAGAGAGAGAGAATGAGTGAAGGGTGGGGAGAGAGAGAGAAAAAGAGAGAGAGAGAGAGAGAGAGAGAGAGAGAGAATGAGTAGGGGAGGAGCAGAGAGAGAGAGAGGGAGAGAGGGGATCCCAAGCAGGCTCTGTACTGTCAGCTTGGAGTCCTACTGGGGCTTGAACTCATGAACCATGAGATCACCACCTGAGCCAACAACCTGAGCTGAAATCAAGAATTGGACACCCAACCGACTGAGCCACCCAGGAGCCCCTCAATATGACAAGTTTTGATTGCATCAGAGAAATACAGGAGTAGCAATGAATACTCATTCACTTACTTATCCATGTATTCATTCTCTCCACAGATACGCTTTGAGTGTCTACAAAGCGCCAAGCAGTGTGATTGTTGCTGGAAATATACAATCTCTGTCTTAGAAGGCTCCCGGGCTAGCAAGGAAGAGGAACGTGTGCATGAGAATGTCGGCACGGCCCCAGCCTAGGCTTGTCGAGCAGACTGGGGGAAGTATGGATTGTGACCAGCAGGGCTGGGGCTGAGAAGCCACAGAGTTCCAGTTCTCTTGAGCTGAGCCCTGAAGCAGATGTCAATATTATTGTTTGACTTGTGATTTAAAGATATCTTCAATATCTATTATCTTCCCTTTTTAATATAACTAATTAAAATTTATCACAAGTAATAGCAGGAGAGCAGTTGAAGATAATTGTCTTTTGGGACTTGTTGTAGCTATAAAGCCTTACTGAGAAGCCTCCAGAGAGCCTTCCTCATCTACGTACAGCTGCCTTCCTTCCTGAGCAAGGCACAGCAGCACAGACCTCTCTCTCACCTCAATTCTATGCATTTTTCATGTCTGCTTTCCTGTTGTTGCCAGTGAAAGGAGACACTTCATCAGACTAGCTCGAGGGCTTTCAACATTTTATTGACCATAATCATAATAAAAATTAATTTAAAATTTCAAAATTCATCATAACAATTTTTATATTTTAAAAAGTTGCTCATCATGACCAAAATATTGATTTTATCAAATTGGGTAATTCAAAATTTGGATAATACTGGTCTAGACTATTTAGGAAAGTGAAACCAGTAAGACTATAAATCACAAAGTACCTTGCTAAACCAAATAGAATTAATTTGGAAACTGTCATTCTGCTTACCAGGAATTGTGCTTCTCCTGAACAATGGCATCATGAACTTGGTCTTGTTTTTCTTTGTGTTACTACCAAGCTCAGTGCCAAATTTAGGCTTCATGAGATGCATTTTGTGTGTTAATTTCACCTCTTTTATTTTTCTTCCTTTTTCCTGCAGTTTTGAGGCTGCTCTAAAAAGGTCCTGTTGGATTATTTGTATTTTGTAAGGTGCATTTCCAGCTTTTAGATCAAGATGCAAATAAATAAATAAAATCAATATTGCTATTGCTGCTTTTAGTGCAGGCAAGTGAGCACTGAAAGGCTCTAAATTCTGTATCGTGTTTAGAATTGTTTTGTCTGAATTATGCGGAATGCTCCTTGCTTTTACTGTGTTTGTACCATCATTCCATTGTGACTAGTTCAGGCTCATGCACTTGAACTTCCTTAGTTACAGTGTGAACAGACACTCAGGTAAATAGCATAGAGAGCTTGGAAATCTGCACCTCTCTCCCTAGGCAATGCTATCCAGGTAGCTCCATATTTTAACATGTTCCTATATGGAACATTGTGTTCCAATTACCTTCTATTGTAATTCACATGTTGTTATGGTAGAGATTTTGACAAGAACAAAAGTCTCTAGTGAAGATTTGATGCATTTATACATTTTTTTAAAACCCTAAGCATGCTAATTACTTCAACAATGACATGTCATGTGTGTCCCTGAAAAGGGGGTTTGGTGCTTTGGAACATGGGTGATGCTGTGACTACCCAATGGAAGGGCAGATATTTGCTTACATGCAATTACTTATGGTAATTATGTCCCACATGAAAACAGGCTTGATGCAGCCTAGTGGCATAATTACCAAAGCCAGAGAAGGCATGTTAATATCAAGATACTGGCTTAGAATACTTCACAGGTGAGAACAATCCCCAGCTTGTCTGCAAGTCTTGTGAGGGCTTCTGTGTTTCACCCATGTTGGTTGCCAAACATGCCACAGATGTTTTTCAAATGAACAGGTGACTAAAATCAAAGCATCAGTAGGTTATGTTGGATTTTCCATTACACAGTCCTCATCTTATATGTGAGCATCTGTACTGGTTTCAAATTTTCAAGCTGATTTTATAAGTTTTAAAAAATAAATATTAACGAACCATTCAACAGAAAACAGTGCACTCTGATGCCTATCACTGTGTTGTCTGATTGCTTAAGAATTTTTCAAAAATACACATGCAAATAATTCCCAGATTTCCCAGCAGGTTATTAACTGCTGGAATCAGTTTGTACAAATGTGATATGTTATTCAAGGCTGAAGGAAAACTGGACAATTTATCTGTGCATTTTTCATCTTATGCCACTATTACTACCATTATTATCGTGAGCTTTTTTTGCAAAAAGAAGAGAGAAAAGCCTATGGAGCCATAACAGAGGGATGAGAGATGACTTCTCTGCATCCTCCCCCTGTTCCTCTGTCAAAACACTCCTAGCTCTCTGTTGAGGTTTGCCAATCTTTTTCACTTCCTCTGCTTCTTCCTCTGTTTGGGAAAAACTTAGTAGAAAAAAATGTAACAAATATTTATTGACTACCTCCTGGGCACTAGCCATGGTGCTAACCCTTGGGAAAGCGCTTGGAATAAACCAGCACTATCATGTCTTTCCTGGGGCGTATAGTTCACGAGGGGATGGCCATTAAATAGGGACTTACAAAGGGGACTCGTGCTTCAAAAACTTATTATCCATACTTTATTCTTATCAATCCCAAGACACTGAAATGCTACAGTTTTCTGTTTTGTAAGTCAATATTTTCCAAGGGGTTCGATTTCTGATGAGTGGCATTTCAATTTCATGACTTGAAGAAATGTCTTAAACAGATGCTCGAATGGTCTCTTGAAGAATCTGCAGGGAGCCCCTTCTAATGTATGCCACATATAAATTCATATTTTCCTCCCAAATTCCTTAGGAACCTTAGTCAGATTGTTTCTTTCGATATCTGAAAAGAAAATGAGTGTTGGTTAATTAGAATTCTACATAAAAATCCCCACAGAGACCGAGATGACAGTATTGCCTGCTTTTTGTTTCAGCCTGGTGGATGATGGTCAAAGTTTCTTCCACAAAGTTTCTTATGTGCTTTGGATGGCTGGATGCCTTGGCATTATTATTATTTTTTTTCCTTGTAGAATATAGCACCATAGAAATAGGAATAGATGTTAATATACCTGAGAAATGTCTTGCTGGACTATTGCATATAAAGGGGGAAAAAGGAGAATACATGTTTTTAAAAAAGACTCATTTTCCTTTCAGCTGAGGATACACAATAAGCTGGTTTAATTTTAATGAGTTTTAATCTGTCATTGTCCTTTCTTATGCTTATATATTCCAAATCCATACTTGCTGTCTATGTAGAAGACTGGAATGCTTTTCATATATTTTCAAAGCCGTAGTTTTCAGAGGAAACTAGTTTTCTTCTGTTTCAGAAAACCATCCCTTTGCCCTCTTTTCACCTTTTAGGAGTCAGTGCAACTATGGCTTCAACAGACTAAAGTTTTTCATCAGAAAACTCAAGGACTCAAGGTAATATTTCCTTGGCAGTCTGAATTTATGCTGCAAGTTTTAACATTTACAGTATATTCTTGTGTATAAAAATACTTTAATATATGTGGTGATAAATAGTAATTAGCATATTTCTAAACACTTCACATTTTAATCTAGTTTCTTGGTATCCTGAGTGGTGAATATTTTTTTAAGTTTATTTATTTTTGAAGGAGAGAGAGAGAGACAGAAAGAGAGAGAAAGAGGGAAGGTGAGGGGCAGTGAGAGAGAGAGAGAGAGAGAGAGAGAGAGAGAGAGAGAGGGAGAGAGAGAATCCCAAGCCCACGCTATCAGTGCAGAACCTGACATGGGGCTTGAACTTGAGAACTGTGAGATTATGGCCTGAGCTGAAATCAAGAGTTGAATGCTCAGCCAACTGAGTCATTCAGGTACCCCTTGGGTAATGAATAAGAAGGCAGTGATACCATGATATCGTTTTTGCCTTTACTATGCTTATTTTTACCCAAAGATCTCATAAAATGTGTTTTTTCATCTAGTGTGTATATGTGTATGAATGTGTCCATGGGATATATACACACTTCTCAAACATACACGGATATGTACATAAAGTTCTCTCTTTCATTGTGTTTATTTAGGAGAATTAGTAACATTAGAACAATAAGGGAGTTCAATCATGTGAAATCTCAGATACTTTTAAAATTGAAGGGCTATAGAAAACACTTTTTCCTGTCTCCTTTGTTCATCAAAAAGTGATTAACCATTCTAATGGTACTCAAGGGGCAGTACATCAAATGTTTTATTTAGAGTTATCTGATCACAGAAGTTTATTAGAGAAATCAAAATCAGTGTTCATGATTTAAAGAAACAATTGGAATGAAAAGTAATGGATGGGGCAGAAGGTCAAACTCATACACATTGATTGATGTTAGGTTTCTTTTGATTTTGCCACAGGTATACTTATGAAGGATAAAGTCTGAAAAGGGAGGAGGGTTAGGGAATATGAAATAAGGGACTAGGAATATGAGAAATATGAGCTGTCAATTCTAATCTTAACTTTGCTTTCCAGTAATCTTGTGAATCTAAGCTCTTTAGCCATTTTCCTCTGTAACTTAAGAACAGTTGAGCCCAAAGACTGTTTTCTTCAGCTATTACCCAGGGTGGCTCTGGTTATAGTTTTCTTCTTAACAGAATATGGAAGGGCCCTGAAGATAGCATGGTGGAGGCAAGTCCATTTGAATTTCCATGCCCCTTCTGGGTCCACCAAAATATGTCTGTTCTTAGTCTTGAGAGGGAAGATGTATTTTTTTCCTAAAGCAAATAGACACAAGACAGTTTTCTAAAGTATGGAGCAACAGTTGGGCTTTCTACAGAGGATTTTAGATTTCTCAGCTGAAGTTAAAAATTGCCAAGTTAAGTGTCTACTTTACCAAATTAGATGGTCTAGTCCTGTTGCTTTGGACTGCAAGTAGTGATGAAGACTGTAAAAACCTGCAGTTTTGGTCAGATTTGGCATTGGTCTGGAGGAGCATCTTGCCCCAAGAAAATTTCTGTGGACAGACTTGGCTGGCCTGTCAAGAAAGACTGCTGAGGATCTACCCAAGGGATACAGACGTGCTGATGCATAGGGTCACATGTACTCCAGTGTTCATAGCAGCACTGTCAACAATAGCCAAATCATGGAAAGAGCCTAAATGCCCATCAACTGATGAATGGATAAAGAAGATGTGGTGTATATATATATATATACACATACATATATATACATATATATGTATGTATATATATATGTGTGTGTGTGTATATATATATATATATATATATATATATATATACAATGAGAAAGAATTAAATCTGGCCATTTGTAGCAAAGTGGATGGACCTCAAGGGAGTCATGCTAAGC